>NC_057862.1:80180995-80485881 GCF_019393635.1 Dromiciops gliroides
TAGTTCTTTTCTTGCCTTCTCAAGGCTTATCAGCTCCCACCCAGCCCACCTATTTTTTGTACTTCTCTTGGGATACTTCTGAGCCCCCAAATGTTGCATATGATCCATAGAGGTGATAGGTGACACTCATGTAAACAAATGTTAGAAATTCCACTTTGAATATTGATGGTTATCCAGCTTTCTAATTCATCCACACTTCTGCTTCTGAGGATAGAGACTGCCTCTTGAATGGTGTCTAATACCGCTGACTTGCAACAGTTTGGCAATTTCCTGACATGATTATTATCCTGATATTACAAACTAACTTCACAGTAAAAAAGATATTATGTAATAGATTAAGAAATGGGAGATTAGGCTATCTACTAACCTACTTTGGTTTAATTTTTTTTTAATTAAGTTAACATTTTATTGATACCTTTTGTTTTTTTACATCATAGTCATTTCTAGGTATAATGCCCTTTACCTTATCCAGTGACCCTTTCCTTGTGGAAGACTACAAAACAATAAAACAACCAGCACTGACCATTTGGTTTCATTTAGAGTTAGAATTGACTTCATTTTAATGGTTGTTTCATTTACATTACTGTTTTAATCAGCAAACATTTATTAGACGCCCACTATATGCTAGGCTTTATGCTAGGACTTAGGGATATGATAGAAGTGAGCGTGGTTTGCCCTTGAGGAGCTTACATTATTTTGGGACAGTCTTGGTATGTACATGTTTTTCTGGTTCATTTTCCTTCAGTTCATTTAAGTTTTCTTATGTGTGTCTGAATTCCTCATATTTGTTTTATTTTGTTATGATTTGGTAATATTCTATTAAATTCATATAGCTCAATTTTTTTAGCCATTCTGAAATCAGTGGGTTTTTTAAAACTCGTTTCTATTTTTTTTGTTTGTTTTATTTTGTTAGGGACAGCTATGTGGAAAAGTGGATAAAACACTGGCTGTGGAGTCAGGAGGACATGAGTTCAAATCTTACCTCAGATGCTTAATAGCTGTGTGACCCTGGGCAGGTCACTTAACCCCAATTGCCTTAAACATCTGGGGCCATCTCCTGTCATCCTGATGTTTATCTTGTTACTGGACCCAGATGGCTCTGGAGGAAAAAGTGAAGTTGGTGACCTCACTTAAATCCAATTCAGTGCAAATCATGATATCACCCTGATGTCATGGTCCTCTTTAAGAACAAAGGACAAGCAACAAGAAGCTTTTAGTTAACTTTGTTTTAAGAAGTAAAAGATCTATGGTATAGACAGGCAGGTAGAATCAAGAGTTATGGTCAGATAAGTGTGACCCCTCCTCCCATTGGAACTATTAATTCACCTTAGCTGCCCAGTCAATCAATAAGTGTTTGAGACATGCCTAAGTTCTGAGGGCTGTGCCCCACATTCCAGAGAATAGATGTACACAAAAGGGATATGAAACACAGCCCTTTGAAGAGATTTATATTCTAGTTGGGAAGACATGACTGACAAATCTGAAATATTCAGAGAACAAAGAACCTAAACTTCATGGCACTGCTTATCAATACCATAGCATGTTGTTGTGTAAGTGTTGTATAGTAAAGCTTTAATGAATATGCAATTTTCTTTGCAGAACATTCACCCTCAGAGAAATCAGAAGGGTCAGATAATGGTAAGTATTAAATTCAGGTTATTCCCTTGGTATTCCAAAGATTTGAATCATGTGAATTAATAAGAGGCATCTTAGCATGCTGATTGGGAGCACTTCACTTGGAATGAGAAAAACTGGTTGAAATCCATCCTTCTGATACATGTTGGCCAGGTGACTTTGGTCACATGACTTAACCACTTTGTACTAGAGGCAACGTTCTAGGTCTGATAGGTCTTAGATGGGTTGCAATCTGGTGGATCACTTCTGTTCAGTTTTTTTTTTAAATAAACCTTTAATTTAGAATATGTTAAATTTGTTTAAAAAATAGGTTAGATTCATCATTGCATTACTATGCATATAAGTGCTTAATAAATCTTTATTACATACTTTAATTTTATATGACTTGTAAATATTTTGTAGAAATGTGTTGTGGATTTAATTGCAAATTTCTAGAATATGTGTATAATTTGTAGCTGCTCTAGAATCAGAAAATGGTGGTCCTTAGGAGATGGATAAAATTTAAATTAGCAATTTCTTGGAAGTTAGGGGAAAATGAAATTTCTAGTGGAGATAGTGAGGTTTGAGAAATATTTTCTTCTTAACCCCTTATAATATGACTTCCAACCTCATCATTCCTTCAAAACTGCTCTTTCCCAAGTTACCAGTGATCATCTGATTATTATTATTTTTATTATTATTATTATTATTATTATTATTATTATTATTATTATTATTATTATTATTTCTTGATCCTCAGTCTTCTCTACCTCTCTGGAACCTTTGACATTGTTGATCACTCTCTCCTCATTGATACTTTCTCTCTAGGTTTTCTAACCATTACTTCTTAGTCTCCTTTGCTGGATCCTCTTCCAGATCATGTCCTCTAGCCCTGGGTGTTTGTTAAGGTTCTCCCTTGAGCCCCCTTCTCTTCTTCCTCTATATTACTTCCCTTGGTGAATCTCATCAGCTCCCATGGATTTAATTACTATCTCTATGTGGACAATTCTCAGATTTACCTATCCTGCCTTTACTTCTCTGCTAACTCCCTATCTTGTATCTCCATCTACTTTTCAGATGGACTCAAACTAGATGTCCAGTAGACATCTTAAACTCAAGATGTCCAAAACTGAACTCATTATCTTTTCCTCTAACTCTTCTAAATTCCTCTAAATCCCTTCTCTTCTCCTCTCCACTTTCCCTATTCCTATAGAGTGCAACACCATCCTCTCAAGCCCTCAGGTTCGCAACTGTGTCGTTTGAAATTATATGGGGGAGCCTGTCTCTGTTCTAGGTTTTAGGGAACTTAGCTGGGGTTTTTAATATACTGCTACTTATAAATTAGAGGCTATAGCACCAGTCTTTGACATTAAGCATTTATTAAAGCATGTTAAATGTGATAAAGAGAGAGCACATGGCTCTGAAAGTTCAGAAGCCCTACATACCTAGGATAGAGAGAGAGAGAGAGAGAGAGAGAGAGAGAGAGAGAGAGAGAGAGAGAGAGAGAGAGAGACACACACACACACACACACACACACACAACATGACTGTCTCCTCCAGTGTCCCAGCCAAGAGAGAGCGAGTCAGAGAGTGGAGGAGAGGCAGCCCTTACACACTGCTCAAAGCTAATTGGCTAGTATCATTCAAATCTTTTGGATTACTGGACTTAAGGGTGATCCATATTAAAATGAGCATTACCTGCTGAGGTCAGAGTCCAGAGGACAGACCTTCTGAGGGGAAAGGCTTTCAAGGTAGGTGTGGTTTTAATCTCTGTTGTCTCTATTTAGAGTCATAACTCCAACTTTACTGACTCTGGGCTGGCTCTGAAAATAGTAAGGCAAGACTCCATAGTTAGGCCCTCGAGTGGGGGGCCTCTGGGACCCCCAAAACCCATTATTTTCTCACACAATCTAGGTATCATCCTCAAATCCCCACTGTCTCTCACCTTCCATATCCAAGCTGTTGCCAAGGCCTATAGATTTTACCTTTTAATCTCTCTTTCTAGCTCTCTATATAGGTATATCTGTATATTTCTTTAATGTGCCTCTGTTTCTCCTCTTGACCTGCCACCACTCTGGTGCAGACCCTTATCACTTCATGCATGGACTACTGCAATAGCCAACTGATGTGTCTTGCCTGAAATCTCTCCCAACTCCAATCCATTATCTATTCAGCTGCCAAGGTAATTTTCTTAAAGCTCAGATCTGACCATATCACCTGTGCTACTCAATAAACTCCAATGCCTCTTGGAGCAAATACAGAATGCTTAAAGCCCTTCATAACCTATCCCCTTCCTACCTTTCCAATCTTATTATACATGACTCCCTCAACAGGTATTCTTCAGTTCAGTGACACTGCCCTCCTGGCTGTTCCAAGAACAAAGTACTACATCTTTTGGCTCTGCACATTTTCTCTGACTGTTCCTTGTGCCTGAATATTCTTTCTTCAAATACTCTCTTTTACAGGAAGCCTCCCCCAGCCCCTTTTAATTCTAGTGCCTTCCTTAATTATCTCCTATTTATCCTTCATATAGCTTTGCTTGTACATATATCTATGCTTGTTGTCTTCCCTCATTAGATTGTGAGCTCCTTGAGGCAGAGACTTTTGCCTCTTTTTGTATCCCCAGCACTTAGCACCATGCTGAGTTTCCCACTAGAAAATAGTCTTTCTATAAATTAAAGTCATAAAAAGACTCCTTAAAGTATAAAAACTAACTTCTTTTTTTTTTTTTTGGTGAGGCAATTGGGGTTAAGTGACTTGCCCAGAGTCACACAGCTAGTAAGTGTTAAGTGTCTGAGGCCAGATTTGAACTCAGGTCCTCCTGACTCCAGGGCCAGTGCTTTACCCACTATGCCACCTAGCTGTCCCCAAAACTAACTTCTGATGTTGAGTATTAGAATGGTAAAACATAACATTTGTTGCATATAATTTTAATTCTGATCAATGTCTTACTGCTACGGGAATCCCTTGCTAGTGTTTTTGCTTCTACAAGCCTCTCCACAGTCCTGACAGATTTTTAATGTCTCTTCCCTTAATTCATTGTGTTATTTTGGTTTGGTGTTTCTTGAGTTCTCCTGAAATCCACATTGACATCTAATCACAAAAGAATTAGGTTGACCTATGTCATCTTCTGACACAAGAGGATATGAGTTGTGTGTTCTTCTGCTATTCAAGTCATCAAAATTAGTACTCTAGAGGGAAGAAAGTTCTAATCAGGGCTTTTTCTTGGTCTCTCTTCTCTCTCTGCATAATTTCTCTTACTGACCTCATCAGTTCCCATATTTATGCAGATGACTCACAGATATCTAGTCCTACTCTCTTCACACCACCAGCTGCCTTATTAGACATCTCGGCTGGATATCTCAGAGATTTTTAAAATTCAACATGTCCTAAACAAACTTCATCTTTCCCCCCTCCAAACCCATACCTCTTTCAAACTTCTTCCAAAGAAACATTGTCTCAAGGAGTTCAGAGCTGAGTGGCTTAGGTCATCCCAGGCATAGTCTCTGGAGACCCAGTTTGGATGCTGGAATAGCACCACTGGCAGGGTGGGATGGGACCAATATCACTGGTTTTGTAATCTAGGATTATCTCTCCAGTCTCCAATCCATTCTACACTTCATTAGCTATCATTGATCTATGTTATTATTGTGATTTTGGTTTCTTAGTTTCCCTCATCTCTGAGAACTGGATTTTATGCTGAACTGTATACACATCTTGTTCTTTGGATGGAGTTCATTTTTCTCCATACTGTGGAAATTTATTTTGATTTGGGGACCCTACCTTTAGGCTGAGATTAGAAAGCCTTAGGCCCTCAGGGTCTCTCCCCCTCCTCCTCAGCTTCAGCTGAGCGAAAAAGCCCCGTGGGCTATACAAGATGCCAGGTCAGACAGCTGGGGGGAAAAAAGCCCCCAGCTCCCTCCGACCTGAGTGGAGCTATCTGAAAGATCCCGGATAGCCTGTGCTGAGGCACGTGAAGTGGGAGTGCACCCCGCCCCCCCAACCAGCCGCAGCCCTGGCTGGTGGATTAGCTTGGTCTGTGGGGACAAAGGAAGCCCCGAGATTTGAGTGGAGAGAAGAAAAGGTATATGTAGACCTGGGAGTTAGACAGCAAAAGAGGAGAGGGGCTGACTAGAGGAGGAGGGACTAGATAGACAGGACTAGAGGGGAGCTAGGACAGAGGAGAGTTCGGTTCGGACAAGGAGACAGGGGACTGAGAAGAGGTCAAGAAGGTGGCTGACAAGATTAGAAAGGAGAGACGGGGGGACGAGACGAACAGCAACACAGGACTAGGAGCATAGGCGGCAGAAGACAGACTGACCAGGAGGCAGCGGAGAGCACAGAAGCAGGTCAGCACAGGGAACAGGTTGGAGAAAGTGAAGATTAAGAGGAGTTAGAAGAAAATAGCTGAGCAGGGAAAGTGTAACGTGCCCTGAGGCCGGAGGTGGCTAAACCCCTTATTGTATTCAAAAAGTTTGAAGCACAGTAGGTGGGAAAGAGACTGCAGGTTGTACTTTATTTCCCTGTATTCTTAATTTGAAATAGTATCTCATAAATGAACTCTGCTTTGATTATTTGGTTAAGAGGCTTCTTAATCTTTAGTCTATCAGTTTGGGAGCAGTGTGGTGGAACTTTATAAACGGCCCACATTAAATTAACGAAGTCAGATAGCCAATAGTCAAAAGTCCCCAGTTTAGTCATCCATAGTTTAGCCCCCCAAAATTAGCCCTAGTTAACAAAATATTTTCACAATACTAATGCACCGTCACCATATAGTAATAAAAAAGGAGTAACTATGGATTATACTTAACCAAAATTTAATGGAGGTTCAATGTTCCATTTTTCATAACTCTTCTTTGGAGTGAGGTAGTTGGAACTTTGGAGATCTTCTAGTCAAACCCTTTCATTTAAAGTTAAGGGAAATGAGCTCTAGAGAGGTGTGATGACCTAACCAATGTCACAGGTAGTCAGTATTAGAGCAAAGATTCAAGCCCATGTTCTCTGACTCTAGACCCTAGTGCTTTTTCTACAATGTCATATGAGCCTTAGAGATATAAGAAACCTAAAGGGATTATCGGGATCAGTTTACTCATTTCTAGAAGGTGACATGTTACCCTCACTTTGCACATGGTGGTCAACTAAGACCCAAAGAGGACAAGTTAAGAATTATGTAAGGCTATGTAGTTGGCAATTGGCGAGATAGGGGAACTATCAGAACTTAGGTTTTCTGCAACTTAGCACAGTAACTCTTCTATACCATATTGAATCTCAGTGGAAATAAAAGGATAATAAGCATGGTGATAATGATGATAATGCTAGACCAGAATTTAATCAGAAACATATGTGATAAGCATGGTAATTTAACCCAGCTGGAGACCAAAGAATTAACATTTCCTTTGGAAGTCTTGAAATTTTACAGCTATTTGGAGCATTTTTTTCCCAGTGGAGAAAAATTCAGGTTGAGTATTTTTGTGTGACCCCAAGAGTTTACAAATTGCAAAAATGTTGAGAATAGCTGTAATATTAAAGAAAAATAATTTAATGGTTAAAAACAATTGATTTTCTTGTATAAAATAGAGTTTTGAAGTTTGATCTCCTTTAGTAGAATAAATTAATTGACTTTTGGTCAATAGTTCCTGTGGGCATTTCTAATATTACTGATACTATTTTTAGAAAATGAAGATGTAGTAAAGATCATCGAATTATCTTCCTCATTTCACAGATAAGGAAACTGTGCTTAGAGAACAGAAGGTTAAATGACTTGTTGTGGTTAGTCCATATCTAGAATTTTATGTTCCCAGTGCAACTTTTAGATGGGAAATTAACAATTTGGAGCACATACACAGAAGAAAATGCCAAAGATCATTTGAAGGAACTGGGTACCTAACTGCAAGTTTTTATATCCTGGCCAAGAGAAATCTTAGTGGAGGTTGAGATGGAGCGGGATCATAGATTTAGCTCATTTTACATGTAAAGAAACTGAATCCCAGAGAATTAAGTGACTTGACCAAGTAGCAGAACCAGGATTCAAGTATTATTCTTCTTTAATTTCAAAGTTGGCATTTTTTCCAGTGGAGTGAGCTGTTTTTCCAAATTTTAATTATTTGTGAAATGACTGTCATGTGGAAGTCCTTCTCTGATGCCCCATAGGTGGCATAGAGGGGGCTCTGGATTCTTGATGGTTGTTTCAGCAGTGGGACAAGCTCCAGCAGGTCTTCATGCTGAAAAAGCAAGCATCCTAGCAAACGTTGTGTGTGTTTTAATGACCAGGCCAACTAAGTATAGAGAAGATTATCTCCAGTTGTCTGAAAAAATTGTAACAAATCTTTTGGCAAACCATAAAATAAAGAAAAATACAAATGACCCTCAGTGCTATGTGGCTCCCTTTCCACTCCTGTGGTAATGGTGGAAGAGTGATGAGATTCTGGTGTGTAGAGTGTGCTAGGCTGTCTGAAAACATAACGACTGAGTAGCCTTCTCTGCTCTTAATTCATCAAATTGTTATCTCATTTGGGTTCTTGGTGTCCTAGACTGTGGAGACAGCTGCAATTTCTTCATCTCATGTACATAATTTCTATTTTGGAGAGGTTTGAGAAGTTGTGAGGATCAGGAAACTGTCTAGTCCTCCATCTTGTTGGTCACATAAAACATGATGTCAGCAAATAATGATAGGTTTGTCTATTTGTCTCTTTTTATGCCTTTCATTTCATTCTCATATATCACTGCCATTTGCAAGCATTTTTTAAATCATATCAAATAATAGTGGGAAGAAGGGTACATCCTTGCATTACTCCTATACTTATTATATTTATTTGTTGGAAAACTTCTAATGTAGACTAAGAGAATATTAATAAGTACCAACCTATATGCTCATTTTCTTGTTTTCCAAAACTTTTAGGAGAATAATCTACATTTGCATTAAAGGGCACGCTGGATCAAGGTATAAAGCCAGGTTTTCACAAATGACATTCTATAACAGACAACAACAACAATAGTAATAGCTAACATTTATATAGCACTTGGTATGGACCAGGTGCTTTACAGATATTTAGTCATTTGATCCTAACAGCAACAGTAGGTGCTACTATTGTCCTAATTGACAGAGGAAGAAACAGAAGTAAACAGAGGTTAAGCGACTTGCCCAGGGTCATACAGCTAGCAAGTGTCTGAGACTAGATTTGAACTCAGGTCTTCCCGCATCCAGTCCTTGCTCTCTATTCATGGCACCACCCAACTTTGTATTTACTGTATCTTTATGTTCACTCAGTTGACCAAAATTCATAGAGAATACAATATCGTCTTTTACTTTTTTCACCATAAGATGACATTTGATTTGTCAGAGCAGAAGACTGCCTTAAAAACTCTAACAAGATGTTACCTATGCAAATGTCAAAAGTATACACAATATTCCTTGAAAGATAATAAAGCCAACTTAACTCTGTTCATCAATCCTCTGATTATTTAATCAAGTGAGACATAATATAGGGTGATGTATTAACCAAACGTGTTTGCTCCTAGCATGAAGGATATTCAGAAGGAAGACGACTTCCCAGCTGATAGTGAATTCCTCAAGATGTGTCTGTGGAGGATGAGATGTTTTATTGATTGCATCAAGTACTGCAACATTGCAGAGGCTTCTTAAATGAAGAGAGTCTTTGGGAAATTGCATTATATATATATATTTTTTTTGGGGGGGGGTGAGGCAATTGGGGTTAAGTGGCTTGCCCAGGGTCACACAGCTAGTAAGTGTCAAGTGTCTGAGGCCGGATTTGAACTCAGTTCCTCTTGAATCCAGGGCTGGTGCGCTATCCATTGCTCTACCTAGCTGCCCCGCATTGTATTTTTAATGACCGTAAGCTTTTCTCTAAACAAAGCTCCATCTTTTTTTCCCTTTATATTTTACCTTAAAAAAACTTTTAAACACTTTTTTATAATTTTCTAGTTTTTTTGAGTTACAAATTTTCTCCCTTCCTCCGGCCCTTCCCCCACCCATTGAGAAGGTAAGCAATACAATGCCCATGTTATCTGTGAAATCATGCTAAGCATATTTCATTTTAAAAAAATACTATTTATTTATTTTAGCATTGTTTTTTAAAAATTATAAGTGTTTTATTATTTTCCAGTTACATGTAGAGATAGTTTTCAACATTTGTTTTTATAAGATTTCTAGTTTCAAATTTTTCTCCCTCCCTCCCCTTCCTCCCCCCTCCCCAAGACAACAAGTAATCTGATATAGGTTATATATGTACAATCACATTAAACAAATTTCTGCATTAGTCTTTCTGTGAAAGAAGAATCAGAGCAAAAAGGAAAACCTCAAAAAAGAAAAACAACAGCACCAAAACCAAAAGAAATAGCATGGTTCAATCTGCATCCATATTCCACAGATCTTTTTTTTCTGGATTTGGAGAGCATTTTCCATGATGAGTCCTTTGGAACTATCTTGTACCATTGTATTGCTGAGAAGAATCAAGTTTATCACAGTTGATCAACACATAATGTTGATGATACTGTGTATGATGTTCTCCTGATTCTGCTCATCTCACTCATCATCAGTTCATGCAAGTCCTTCCAGGTTTCTCTGAAATCTGCCTGCTCATCGTTTCTTACAACACAATAGTATTCCATTACATTCACATAGCACAATTTGTTCAACCATTTTCCAATTGATGAGCAACCCCTCAATTTCCAATCCCTTTTTAGCATTGTTTTAAAAAAAATTTTGAGTTCCAAATTCTCTCCCTTTCATCATTCCCCCACCTACTGAGAAGGTGAACAATGTGTTAGTTATACATGTAAAATCATTTAAAACTTTTCCATATTAACCATATTTAAAACATTTCCATATTAACCATATTGCAAAAAAAAGCAAGAAAAATAAAGTGGAACAATTATACTTCAGTTTGTACTCAAGGGTTTATTAGTTCTGTCTCTGAAAGTAGAAAGTCCAACTCTTCCTGACCCCATTTGGGATTTTCTTGGCAAAGATATTGGCATGTTTTGACATGTTCTTCTCCAGCTCATTTTATAGATGAGGAAACTGAGGTAAACAGGATTAAGTGACTTGCCCAGGGTCATATAGCTAGTAAGTGTCTGAGGCCAGATTTGAACTCAGGAAGATGAGTTTTTCTGACTCCAGGCCCAGCATTCTATCTACTGCACTACCTAGATGGCTCAGTTTGATGGTTTTTTCTTTGTAATATAATTTAAAATCTGGTACTGCTAAGCTACTTTCTCTTCACATTTTTTCATTGATTGCCTTGATACTTCTTTTGTCCTTTTGTTCTTCCAGATGAATTTTGTTATTATTTTTTCCAGTCCCATAACATAATTATTTAATTGTTTTATTTGTAAGGCACTGAGTAAGTAATTTGATTTAGATAGAATTATAATTTTTATTATATTGACTTGGCCCACTCATGAGCAATTAATAATTCTTTAGTTGTTTAAATCTATCTTTATTTGTGTGAAAACTGTTTTGTAATTGTGTTCACATAGTTCCTGAGTTTGTCTTGGCAGATAGACTTCTAAGTATTTATATTGTCTGCAGTTATTTTGCGTGGAATTCTTCTTTCTATTTCTTCCGTCTGGGGTGTTTTTGTTTTTTTTTGTGATATATAGAAATGCTGATGATTTATGTGTTTATATCTTGTAGCTTTATTAAAATTGTTAGTTGGTTCAATTAGTTTTTTAGTTAATTCTCTAGAGTTCTCCAAGTATATCACTATATTGTTACCTATTCTTATTCTTTCAGTTTCTTTTTCTTATTGCTATAGCTAGCATATCTAATACAGTATTGAATAATAGTGGTGATGAAGTACATCCTTGCTTCATCGCTGATCTTATTGGAGAAGCTTTTCATATTGGAAAGGCTCCCATTACAAATTTTATATAGGTGCTATGTATCACCTTAAGAAAAGCTTCATTTTTTCCTGTACTTTCTAGTGTTTTGAATAGTAATGGGTATTGTATTTTGTCAAAAGCTTTTTCCAAATTTGTTGTTAAAACCATATGATTTTTGGTGTTTTTGTTATTGATGTCAGTTATGCTTTTAGTTTTCCTAATATTGAACCAGCCCTACATTTGTGGTATGTAAATCCTACCTGATCATAGTATGTGTTCTTTGTGATATATTGTTGCCATCTCCCTCCTAGTATTTTTATTTTAAATATTTGCATCGATATTGGTAAAATTAGTGCTACAGTGAGCTGCAGTATGTGTAGTTGAAGAGTACTTATACTGATGAGGTCATAGACCTGTCATTGTATTGAAGTAAGTCATGTGAAAGAGAGACTGTAGTTATTTTCCTTGGCCTCAGAGAGCAAAACTTGGAGCAGTTGTTGGAAGTTACAAAAAAAGTAGATTTTATTTGATAAAATGAAGAACTTTCTAACAGTTAGAACTAGCCAAAAATGTAATGGTTTACCTTAGAAAAATTTCTCATCATTGAAAGTCTTCACTGGAGGCTATAGGACCACTTGTTGGAAATGTTGCAGGACGAGTTACTTTTGAGGAATGGATTATACTAAATGACCCGTAAGGGCTCTCTCACCTGTGAGATTCTTTATGCCCAAGGTAACACAACTAGAAGTTGAAGAGCTAAGACTCAAACTTGGGTCTTCTGAGCTAAGCAAATCTTTGAGCTCTGTTAGTTAACCTAGTTGAGCTCATCTATTCCTAACCTCATCCAGCACATTTCCCTTTGAAACTATGTGTGCATGTTCAAGTCATTTGTGATTGTAGAAATGTTTGCCTGGTGATAATTGTTTTAGTAGTTATATAAAATCCATCATATATATCAATATGCTGTAGGCATCGGTCATAGAGGCTTCCTTTGTTCAAATTTTGGTGAACTTTGTTTTTTCATTCCCAAATGTATGCCAGCAGTTAGTATAGATGTTTATCTTCATCAAACATACATTTATTAGGTCCCTACTATGTACCAGATATTGTACTAGACCCTGAGCTTAAAAAGACACAGAACGAAACAGTCCTTGCCTTCAAGGAGCTTACAGTCTGCAGAAGGAGTAATAATAAGGACAATCAGATGGCATGGTAGCCAGAAGACATGAGTTTGAATCTTGCCTCAAACTCTTAGCTATGAAAACTTAGGGCACTAAACCTTTTAGCCTCAGTTTCCTCATCTATAAAATCGGGATAATATAATATTACCGGAATCACAGGGTTTTTGTGAGAATCAAATAATGTTATATCTGCATTAGCTATTATTATTCTCTGAGCCTCTATAGCCCTTTTTTCTGATGCCTTATTCTGTTCAGAGAGCAGCAAAGGCGTACTTGGTCCTCAAAGAGGACTGACATTCTGAGACTGTATCATTCTTTGTAGCATAATATGTGTGGTAAAAAATTATTTGTGGTAAAAATCATTGGAGTTTTAGCTGACTCATTTGGGAGGGGCCACACCTGACCCACCCTGAAGTTACATATGCTACTGAGGTCAGAAGGAGAACTCTCCATAGGCAGTTTTTGAAGGACCTCCCCTTTTGGGGGAGGGAGATTGAATGCTCCTTGAGGGGAGGCGAAGATTCAATTCTAGAAAACACACTCTCTCTCTCTCTCTCTCTCTCTCTCTCTCTCTCTCTCTCTCTCTCGCTCGCTCTCTCTCGCTCGCTCTCTCTCGCTCTCTCTCTCTCTCTCTCTCTCTCTCTCTCTCTCTCTCTCTCTCTCTCTCTCTCTCGTGCTCTCGCTCTCACTCTCGCTCTCACTCTCACTCTTTCTCTCTCTCGCTCTCTCTCTCTCTCCCCCTCCCTCCCTCCCCCTCTCTCCCTCTGTCCCTCTGCCCTTCTCCCTCTCCCTCTCCCTCTCCTTCCCCCCCCCCCCCTCCCTTTCTCCCTTTCTCCCTCTCCCCCCTTTCCTGGATTCTTCCTTGTGCTGCAAGAAAGCTAGCAGACTTTCCAGGTTTTGGTGAGTGAACACAATAAAACCTGCATTCCTTTGAATTAGCTTAATTGGAAACGATCTGGGTATTGCATAGATTTAGTTTAGAGTTAAGAGAATTTATCTGTATTTCTTTTTCCCTATTTCCTTATCTTTCATTTTTATTAATTTCACCTTTGTTGTTTAATTCCCAAGTAATAAAATCTGATCTTTTGTGGAAAATAAAGCTGTAAGGCTACTTTCTTATTGGCTTGGGAGGATATATCTAAAAGGGCAGTTCAGAGGGGAGGGAGCTTTGAACCTAAAGGTCCCTCATTATTTCCGGGACCCCAGTATTTCAGCGAGTCACCCAATTAACTTTCCATATATTAGATTTGGCTCTCACATATGTAATTTTAATTTATTAGCTTATCCCAAAAAGGATTCTCATAAAATGATTTCAAATGCATCTGTTTTTCTGTTTGAGGACAGACACAGAGCTCACTGAGTTGTTTATTAATGTATTGTTAACTGGTGATTTTAGTAACTTCTTCATAAGAATTAAAACATTTTCATAAAAGCTTCATTTTAGTGTCTGAAATTGGTCAGGTAAATGTCTATATATACATATTTGCCAGTAATTACTGAATAGTTTTGAAATTGGAACATGAATTCTGCTTTGAACTGGACATTCTCCAGCTATTGTTTACATAGTAACACCATTCCCTACTTCAACAGGTAGCAACAGGCGCTATTGTGATTTTTGAGGAAATCATATTTCTTAATAAAATTGGTTCTTTGGGGCAGCTAGGTGGCACAGTGGATAAAGCACCAATCCTGGATTCAGGAGGACATGAGTTCAAATCGGGCCTCAGACACTTGGCACTTACTAGCTGTGTGACCCCGGGCAAGTCACTTAACCCTCATTGCCCTGCCCCCCCCCCCAACTGGTTCTTTGAAGGTACTTAGTTGTATCTTGTGTTTATAACCCCTTCAAAGTAAAGGAGTCGTCTTACACAAAACTCACCTCTGCTTATTTTCGTCATTAAACTCAGATTGTGTGATTCCTTTCCTTCCCCCAAACAAACTGATAACAGAAAGGCTGCGTTCAGGGAGAATCCTTGGGAAGGATGTAGAGAGATGGAGTGGCCAGGTTATTAGCCCCTTGAAAGCTGGTTCAAGGACTGTTGGCATGGGAGCTTTCAAAAGCTTTATAAATCTTACTCTCCATAGGATTAACGGAGTGCCTATAGAGGGATTGCTTCACTAAAGAACCAACTCCTAAATAATTACTTTTTTCTTTTGTAGCCTCATTGCAGTGAGTTTTAGTATAAGTGGAACAAGTGGATTTTATGCTTTCTTTTCATGTAGTTCAAATTGCAGTACTAGTAATAATTCCCATTTCAATGCTCATTATTGAGCCTGAGGTTGATTGATTATTCTCAAACTTTTATTATAGTATTTTCTTTGCATTGAGATCATCAGGAGGTTCAGTGGTTCTTTTTTTCCTATCTCTTTTGTTATTGTTGGCATTCTGTGCCAGAACAGACTAGGTCAAGACCAAAGTTCAGATACTTGTGTTGATATAAGGATCGGAGTCCAACAGATTTAGGGCCACCATGGCAAATCAATACTACTTTGTTTTCACAGTGTATTAAACTAAGTAACATTGTGCATTGACAAGCAGAATTCTTGTTGATTCCATTCTTTCTTTCCTTTTTAAAAAAACAAACCATAAATGGTTGTTATTGACAAAAATCATTTGCTTTGTGTAGGCATACTTTTAATGCTATGTGATATAGTACTTAACATTTTGTAATACTATTTAATATAGAAAGGACCATTTAAAATTAGTTGTGAAAATACATTTTTCTTAGAAATATGTTATTTTATATGTTTGGAAAATATTTTATCATAATAAACTATGATAATTTTTTTCTAGAGTAGAGCTAAGAAAATCAAGTTCTTTATATAAGCATGAAGCCCACAGAAGTAATCATTTAGGACCTATGTATATTGAGGGGAAAAACTAATACAAGTAAAGCCAAAACTATAAAATATAAGCATCCTTCGTGCATGGCAGGTAGATTGGCACTTTCAGAAGTTCATTAGTAACACAATTGCTATAGTTACTTTAGTTCAGTGAAACTTGAACCATTTCTTGAGCCATTAAATCTTTCATCTTTTTGCTGAGAATTTCAGTGGAGGAGCCAATTGGTATACATCTTTTGTTTTACTCAGTTTTTTAAAAAGGTATTTAACGTTCATTGGCTAATATAATTAAGTTTGTAAGATGCTACAATAATAGAAACTAGGCTGCAGTTAGATTCAAAGTTAATTTAATGCGTTTGTGGTCATGATGTGAATATAGGGCTACGGGTTGCTCAAAATGTTTTTTTAATAACTTGTAAATTTTAATTTCCTCAGAAAACTGTGATGAGGAAGAAGGTACTTCAGAAGCAGAACTGTGGAAGGGTCCTCTGCAGGAAACAGATGAAAAATCACAGTAAGTTTTGCTATTGATAGAAAATACAACAAACTTAAAAACCTAACCTGAAAGTTACCATCCTATCCTTTCTTTAGCACCTTATGCAAAGATTAAGCATAAAAAATGGCTGTTTTTATGGCAGAGATGACATGGCTTAGGGAGACCAGAATCTATTCCCAATTAATTATCTTTAGACACAAACAGGATAAAACAGAGAATGATCCCAGCCCCTGTTATAAATGCACCACTTGGCTACAGAGGCTGTATATTAGTAGCTGTCTCAAAAAATAGACAAGGTTGTATAGAAAAACCATGGACTCTTTGAGCTAAAAAGACCCTGGCAGGTGGCCAACCATCTACTTCTTAAATGCCTCTAGTATATACTTTAAAAACTCCCAGTATAACCTGTCCCACGTGAAAAGAAATGTAATGGTTTCCTTCATTTTCTATTCCATAGATAAAAAATCAGATTATCATAAACCTTTCTAGGAAAATCTCTAATTTTTTTTTCTTTTAACAGGGAAGAAGAGTTTGATGAATATTTTCAAGATTTATTTCTGTGAAACATCCAGGATAGAGCCTTTACTCCTTAATGTGAAAATTTTCCTTGAACCTCTTTTTTAAATTAGATTTTTATGTTTTTTCTACCAAGTTAAAACTTGAGTAGTTTCTTTTTTAGGAAAAAACCAATCATTCAGCTACATCTTATAGGAGTGATCTTCATATGATATGTTAACTCTCTTACAGAGTGCAGTTCTGCATAACCTGTAGAGCTAATTACTTCTGTAAAGGTTTAAATCACTTGGCCACAAAGTAATTTTCATCACTGGTAAAATTTGGATAGATATTTTTGAGAAAGATGAGATGTGATTTATTTTATTCTTACAAGGAGATACTGTTCATATGTAGAAAGGGTAAAAAAACCTTACTGCATTGCTTTTCCCAAAAATTTCTTCCTCAAGTTCTAAAGAAGACAATCCTTATTTTTTAGCTATTTCTCTATGATACTATGAAAGCCATATGAAGAAATTTAGTTAGGATTGGAAGTTTGTTGGAGAGAACCATAAGAAGCATAAGGTCTCCTTATCTCTGTTCTTTTCCATATGTTCCTAAATGGAATTTGTTTTGCTAAGGAGCAAAGGAGCCAACGAGTTCTGCACAGTGCAGAACCACTACTTGGGATGAGGGGAGAGAAAGTAGGAGGTAGGGGTTGGGAATGGATAATGACAACGTAGGCCTTCTTCCCTCCTACTGCTAAATTTAGACAGTATTATCCTTAGAAAATCAATTTCAGTATGTATTTTGTTCCTTATTGTTAGCATGTCCTTTGTATAAATTACTACTTGGAAGTGACGCACTTTCTGAAATACGTTATCGGTAAAGTCCTTCTATAGGTAATATTATTACAGTGAGATGTGGCCAAGTGTCTAGAGAGTTGGCCTCTGTTTTCAACAGAAAAACATGGGTTCATGTCTTACTCTGACACATATTGGCTCTGTGATCTGGGTAAGTCATTTAACCTCTCAGTGCCCCTAGACAGATCTCTAAGACTCTAATGTTGCAGAGCAGATGTCAATCTGCATTAGTAGAGGGTTTTCCCATACCAATGAAATCACAGGTCTAGTCTATCTTTATAATAGAATATTCCATATTATGAAACTGTGGGAATAGCCTATAGTAAGTGTTTCTGGTTTGTCTAATTGCCTAAAAACATATTCTGCTACAAAAATGCTTTCTCTGATCTCTCTATCTGTGAAATAGTCATTCCTATAAAAGTTGTTGATTTTATTCTGTTTTTGGGGAAGAGGGAAACAGGAGTAAGCAGTTACTCCTAGGCCCCCTTTTACCTCCTACCTAAATTCCCAGACCATTTACTTCAATAAAATGTAACACAAAAAAAGTTTTACAAGCTTGGAGGTGGGGTGAAGAGGTTTGAGAGGATCTCTTCACTTATTAATTTACTTCAGAGAATCAGAAGCTATATTTCATCTCTTAATTCTTAGTAGGAGTATGATTTCTAGTAGTGTAATCATAACAATATTAACTCATGTTACATAATTCTGGTTTACTTACCAAGTGTTTTGCCACAAAAATCCCTCTGAAGAGTCGTAATATTATCAATACAGCATGGTTCCACTATAACTGCTAAAATATTTTATTTTATTTTATTTTTACCAATTCAGGCTGGTTTTCCCCTATTGTTGTTACTCCAAATAAAATTTTTGTTGAGGCAAAATTAGGAAGTAAGTCAAATTTGTCTTCTCCACTCCCTGCTTGTTTCACTTTTCATGACCCATTCCCCCATAATTTTGGCATGTTCTTTTAGGCATCTACTTCTGTCCAGTTAGGTACATGTCTAGCAATCTCTCACTTTAGGTCTACCTTTCCTTTCCTGGCAACCTCACTGTGTCCTCCCATACTTAGTAAAAAGTGTAATTTGTTTATCTTACAAAAGTCATGGGCCACATGGGGTCCCATGTATAAAATATTGCTGTTGTATATTTCAAATGCAAGCTTTAATCTTGGCTTCCAAGAGTTTGTGTGCTTTCCAAAGTGCTTGCCTCTGAGAAAACAGTTTATATATACTGGGAGAATTTAACCGAATAAGTTTTATTTATATATACATACACATTCTTGGATATAGTAACGCAGATAGCCCATAAAAGGGGAGTAGGTCAGTAAATAAGTGATGGATGGTATTGAGGAAATGGGATGGAAGTGACCACAGGATTCTAGTTCATTGCAACATTAACTTTTAAGAACTTTTATAGAGTTGATTAATCATTATCATAGTAAACCACAAAATGTATAATCGAATCTGTTTTTTTAAAAAAAATGTTCGCTGTAGACATTTATTTAATCATCAGGTTTGATATATTGGGCACTGTGGAGGAGAATAATATGCAATTTGTCCTATGCCATTAGGAAGCCATAAATAGTCCATTCCTGGGTTAGTTACTATAGTGTGTGATCTACAGTGTGTTAAATGAATTCTCTACTCAAATTATTAGCCTGTTGTTTTTAAACAAATTATATCTTAATTATAAAAAATGTGATTTTTGAGAATAGAAAGGATTGGATATGTTTGTAAATAATAGGAATAAGATATAAATAGTTGAATATACAATAAAATATTTAATAAGATACTTTCATTCTTTATATTTATAGTACTGAAAGAGTTCCTATAGTAACTAACTGAAAATCATAATGGAAAAGATGACTTTAATAAATTGTAGTATCATAGGTATAGTTTTTGAAATCTTTAGGTTTTAAAACATATTTAATGTTAATTGGACAAGGAGGTGGAGCCAAAGTAGCACAGTAGGAGGAAGTGATGTTCCCATCAACAAAACTATTCCAAATAGATCTAGAAAATGCACCAAATTGAATCCTCAGAGGGAAATTCCCCCCAAAAAAGTCATTCCTTGAGTCCTTTCTCAAGCTCATTTTGGTATAGGAAGAAAGATAGCGATGGATGGATCAATCTAAGAGCATATCATGTGTGGAACACTACAGTGCCCAGAGTGAGGGCAAGAGGAAGTCCTAGACCCATATCAGGGTACTGAGATGGAAACAGTTGCTAACTGGCAGATTTGTCACCCACAACCAAGTTCTGGGTCAGGGATCCAGGACAGACAGGAAGGGCACCTGCTCTAAGAGGGGGCATTCCTCAGTAGACAGGCCCTGGGTGGTATACTGAGAAAGGAGGAAATTTAGAAGAGATTAGCAGCTATGTGGCTCAGACAACAGGAGTATAGTAGGATCTCAGTTTAGCATCTAACCCAGCCTTCAGAGGTATAGCAAGAATCCCAGACCAATCCCAGCCTGCAGTTTTGTCACTCAGAACTTCTGGCTAGCTAATAGGGCTAGAGCTTAGATTAGGGAGGCAGCAGGCTTTGCATCAATCAGACCACTTTGGGAACATTGAAAGCTTGCAGATCCCCAGCCTGTCGTTGAGATCCTGGAAAAGCACAATACCTCCTCACTCCATGCCTTAAAAAAATAGCAAAAAGGCCAGATCAGACCTCTACATAAGTGTTGCAGAGCCCAACCTTAACATTAAGCTTAAAGTCTGGAAGTAGGTTAGAAGAATGGGTAAACAAAAAAAGAATCCTACCATAAAGAGTTATTGTGGTGGCAAGGATGCCCAAGACTTGAAAACAAATCCAAAACATCTACAATCAAAACCTCAAAGAAAAACATAGCTTGAGCACAGACTTAACTAGAATTCCTGGAAGAAATGAAGCAAGAGTTTTAAAAAGTTTTTATAAATGAAATGGGAGCACTTGAGGAAACAACTGGGAAAGAAATGAGAGCTATGGAAGAAAGAACTGGAAAGGGAATTCGTTGCTTGGCACAAGAGGTACAAAATCCTTATCCAAAAAACAAACTCCCTGAAAATTGGAGTATACCAAATTGAAGCCAATGACTACATGAGAAAAATATTAAAACAAAGTCAAGAGGCTGAAAAAAATAAAAGATAAGTTAAAATAACTGACCTGGAAACAGATTAAGAAGAAAATTTTGTGAATCATTGGACTACCTGAAAGCCGTGACCAAAAACTGAACCTAGACATCCTTTTTCAAGAAATCTTAAAGAAAAAAAAAAAACGAAAAAACCTCTATTCAAATTTCTTAGAACCAAAGGGCAAAGTGGCAACAGAATCCACACGTCACTTCCTGAAAGATAACCCATAAATGAAAACTCCAGGAAACATAGCTAAAATTCAGAGCTTCTGGGTCAAAGGAGAAAAATGCAAGCAGCCAAGAAGAAAGAATGAAAGAATCAAGGCACCATAATCAGAATATCAGATGATTTAGCACTCACCATTATATAGGAGCAGAGAGCTTGGAATATGACTGTCCAGAAGGTAAAGGATATAGGTCTATTACCAAGAAAAAAAATGAATATAACCTTGGGGAGGGTGGACAATTAATTGAATAGAGGATTATAGATATATAGTAGATAGAGCAAGGAAGTTATGTTTAAATAATAGAGAAAATCTATTTAAAGAGCTCTCTTTAAAATCAGGTAATGGATTTAAAGGTCAATTCTCTGTTATAACACAAGCTTTACTAGATCTTAATCCAGTTGGTAGATGTCAGTTTATCATTGGTTTTATGAAGACCCTGGAATTAATCCGTTGCTATTTTTTTTTTTGCTACAATACACAAAATCTAAATACTTTGAGGCAGAGGGTGAGGATAAGAACTGAAAACCTTTACAATCTATTATAAACTCAATACTTCATAAATATAAATTTAAAATGTTTATTGAAGGCAATGGCAATATAAGGTGTGACTGAGAATTAACTCCAGAGACTGCAACATATTTTTCTGAATATCCCCAAATGGTAGCCAACTTTTGTACTTTGAAAATAAAAAGCAGCATGGGGTCATAGAAAAAACGTTTGGCTTAGGCTACCTGATTTCAATTTCTGACTGTAACTTAGCAGTTTGTCATGAGCCTGTCACTTTACCCCTTTCTATTCCTCTCTTTCTTTCTAAAATGGAGTTGAATTAGATGACCTCTAGGGTCTCTTCCAGCTTAGAATATGAGTAAGTGATTTGACTTCTGGAAACAGCCAGAAACCAAATCTCATGTATAAGATGGTGGATCAAGCTAGTCAACATCAAACTGGATCAAGGTGAAGTATGATTATAAATGAGATTGATTTTATGCAGTCCATTAGCTGGCCCTGAAGGCAGTTTCAGAAGAAGGGTGCCAAAAATGGCTTGAATAATGTTAAATGTTCCAAATGGAATGCTTTACAGGAAAGTAGTCTTTTAGATATATACATTCTGTGTTTGCATATAAAAAATCAGGCTCATTACTTTATATTTTCTTTATTCCATTGATGTGCCATTGAATAGAGGTAAAACCAATTTGAAGGTATTAATTACTTCAGTATTTTAAGGAAGCCATGCTTTCGTTGGTATGACTAAACCCTATTGCACCAGTGCATTTTGCCAGCCTTCTTCATCCTGTGCATTTTTTATTCAAGTCTTCCAATAAATTCTCCATAGAGAACCTACCCAGTTTGAATAAGACATTCTTTTAATATTTTATGGATACCAGTGAACTGAGTCTATTTTGTACTCTATAAATGACCTGCTTCCCTATCCAGTCATACATGTCCTTAATGATTCCTATGTTAAAGAATATTAAGATGGAAATTTGTCAATAAAACTTTATTTTGCTGCTTAAAATGAAACCATTGGTGCCAAGTAGAATATATTTATATACATTTTTAAGAATAAAGGAGCCCTTCAGGTGTTTTGAATTGCTATTCTAATTTAGAAATCTTTTGACATCGTCTTTTTTTTTTCTGTTTTAGTCTGAAGTAGATTATTTCTATTTAGTTTTTAGTTTTAAATTACTGTGGACTCAAGAAATTTACCATATGTTCAAAGTAATGTTTCCTCCGTTTTATTTTTTTTCCTAAATAATACTTTTTAAATGTCTGGCAAATAATTCCAGAAATATTTTTAAATGACATAAATAAGTGTGTGTGTGTGTGTGTGTGTGTGTGTGTGTGTGTGTGTGTTATGAAGCTGAAGAGATGATGGTTCTTTGTAAGGACATGAACTTTTTGTAACTTAACAAAATATTGTCACAAAGATTTAAGTAACAGGAAAGATGCTTTGAGCCTCTGTTGGCACAAAGCTGTGATTTATTATAGGCTGCTGGGAAGTGATATAACCTAGACAATTAAAATATCAAGTAAGAAATATGGGGAAAAAAAGGATGATGTTTATTCCAGGTGGAGGAAGTCTTGAGTGGTTGGTCTCTTCATCTTGTACTTCTTCTTTCTTGTACCCAAATTTTTGTCGACTTGAAGGATTTTGACTCTGGAAGTTGGTTTCAGGTATTAAAAGGAAACTGATTTCTAACAAATAGTTTATTAAAGTTTTGTGGATAGTACATGGATTGTATATGATTTAAGTCTAAAACCTAAGATTTGAGACCAAAAGATTTGTACTTTGTATTTTTGCTATTTTTGATGATTCTTTTGTTTTATTGTTCTTTACTTGGTTAAACTCCATGGAAACGCTTTGGTCATTTTCTGTTTTTCTCCATCAATAGAAAATCTTTGTGTCTTAGTCCCATTGGATTACATTACAAAATTTGACACGTTTTGGATTTTTTGTCATCACCAGTACTTCCTAAATCTTCTTCAGCTAGTAAAAAACAGCAGAAAGTTAAGATGTTAGTTTACATACATCCTTTAAATGTCAATAACATTGGTTTTGCTTTCCGAGTAATAACTTTAATACTAAATTAGTAATTTCATTTTGAGGAACCATTCGAATTTGACCAAGTTGAATTCAGATTCTCTAGTTGTACATTTTTTAAAAAATGGATTAATTGGATAGAAAAAAAAGATGATATGTTAGTTGGCATCTTCATTTTTCAAAAGACAAAAACACTGAACCATCCATATTGGAAGAATATAATAAGTAAAATGCTTAATTTGGTATTTCAGAAAAGTATGGTTTAAATAAATGTTTATTTTAAAAATAACTTCAGGAACACATTGTGTTCTTTGTGTCTATATGTGTATATGTGTGGTGAAATTAAAAGATACAGAAACATCACTCCCAGAAGACAAAAATAAATCAAGAAAACTTAAGAGAGTTGAGCTAAATAAATAAATAAATGTTTGGTATGAAGTGTATGTGACCTGTCTATTGACTAGATAATAAAAAAGTTCATTTTCTAAGAAATTGTATTACTTATTACTACTAAAGCATTGTGTCCCCTTTAAATATTAGTTTAGTAAATGTACTTTTTCTAAGTGTTAACTTTTCCAGAATGATTCCACAGATTTGATTTTATTGGTCTTGTTTATGTTCTTTTCAGTGGAAATTGATGATGTCAGCTGCACTTATATTAACTTAGCAGTATCAGAATTAAAACTTACATTTGAAAGTTGTGGATCACCATGTTAATAGGTTATTTTCGACCCTTTCCACCTGTATTAAAACACGTCACATAATCAGTCTCCTACTTTGGGAAATATTTGGCTATATTTCATAGAATGAATGAAACTGTTTAAATCTAATTTAGTTTTACATGTATGTTGGACTTTCCACTGAAGTAGGTCAGCAGAAAAGTAGACCAAGATAATCAAAGTGGAGATAACCATCCATTTCCATTACTTACTGCCTGTTTTAAATATTTTAAAAAATAAATATTTAAAAATTAGGTCTCATTTAGCTCAGTGGTTTTCAATCTTTGTCTTGTAATATTACAGAGTACTTTCAGTTAACTGCAAGGGCCATTGTGAAATTTTCAAAAAATTATCTAAATGTTTATTTTTAAAAAAAAGTATTTGCTATTCAGTAGCATTTTCTATGTATGTGTGTTTATGTTTGTAGTGAGATTTGAGGAGTGTTAAAACATATAGAGGTATCGTTACCAAAAATCTTACCAATAGTCATAGCTGCTGTCATAAAACACTTTGTGTTTTCCTTTAAAATAGTCTTTTAGACAACCTTTTATGTGCAATAAAACAGGACAGCAATATGATAGGACAGCTAGGTAACATAAGAAGCCTGATTCTTGTTATCCCATAATCAGTGGAAAGGAGAAGGGAACAAGTACTTATTAAGCACCTACTATGTGCCAGGAACTGCCAAGCTTTTTACAAATATCTCATTTGATCCTCACAACAACCCTAGGAGATATGCTCTATTATTATTCTCATCTTACAGTTGAGGAAACAGGCAAATGGGTTAAGTGACTTGCCCATGGTCACAATAAGTGTCTGAGGCCAAATTTGAACTCAGGTCTTCCTGATTCCAGGCCTATTGCTCTATCCACTACACCACCTAGCTAGCTCAATGGATCTCTGCTGATTTAAATTTAAATTTTAATCATTTATTTACATTAAATGCCTAATTGGTGCAAGCATTGTGTTAAATGGGGAATATAAAAACCTATACAATATAGTTCCTGACTTCCATGATCTTGTAATTTAGTTGGAAAGTTGTAACAATTTGTCCAATACGTGGTAAGCACCATTTGAGCACTACAGGAATTGTAGAGAATGAGAAAAATCATTTCTAGGTATGGTAATGAGGAAAGGCTTCATGGAGCAGAGTAGGGTATTTGGGCTTGGCCCTGGGAGAAATAGGGATGTAAAGAAATATAAAGGGTCTGTATATGTCTAGGGGTGTGTGTGTGTGTGTGTAGCCCCATGAACAAAAGCACAGAATCAAAAAAGTAATAAATACAAACATGATTAGCTAGTTCTGTTGATGCAATTACCATATAAAGATAATTTTTAACTAAAATATTGGTTTTATTCATGAAACAAGACAGTTGGTCATGGAAAGAAGAGTATTTAAAGAATGGTGAATAGGCCAATTATGTGTAAAAGGTTCATTTATTTAAGAAAAAAGGAGTAAAAATCGGTGGGTTTGCATTCTGAAGGGCAATTTGGAGCTATGCCCAAAGAGTTATAAAACTGCATATCCTTCGTTTTGGCACTGCTAAGTTTATATCCCATCCAAAAAAAAAGGACCTCTTTGTACAAAAATTATTTGTAGCAGCTCTTTTTGTGGTGGCCAAGAATTGGAAATCAAAGGGATACCCGTCAATTGAGTAATGGCTAAGCAAGCTGTCATATATGATTGTAATGGAATGTTATTGTGCTACAAGAAACGGCAAGCAGGATGATTTCAGAAAAACCTGGAAAGATTTACATGAACTTATATATAGTGAAGTGAACAGAAGCAGGAGGACATTGTGCAGTGACAGCAACATTGTTTGATAAATTGTGAATGACTTAGCTCTTCTTAGCAGTACCTCAGCAATACAATGATCCAAGACATTCCAAAAGACTAATGATGAAGCATCCTATCTGCCTCTAGAGAAAGAACTGATATTGATTAAACACAGACTAAAGCATGCTATAACTGTTAAATTTTTAAAATTTGGTGAGTTTAGAGTCACTAAATGTTTTTAATAAGGGGAGTGATGTGATCAGTGGGTTTTTAGGAAAATTAATCTGGCAGCAGTATTCAACATGGATTGCCTAGAAGAGAAACTGGATGTGGGGAAACTAGTTAAAAAGCTATTAAAGCTATTGGAATAGTTCAGGCCTAAGATATAAAAATTTGAACAGGGGGCAGCTAGGTGGCACAGTGGATAAAGCACCAGCCCTGGATTCAGGAGTACCTGAGTTCTAATCTGGCCTCAGACACTTGACACTTACTAGTGTGAGCCTGGGCAAGTCATTTAACCCCCATTGCCCTGCAAAGAACAAACAAACAAACAAAAAAAAGCAAAAAACAACAACAACAAAAATTTGAACAACAGAAATAGCAGTGGAAATAAAAAAGAGGGTACAAGAGATACTGTCTATGAAGAATCTTCAGAAGTTGAGAACTGAAAAAAGACTGTCACAGGAGAGAACACACCTCCTCATTCCCCTCAAAAATAGCAATGAAGTGCTCAATTTAATGAGAGTCCAAAAATAATCAGAAAATATAATTGAAGGAAAAAAGTTAGGTAAAAAACACTAGAAGAAAAATATGCTGAAAAATTACATCAGAAATAAAGCAAGAGATTCCTCAAGATGCAATAAAGTAGATAGCAGTACACACTGAGGGAATTAAAGGAATAAAAGATAGCCAAAATACGAGGGGGAAAAAAAGAGAAGAACTGGGTGCCCCTAAGAAATCTCAGAAATCTTCAGTGATGAACCTTAGGAACTTAGAAATTGACTCTAAAAATAGAAAATCCTTAGTAGAAACAGTGAAAAAAAAGAATATGTTGGAAGACAGATTGGTAGAAGACATATTTGAAATACAAGCAAACCCAGAAAATAACTGGCAAAAGATTGGGAAATAATGCAGATGTAAGTGACAAATATGGAGGTAGATGGGGAAATTCAGGATTGTTGAGGTTCTGGAAAATTTTGAAGAAGAAAAATAATTTAACCAATATATTTTAGAAAACTATACAAGAAAACTTGCTGGAAATATTAAAAATAAAACAATAAATAGAATTGACAGGACACCAAGGAAGGAACTCCAGATGAATCTTGGTCAGGTATATCATTGATAAATTTCAAAACCACACTGGCAAAGAAAAAAACTTAAGAAAACTATCAGAGTCTACTGCCAACAGAATTGAGATTCTAAAATAATTGGGTGAACTTTAAAAACCTGGAATGTAACAAGACCAGGCTGGGAGTTAGCAAGAAATTACCAGAATATCTATTAAATGAATGGAAGAAATTATTGGAGACAAAATAGATATGTTAGAATATAAAAACAGGGTTATTTTTTCACAAAAAAGCAATGTGTCTAAAAAGAAAAACAGATATTGGAGAGAAATCTTACTTTTTTTTTGGGGGGGGGGGTTGTAGGGCAATGAGGGTTAAGTGACTTGCCCAGGGTCAGACAGCTAGTAAGTGTCAAGTGTCTGAGGCTGGATTTGAACTCGGGTCCTCCTAAATCCAGGACCAGTGCTTTATCCACTGTGCCACCTAGCTGCCCCTCGAGAGAAATCTTTACAATAAATATATCTGATAATAATCTGACATTCAGAATCTACAAGGAACTTTGAGGATATTACAAGATTATAATACCTATCTCTAAGAGGATATAAATAGTAGTTTTTGAATGAAGAAACACCAATTTCACCTAAAAACATTACACACTCTCTAATAGCAAGGGAAGTGCAAGTTATTCCATTTGACAAAGATGGCTTAAAAATAATAAAATTGAATATGGGGAATATTGGGTAGGGGTAAAAGAGAACAGAAATACAGTTACATTGTTGGTGAGGCTGATTTGTTGTAGTCACTTTGGAAAGCAATCAGACAATACAAAAATCAGACTGACAAAAACCAATCATATCCTTGGATCCTGTGATCTGAATATTAAGGCAATATACCAACATCTTTGTTTTTGCAGGGCAATGAGGGTTAAGTGGCTTGCCCAGGATCACACAGCTAGTGTCAAGTGTCTGAGGCCGTATTTGAACTCAGGACCTCTTGAATCCAAGGCCAGTGTTTTATCCACTGTGCCACCTAGCTGCCCCACAACATCTTTATTTGTAATGGCAGAAAACTGGAAGTAACTTCTATGTCTAACAGTTGGGGAATAGCTAAATGAACTATGTTGTATCAGAGTAACAGAAATATTATCGCACCAAAGAAATGACAACTATGAAATCAGGTCAACACTCCACCCACCCCCAATCTCTCTTCTCAAGAGCAGGCATTCTGTTGAGGGAGACAAAATAGAAATCTCTAGGTACATACAAAGATAGATACAGAGTAAATAAAGGTAATATTAAAGCATTAGGAGCTGGGCAGGGCAAGGATTAGTTTCCTGAAGAAGACTGGATTTGAGCTGTCTTGAAGGAAGCTAGATAGTCTAATGGGAGGTAAGAGGGCAGAGTGTTTCAGGCATGGAGGACACAGTACAAAGGCACGGATTGAAAGGAGATAAAGATTGTGTTGGGAGACGTTCAAATAGGCTGGTACAGCTAGACTGGAGATTGTATGGAAGGAAGGAAGATGCCAGAAGTCTGAAAAGTTGGAAGGGGCCAGGTTAAGAAGAGCTTTGATATGAAGAATATAAAGGAATATGGAGAGACATGGGAAATGCTGCAGAACAAAGCAAAATCAGAAAAATGGCATCCACAATGACTGCTACTATATAAAAATAGCAATATAATCTGATAAGTAGACAAAAGAAGAGGAACAAAGAAGCAAATAAGTTTATTTTAAGGAGGGGTGTGTGTGTGTGTGTGTGTGTGTGTGTGTGTGTGTGTGTGTGTGTGTGTGTACATACATACAGTCTTTCCATTTAGTTCCATTTAGTAAATAGTTTGGAATTTATTATTTCATATAGGATTTTTAAAAATGTACATATTTTATCCACAGTTGATGTTTGGGGGTTCAAAATTTTTGTTTTGAACTAGACTTGTGATTTCACTAGTATTGAGGCAGCTAACTGGCACAGTGAATAGAGCACTAGGCCTGGGGTCTGGAAGACCTGAGTTCAAATGTGACCTCAGATGCTTACTAGCTGTGTGACCCTGGGCAAGTCACAGCCTCTGTTTGCCTAACTTTCCTCACCTATAAAAATGGGGATGATAGTAGCATCTAACTCCCAGTGTTGTTGTAAGGATCAAAGGAGATAATAATTATAAAGCACCTAGCATAGTACCTGGTACATAGTAAGGCAATGTATGGAAGAACTTCTTAACAATTGGAGGCTAGATTCCTCCTCACCGTAAAGCTCTAATGATCACTTCTTAAGTATATTGTCAGCAGAGGTGCATCAATCATGGGCCAGGTATGTTGGCACATCCTGGAACCAGCAGTACCCTTTCCTTGGAGGAAGGGGGAAAGAATGTTTGAGGAAAATCATGGGGCGGCAGAGTGCATAGAGCACTGGGCTTGGAATAAGGAAGATTCAGCTTCATCAGTTCAAATCCGGCCTAGACACTTACTAGCTCACCCTGGACAAGTCACTTAAACCTGTTTGCCTCGGTTTCCTCATCTGTAAAATGAGCTGGAGAAGGAAATGACAAACGACTCCAGCATCTTTGCCAAGAAAACCCCAAATGGGGTCATGAAGAGTTGGACATGACTGAAACGACTGAACAACAAGAAAAATCCTAGAACGGTGGGGTTGAGAATTCTGGTCCACCTGGTCCCTGCTTACTACATACTTATGATTCTTCCTCAGTTATGACTGGGACTAAATAGCCTCTGAGGTTCCTTCCAAGGCTCAGATCCTGTGGTTGTGTGACCTATTCTTTCCTTGTTCTTCCATGACTTTACCTACTTTCCCTTACCCTGAGTTCTGTTTGCCTTTCTGGATCCAACCTACCCTTTCATTGTTTTTTCCCTTGATTTCATGGGCTTTCTTTCCTACTTCCACTTGTGGGGTCTTCTGGTGCATCCCTATATGAAAATTGATCCCCTGATGTCAACTCTTTATCTGCAGTCATCTATGAAATTTGTAGTTTGGTTTATACTCCTTATCCAAATCTGAGCTCCTCTGTCTTGTTCTTTGTTATTCTCTTAATGAATACCCTGTTATTCATTTATTTATTCACACTCATATATGACCTTTCCTCTTTGTAGATGGCTTTCTCAATGAGTTTAGCCAGAGATATATAGGATGATGGCCAGTGGGGATTGATGGATAAAGTTAGTGTTTTTTGAGGTTGGGGTAGACATGTTTGTAGGCAGTAGGGAAGCAGTCAGTATATGGGGAGAGATTTAAAATTAGTAGGAGAATGGGGATGATAGAGGGAGCAATTTGCTGGAGGATAAAATGGGATATACGTGTAGGGGGCTTTGCTTTGGCAACAAGAAGGGCCACCCCTTCTCATGAGACTGGAGTGAAGGAGGTGATAATAGTTGGAGGCATCTAAATGACGTGAGATGAAGAGGAGGGGAGAAAAGGGAGTTCTTGGTGAATGGCTTCCATTTTTTTTTCAGCAAAATAAGAGGCAAGGTTCTCAGGTGAGAAGGTGTGGGGTAGAAATAGGATGGGAAGTTTGAGGAGAGGTGAAAAGCTTTGGAAAAGGTATGTGATCAGGGTAGCTAGGTGGTACAGTGGATAGAGCACTGGCCCTGGATTCAGGAGGACCTGAGTTCAAATCCAACCTCAGACAATTTACACTTACTAGCTGTGTGACCATAGGCAAGTCACTTGACCCCAATTGCCTCACAACAAAAAAGAAAGAAAAGGTATGTGATCAATAGGACAGAGATTTCATTAGTGAGACTTAAAAGGATTACCTTGCTGCAGTAAGGTCCCCCCTGTCCTGAGTTTTTGGTGGTCTGAACTCTTAGGAAGTGTGGAGGAGAGGTAATATTGACTATATTAAACTGATATTCCCTATAAGTAAGCAAATTGACATCTCAGAAATTTATCAGAGGCTCCCAAGTGCCTTGGCACACTAGATTTATGTATAAGACCCACTTCAGCTAAGCCCTGAATGAGCATTCCCTCACTGTCAGGAAGTAGACATCTCTATATTTTGCAGTTCATGTAAGTCAAAGAGGCATTCTAAATCCTTTGCTAAGAAGCCGAAATTAACCGTACAACATTGGAATAATATGTTTATTTTGCAAGTAGTTAAACTTAGTACAATCATCAACATCATCCTACTTCCTCACTGCCCTTACCACGTCAGCACCTGACACAATGATCACGTGGGGAACATGATGACCCAGTTGCCCTAAGGTCGGGTCACATCAAAATCCTATTTGGACAGCATTGGGCTAATGTCTAGCAGGAAAAAATAAAGAGTCTATTTACTACTTAATAGTCTATTTACTTTTCTGTTTTCAACTCTAATCATTAGCTTGTCATAAGCTCTCTAGCCTTCCCCAGGATCACTACTGCAAGGCAGTAAATCATAACCTTTGAATTCTACCAATTAACCTTCTACCCACTTTGTATTTCCTGTGGGTTCCTTCAATATTTTAAATGAGTGATACTTGTAAATGAAGCTTAAGATCTCTACTTAAGCTAACAATTCTTCATCCATCAGTGGATTATATGCCCAACTTCAATGAATGAATATGTCAATTTTTACCTATTAGACATTATCCATATTTGGTTTTTAACAGTGATTGGTAGCTGCTGTGTTTTATACAGTGTCAAGCATATAAATAATAACCCTAAAGTTTCATAGTTTTAAATGATTACTGAAGCATAGAATGTGACTTTTAATTAATTTTTTCAATGAACAAACATTTATTTTTCTCTCCAGTCAATAACCGGTCAGTCAATGTACTTACCTACTATATGCCAGGTGTGTGCTAACTGCTGGGGATATAAAAAGAAGCAAAAGACATTCCCTGCCCTCAAGGAGCTCATAATCTAGTGGTGGAAACAATAAGCAAACAATGATATATAAATAAGCCAGATACAGAATAAGAGAGAAATGATTAAGAGAGAGAAGGTACTCAAATCAAGAGAGGTTGGGAAAGGCTTCCTGTAGAAAATGGGATTTTAGCTGAGACTTAAAGAAGCCAGGGAAGTCAGTAGGTGAATATGAGAAGGAAGAACATTCCAGGAACAGGGTATAGCCAAAGAAAATACCTGGAGCTAAGAGTTGGGAGTAGCTTGTTTATAGAACAGAAGGATGGCCAGTGTCATTGGATCAAAGAGAACATAGTGGTAGGTAAGGTATAAATAGACTGGAAGGGTGGGATGGGGGTAGGCTATGAAGAGCTTTGAACACCCAACCAAGGATTTTATATTTGATCCCAGAGGCAATAGGTTATCACTGGAATATACTGAATCGGGAAAGGAGGGGAGATGACATGGGTTGGAGTGGGGACAGACTTGAGGCAGGCAGACCCACCAGCTGGTAGTTGCAGTAATCCAGGTGTGATGATGGGCTGCACTACAGTGGTGGCAGTGTCAGAGGAGAGAAGGGGGCATATTCTAGAGATGTTGCAAAAGTTAAATTGATAGGCCTTGGCAACAGATTGGATATTGGGGGTTGGGGGGGTGGGTTGAGAGATAGTGAGAGATTGAAGATGACACCTAAGTTATGAGTGACAACAGTAATAGGGAAGTTAAGGAGGGGAAAGGGTGTAGGGGGAAAGATAATGAGTTCAGTTTTAGACATATTGAATTTAATATGTCTACTTGGCATCCAGTTCAAGATGTCTGAAAGGCACTTGGAGACCTCAAACTGGAAGTCAGCAAAGAGGTTTGGGTAGGATAGGTAGATTTGAGAAATATCAGCATCAAGATGGTAATTAAATCCATGGGAGCTGATGAGGTCACCAAGAGAAATAGTGTAGAAGGAGAAGAGGCCCCGGGACAGGACCCTAAGGGACACCAACAGTTAGGGGGCATATTCTGGAGGAGTATTCAGCACAGGAGACAGAGAAGGAGAGATCAGATAGGGAGGAGGAAAGCCAGGAGAGATGGGTATCCCAAAAGAGAAGAGCATCAAAGAGAAGAGGATAATCAATGGTGTCAAAGGCTGCAAAGAGGTTGAGGAGAATGAGGATTGAGAAAGCCATTGGGTTTGCCAGTTAAGAGATCACTTTGGTAACTTTGGAGAAAATAGTGTTGATGGAATGATGATGTCAAACAGATCGTAAGGGGTTAAGAAGAGACTAAGAAGGGAGAAAATGGAGGCACCTATTATAGTTGGCCTTTGGTGGTGTTAGCTACAAAGGACAGAAGAGATATAGGAGAACAGTGGGAATCAAAGAGTCAGTTAAGGGGTTTTTTTTGGATGAAGGTGATATGGGCATATTTGTAGGCAACAGAACAGGAGACAGTAGAGAAAGAGATTGAAAAGAAGTGAAAGAGTGGAGATGACAGAGAGGACAATCTCTTGCAGGAGAAAGAATGAAATGGAATCACTTGAACAAGTAGAGGGCTTATTAGCCTTGACAACTGGGTGGCTCATTGGATAGAGCACTGGGCTTGGAATCAGGAAGATTTCTCTCTCTGAGTTGTAATCCGGTCTCAGACACTTACTAGCTGTGGGACCCTGGGCAAGTCCCTTAACCTTATTTGTTCAGTTTCTTCATCTTTAAAATGAACTGGAGAAGGAAATAGCAAATCACTCTGGTATCTTTGCCAAGAAAACCTCAAATGGGGTCATGAAGAGTCAGAAAAGACTGAAAAATAACTTAGCAACAAACAACAAAAAAGGAGTAAGGCCACTCATCATGTGAGACAGGAGTGAGGCAGGAGAAAGTGGCGGAAGGTATCAGTGACAGGAGATGAGGAAGAGGAGAGGAGTTCACAGAGAATATCCTCATTTTTTTCTGTAAAATAAGGCAAAGTTCTCAACTGAGAGACTAGGGGGAGGGGAGTTATGTAGGAGCAAAAGCAATGAATTGAGGGACAGTGGGCATAATCAGCAATATGATAAAGGGGCTAGGGATTCAAGAGAAGAGGTCAGTATAGACTTGAATTGGTTAAAGGAGTCAAAGTGGGGAGAAGAGGAGAGTGGCTCATGCAGCAGAGATGGCCTGGGAGATAACTGAGGTATCAAGGGATTGGAGGTCATGGTATGGATGAAGAATAGAGTATGGTAAGGGGAGGCAGAGAAAAGTAAAAAAGCCAATAGATTTTGGTGGGATACGGGGATTTCAGAATTCTTGAACATGGAGGTGGTATATTGTGAGTGGCAGCAAGATTAAGGATGTGATCATCTTTGTGTATGGCTGAGGTCAGGAAGAGAAGTAGTTCATGGGAAGTTAATGAGCTAAAGAATTAAATCATGAGGGTATTTGAGGAAGAATATGTTGAAGTCCCCTAGTATGGGGGCAGGAGTTGGGGAGGAGAGAAAAAATGTAAGCCAAGTATCAAGTTCATTGAGGAAGGAAGAAGAGTGACATGGGGGTCTGCAGATAACATCTACCAGGATTTCGATTGGGTGGTAGGTATGAACCTCAAAGGAAGAGAGGTCACTGAGTGATAAAGGAAGGGAGAGAACCCAGAAGTGGCAATGTGGTGAAAGGAGCATTCCAACTCCTCCTCCTTGACCAGTGAGCTCAGGAGAATAAGTGATGGTACAGCCAGTACTGGAAAGGGTGGCCAGGGAGTCAGGGCAAAGTCAGGTTTCAGTAAGAGCTAGTAGGTGAAAGAAGTAGGAGAGGAACAGATTTAAGATGAAGGGAAATTTGTTGCCTATGGAATAGGCATTCCAAAGGGCACAGTGGAAGGTCTGGGTGGTATTAAGATAAAACTCTGGGGTAGAAGGATTGAGGGGGATGGGAATGAAGAATCTGGGGGTAGTGGGTGAGGAGTGCATTTTGGACGATGATCTAGAGGAGTTCAGATCATTGGAATATGATGGGGAGAAGAGGGAGCTCATAGCAAATGGCCTCATTTTTTTTTTCAGTAAAATACAAAGCAAGGTTTTCAGCTGAGAGGGTGGCAGTAGGGGAAGAAATGGGAGGTTTGAAAAGGGATGAAAGGTTTGGAAGAGTCACTGTGGAGAGTGGAATATGGAGCTGATGATGGAACAGTAGTAGAATTACTTAGCCACAGTGACGGCACAGTTAAGGTCACATAACATGAATTTGCTGTGGACCCAGTTAGAATGGCTGCGTGATTTTTTCCCTTACCTTTGTTCAGTAGCACGTGTAAAAGTGAAGACAATGAATGGTGGAAGTGATACAAGGCTGAGGCTCAGCAGGATGCAATTGGTGATAAAAGGGGGTTAGGGACTCAAGAGAAAAAAATAGCATAGTTTAACTGGTTCACCAAGGAGTCGAGATATGAAGAGGAAGAGAGAGTGGCAAGTTCTGGGGAGATGGAATCAAGGGATTAGAGGTCATGGTGTGGATAAAAACTAGGATTTGGCAAGAGAAGGCAGAAAAAGATGTTGAGAACCAATATATTATGGTCTTTTAAAGGGGTTTCCAAGTTCTTATACATGGAAGTAGTACATTTGTGGGTGTTGGCAAGATCAAAGATGACCATCTTTGTGTGTGGTTGAGGAATAGGTCATGGGAAATAAGTAGAACTGAGTGGTTAAGGCATTTGAGGGAGAGTTAATGTATATGTTAAAGTTCCCAAGAGTTGAGAAAGAGAGAAATATTATGAGCCAAATTTATTGAGTAAGGAAAGGGAGTCATCTGGGAGGTCTGTAGCTAACAGCTACAAGGATTTTGATTGATTGGTAGCTATGAATTGCATGAACCTCAAAGGAGGAGAGTGATGGAGGTAGTAAGAAAAACCTGGAAGTGTCAATTAGGAGCATAGAGCATTCCAACCCTCCCTCCCTCTGACCCCCATCCTCAACCAGCGAGCAGCGAGCAAAAGGTACAACAAGAAGTGGAAATGGTGGCCAAGTAGGTGGTGTCATCATGGGGGAGCTGGGTCTCAGTAACAACTAGAAGAGAGAGTGAGAGAGGAAAAATTTTAAGACAAGAGGTTTGTTGCCTATGGAACAGGCATTCCAGTGGAAGGGGTGAGTGATTTGATGGCAACTTTGGAGTAGGAGGGTTGAGAGGATATTATGAAGAATAGTTTAAAATGATGTTATAGAGGGGCGGCTAGGTGGCGCAGTGGATAGAGCACCGGCCCTGGAGTCAGGAGTACCTGAGTTCAAATCCGGCCTCAGACACTTAACACTTACTAGCTGTGTGACCCTGGGCAAGTCACTTACCCCCAATTGCCTCACTAAAAAATAAATAAAAAATGATGTTATAGAAAGTTATTTTCCTGACTATTCAATATGGGCCATAGTTTCTTTAGAAAACTGAGAATTCCTAATTAGCCTCTTGAGTGCTGAATTTGCAAACCTAAATATAAAGAAGTAAGGTCTGTCACACCTTCCAAGGTGTCATTTGGTATGGATGATAAAGTTAAACTCATTTACTCATTTTCCTCATCACTGATTCTAACCTGTAATCTATAGTATTGATTCTACTGGTAAGAATGCATGGTCCAAAGCACCTGACCTGGGCTCAGCTGTTCTCCTGGTTGGGGCCATGGCTATGGGGGGAGTTGCTGTTGGGTTTTTCATTCAATAAACTGATGATTTCTTACCAAAAAAAAGGAATGTATGGTCAGGTCAGTGGAAGATGGCACCATGATAAGCTAACATGGGTGAAATATCTTGGAACTGATAGAGCATAGCAACATGATTTTAATCACACAGAATTACAAAAGATTAGAAAAAACAAGGGATCTTAGCCATCATCTAGTCCAGCTTCCTAATTTTACAGATGAAGAAACTGAGGTCCAAAAAAAGGAGAAAAGACTAATCCAAAGTCACACAGGTTTTAAGTGACAGGATTTGAACCCAAGCCTTATGGCTCAAAGGTTCTGGTCATTTCTGCTATTCAGTGATGCCTGTTTGGCCAACCACTTCCTCTGCTTATCTTCAGAGCAGTGAGGTATGTTCTCATGTTAAATAAAACAACCTTATTATTTTTCTTTCTTCCTTTTTAAACTTTCTAGCTTGTCTTGCATGAAGTAAAATTCAGCATAACTTTGAGCACCCTGGAAATCAAGTGTGTGATACAGGGTATCCCAAAAGTCTTGGTGTAGTATTAAGATTTATTGTCTTAAAGCTTTTTTTTTAAAAGCTTAAAACTGCAGCAATACCTTTGGGACACCCTGGTGATTAGAAAACTGAAGTTTCATTTTGTCTTTTTGGGTTTTTTGGCAGGGCAATGAGGGTTAAGTGACTTGTCCAGGGTCACACAGCTAGTAAGTGTCAAGTGTTTCAGGCCAGATTTGAACTCAGGTCCTCCTGAATCCAGGGCCAGTGCTTTATCCACTGTGCCATCTAGCTACCCCTGAAGTTTCATTTGAGTTGGGTTTGTTTGTTTTTTGTTTATTTGTTTGCCTCACCTTTTGGGACTGTGTTGGCTTCTTGCTTCTTTTTCTTCTCTTCTTCTATCACCTTCATTTTTTCATCATATTCATCAGCTCGGGATTTCCACTCCACCCTGTTGTTTTGAAGACCATCCAACATTGGTGTAATTTCTTTGTGAAACCGGGAGAATTCCTAAGGAATAATTGTCAGTGGGCAATTGTAGGATTCAAACCTGAAACATTTCTTTTGCTTTAGAACAATGACAGGTGTCACGTGGTAGGGTGGGGGGTGGGGAGTGGTTAATGAGCCAGAGCTCAGGGCTGACCTAGAAGCCCAGGAACAAAGGATAGCAAATGCTGCTTTCCTTTTGAAGGGTAGGATGACATATGCAATGAACAAGAACTAGCATCAGATTCCTAACTTTCTCCTTAGGTCTTGGTGACTCTGAGTAGTCTCAAACTCTCTGAGCCTCAATTTCCCTGTCTGTAAGGAGGGGACACAATACTTGCACTACCTCCCTTCTTGTGATATTCAGGTGAGACAATGCATGTGAAACAGAGTGTCCCAAAAGTTTTAGTGCAGGCTAAATCCTACGTAGTTTAAAACTGCACAAAAAGGGCAGCTAGGTGGTGCAGTGGATAAAGCACCAGCTCTGGATTCAGAAGGACCTGAGTTCAAATCCGGCCTCAGACACTTGACACTTGCTAGCTGTGTGACCCTGGGCAAGTCACTTAACTCTCACTGCCCTACAAACAAAAACAAAACTGCACTAAAACTTTTGAGACAGCCTGTATAAATGTAAGCTGTTCTTACTGTTGGTGAGATTGTGAACTGATCCAACCATTCCAGAGAGCAACTTGGAACCGTACCCCAAAAGCTATAAAACTGTGCATACCCTTTTGATCCAGGATTACCACTAGGATTATATCCCAAAGATATCATAGAAAGGGAAAAGGACCCACATGTACAAAAAATATTCATAGCTGCTCTTTTTGTGTTGGCAAAGAATTGGAAACTGAGGGGATGCCCATCAATTGGGGAATGACTATATCATTTTATCTTCACAACAACCATGGGGGAGTAGGTGTTATTATTATCTCCGTTTTACAGATGAAGAAATTGAGGCAAACAGAGGTTAAGTGACTTGCCCAGGGTCACACAGAAAGTAAATATCTGAGGCTGGGTTTGAACTCAGGTCTACCTGGATCCAGGTCCAGTGGCACCAGCTGCTACTGAATGATCTCAGAAGCTCTTTTAAAAATAAGAGCAGTGTCAAAATACTGTAATGCATTCTGTGCTCAAGTAATGTCTTTCTGGGCATACCTTTGATGGATCTCTTCTCATCTTAGCTGAAGCCTGCATGAAGAAATGACCTTTCCAACAGCGATACTCCCAATAAAAGAAAGAAATCATGCCTTCTCACCTTGTATACAAAAGTACACACAAAATCGATGAAACCAACTTGGAGCTTGGGTAGTTCGTCTCCTTTTTCTCTGTCCATCATAGGCTAGAAAGGAAGAAATTCCTTTATTTGTTATTTCTAATTTTCCATCCCCAAGGAGCCTGTCTTATGACAGGAAGAACGTGATGCTATAATACTTTAACTTTCTGTGATTCATTATGGGGTTCCCTTTTCCACCAGTGAAGATCCCATCTCCTCTGTCCCTTAGCAGAGGGTCTCTGGGAGCGTCTCTGGCTTAGAAGTTCATTGTTCTCTGATGATGTGACCAACCTGGGGATGTGCCTGTCTCAACTTAGCTAGGCTGGTCCACAGAAGACAGACACACTGTCCATCACAGCCCTGGTTGGCAGAGATTGTGTTCTGCAGGCACAGTTTGGGAGTGCCCAAGCTCTCCTCTATACTGTGGTGAGGCATCAGAGGGGAATATTAGTGGAGGCATTCAGATCGATTTTAGGTTTTTATAGGATATTCATGCTAATTAATATATCAAACCCCTCACAATTGGTTGTTGTTGCAATACTGTTCTCTCCAGGTCTCCTTGTTCCCAAAATTCATTCGCGACCATGAGGGCTACCTGCAAATAAGAAAGGTTTAGTTTACCAAAATCTGATTATTAACAGAAAAAAATGTGAGTAGCAGAGGCAGAGCTTGAACTCAGATTTATGTGATGCCAAGAAACTTCCAACTGTTGTTCCCAGTTCTATCTTCTAATGCCAATCAGAATGAGTCTGATCTCTTTTCCACTTAAGAAGAAAATGCACTTCTTGAGGGCAGGGAACATGTCTGATGTGTAGCTGCATCCCCATCAGTACCTTGCACAGTGATTTCATAAAGCAATGTGATAAATAATTATTAAGTGCCTACTGCATACAATGGAGTGAGGCAACATAGCATAGTGGTGAGAAAACCTGACTCAGGATCAGGAAGACGTGAATTCAAGTCTTACCTTTGACACATACTGCCTTTGGAACCATGGGCAATTTACTTAACTAAGTGCCTGAGGTAACTCTCCAAAGCTATAAGTTGAAGTGGGGCAGAAAAAGGGAATAAGCATTTATGTAGCACTTACTATATACTAGGCACTGTGCTAAGTGCTTTATAAATGTTATCTTGTTTGATTCTCACAAAAACCCCATAAGGTGAGTGCTATTATTATTCCTCATTTTGTTGCTAAGGAAACTGAGTCAAATTGAGGTTAAATGACTCGCCCAGCATTGCACAGCTAGTATCTGAGGCTAGATTTGAACTCAGGTCTTCTTAACTCTAGGCCCAGCACTCTGTACACCTATCTGCCCTTCTCTGAAGAATAGCTATGAAAAATAAAATTAAAAAAAAAAAGTAGGGCAGCTAGGTGGCGCAGTGGATAGAGCACTGGCCCTGGATTCAGGAGGACCTGAGTTAAAATCCGGCCTCAGACACTTAACAGTTACTAGCTGTGTGACTCTGGGCAAGTCACTTAACCCCAGTTGCCTCACTAAAAAAAAAAAAAAAGGAAAAAGATTAGCAGTAGCCTCTGCATTTGTGGAAAGGGTTCTTCACCAAAAGTTTCCCATGCCAGTGAAATCATAGGTCTGAACATGTCCTCAATCTTCTTCCCCATCCCCCAAAGTATAAGGCAGCATGTTAGGTTCCAGGGATGCCAAGGCAAATAGGAAATAGTCATTACCCTCAAGGAGCTTACATTATCCTGTACATGTATACAATTAAATACAATACATAGAAAATTAAGGCATGATTAGTCCTAGTATCTTTTTTGGGGGGTGGGGGGGGGGTTTGAGGCAATTGGGGTTAAGTGACTTGCCCAGGGTCACACAGCTAGTAAGTGTTAAGTGTCTGAGGCCGAATTTGAACTCAGGTCCTCCTGAATCCAGGGCCAGTGCTCTATCCACTGCGTCACCTAGCTGCCCCTCGTCCTAGTATCTTGAGGGAGGAAGGAAGCCTTCCTGGGGGATGTGTTATCTGGGAAGATTCTCAAAGGAAGACCAAGATTCTGAGGCAGAGATGAGGAGGGAATGCTTCTATGCATACAGGACAATCTGTGAATCCAGAAGAGGGGTGGAACATAAGTCTGGGGAACAGCTAATGGTCCAGTTGGACAGGAAGGCAGAGTTTATGAAGGGAATAATGTGAAATAAATCTGGAAAGATAGGTGGAAGTCAGAGTATAGAGGGCTTCAAACATTAATCTGAAGAATGTTTGGAACAAGGCATTGACATGGTCAGATCTGAGCCTTAAGAAGATTGTTTTTGAAACTATATGGAAAATGGACTCAAGAAGGAGAAAGACTCCAAGTAGAGACCCCATTTGGTGCCTTGAGCAGAGCAAAAAGGAGACTGATGGAAGAGATGTTATGGAGTTAAAATCAGTAGGGTTGGGCAACTGATTGACATTGTCATTGTTTGAACTTCCTTCTCAAAGAGGACCGAGGTGATGTCGTGACTTTCAGTGAATTGGATTTAAGTGAGGAAGGGCCATGTCTCTCCTCCAGAGACACCTGGGTACAGTGGCAAGATATAGATCAGCTCAACTGGAGATGGTCCTGGATGTTTAAAGAAATTGGGGTTAACTGACTTGCCCAGGGGTCATACAGCTAGTAAGTGTCTGAGGTGAGATTTGAACTCAGGTCTTCCCAACTTCAGGGCCAGTGCTCTATCCACTGCACCACCTAGTTGTCCAATTGACCTTGAGGGTAAGAGAGAAAGAAGAATCAAGACTATCTCCAAGGATGCAAATTTGGGTGACTGGGAGGATGCTAGTTTATTTGATAGAAATAGGGGAAAGTCTAAAGAGGAAGCTAATAAATTTTGTTGGAGTTTGAGATGGCTATAGGATATCTAAGCAGAGATGTCCTGCAGGCAGATGATAATGCATAACTGGAGTTCTCAGGAAAAAGAACTGGATATACACATACCCACTTCCACATCCACAAATATATGCATACGCATATACATCCCAGCATACACAATCCATCTGTGTAGATAAGATACTTGAACAATTGGAGTAGATGATATCATCAATCAGTTTGAGAGTAATTCAGGTGAATTTTTGCATAATCACTTGGGTACTTCCCACATCCCACTCAAGCAGTAAGAACACACCAGCCCTTGGGCTGGCTTTCTTTCTCAGATGATACTTCCATTCCTTAGTCATTGAAGAATCTCCAAAGTCTCATTTCTCTAGATCCTCCTTTGAGCTGGAGGGTCCAGGGGTTGCTTGATGCATCTCACCAGCATTTCTTCTATGTTATTGTAAACTTCCACTATGGAGACATAGACTGTCAGGATGATTTCCCAGCCCGTCTGCCTTCAGTGCTCTTACCTGTGCCCTAAAGGGGCTGGAGTTGGTCCTGATCACCAGTGAAAATCCAGAAATGTTTGCTAGTTCTGTATATATAAAGGCTGCAGTGTCCGTCTCTTTCTGATATTTGTAATTTCCCTAAAGAATGCCAAAATGTACTATGGCATAACGCAAATGTGAGTAGTACCTCTTGTTCTATATGAAGAGGCACAGTTCCTGTATGGCTATAGAAGTATTTGTGCCCTTTATAAGATGACTGGAATATAATTGTCTTTGTGAGATAAATGTGCGACACAACAAGCAACTTCTCTACACCTTCCAACCTAACCATCACTGCCACACAGGCAGTGACTCCTGGTGGAAAGGATCCAGGAAAGGTAGATGGGGTAGAGTTTCAGTTCCCTTGGCCTAGGGCAGCACATATCCCCCACCTCATCTATAGTTCTGAATGTTAATTAAGTGATATTGGAGATGGATATAGATGTAGATAGAGATAGAGAGACATAGACATAGACATAGATATAGATATAGATACAGATATATATATGTATACAGATATAGATAGATATAGAATAAATACACATTAGATATTGGATTCTATTATATATAGATTATACATATATTTTACATTGCAGATATAGATCTATAATTTAGTGATATTGAAATTCATAAAACAATTCCAAATTTCTTTCCAAAGTGTACCCCAAAAAACATGTCCATCAAGTCTTCAGTTGTAGCAACTGAGAGTTGCTCATCCTCTTTGGGGATGCTCTGCCTATGTGGATGCTGATGAGAGTACCCTTGATCTTTAAATCCAAAACTCCTTGAGCCTCCAGAAAGAAGGACTGTGAACAGTGACCAGGTAAACAGGAGGTTTGACTTGGATTTACCAGCAAGACTGGCATCTATTTTGGCCTCCAAAGGCCATACTAGTGGGGTCACTTTTTTTTTTTTTTTTTAGTGAGGCAATTGGGGTTAAGTGACTTGCCCAGGGTCACACAGCTAGTGAGTGTTAAGTGTCTGAGGCCGGATTTGAACTCAGGTACTCCTGACTCCAGGGCCGGTGCTCTATCCATTGTGCCACCTAGCTGCCCCTGGGGTCACTTTTTAATGCCATAGTCTTTCTCTTCTCTCTCTTCATAGGCTTTTCCTTTACCTCCTAAATTGGTTGTTTTCATTTTGAGTAGCTATTCCTACCATTTATGCAGTTCCAGGTTCATTAATATCCATGGCTTCATGTTCATACCTTCAAGCCCCTGGGTCAGCCCACTGGCTTACATATATTCTGAAGAATATGCACCCCTGATCATGGCTTTTCTCCCTCCTGTGGGCAAGTATAGAGATACTTCTAGGTATCCTTGGTATTCTTACCACTACAAAATTAGCATCAACCAACATCCTAGCAACATAACCTTAAGATCAGATTCTCTAAGACTCTCTAGTAATTGCTGTTTCTCTGTTTCTGTCCCTTGCTCCCCTGGTATCATGTCTGTGGTGAGGTCTATCAAAAAACTATCAAGGGGCAGCTAGGTGGCGCAGTGGATAAAGCACTGGCCCTGGATTCAGGAGCATCTGAGTTCAAATCTGGCCTCAGACACTTAACACTTACTAGCTGTGTGACTCTGGGCAATTCACTTAACCCTCATTGCCTCACTTTAAAAAAAAAAAAAAGCTATCAGAGGGGCATCTAGCTGTGTGACCCTGGCAAGTCACTTAACCCCAATTGCCTCACCAAAAAAAAAAAAAAAAAAAGGAAGCTTCTTCTCCATGTAGTGTCTCCTTGAGAATATACTTGGCTTCCTGGGGATGTCCCAGTTTTAGGCACCCCAGGCAATACAATTTCATGTTCCTTCTTACATGTTTAGTCCAGTTTTTTTATATTCCCCCAACATAAAATTCATAGCATGGCATAAAGGCCTTCTGATATCTATCAATTATAGTCCCCCGATCAATAGTTTTCATTACTCTGGTCTCACCAAGGAGCAACTGTTCTCTAATTCCCAAGTAGCTATAGCACCTATTTATCCCAGGCCACAAGTAGGCAATGGACAATGACAGTTCAATCATATCACTTCAACAAAATATATGTTCACTTTAACACATGTCTGTCTGGGTATCTGGTGTTCTTCCCCTTCTCCATTTAGAATGGAAGTTTCTTGAGGACAAGGACTTGTTTCTGGCTCCCTTTGTATCCCCATTGCTCAGAACAGTGCCTGGCACATAATCAGCCTTTAATAAATTGTTGACAGATTGGCAGGTACCTTAAATCAGTTTGACTGGATTGCTAATAGAATCCATACTGGAAAAAAATTGTCAAACTAAGAGTCTGGACACTAAAAAAAAATAAAATCTGTTCAATTGATCCCTCTAATCCTATATATAGGATTATATACACATATATTTTATTATATATCATACTATACTCCAGCTTGACCCATATAGCCATACAAATCATATATGAGTTATCACAAATGGAACATGGGATCCTACTCAGCTCTGGAACACCTTGCCACTGGAGTTCTATGTGATTGTTTTGATAATCTCTAACTATGCAAATATAACTATTTGTTGTTCAGGTGTTTCAGTCCCATCCAACTCTCTGTGACCCCATTTGGGGTTTTCTTAGCAGAGATATGGAGTAGTTTGCCATCTCCTTCTCTTTCTCATTTTACAGATGAGGAAACTGAGGCAAACAGGATTAAATGACTTGCCCAAGGTCACACACAGCTAGTGTCTGAGGCCAGATTTGAGCTTAGAAGATGAGTCTCCCTGACTTCAGACCCTGCACTCTACACACTATAGTGCCACCTAGTGCCCAAAATGGCACCTAAATTACAGGTTCTGAATGTGCATATATACTGCAAACATGTTCCTGTTAAGAAGATTTTAATTTTAAAAAATGTCTGAGAACACACACAGACACATTTTCTTGTTTGCTTGCATGATTCATTTTACGAGAAGCCTCACTGTCTGAGTCTCTCATCCTCCCAGGGTTAAAATAACAGTGATCCATAAGGTATGTAAGCATGAAAAACCCATTAGACTTATAATAGCTAGCATTTGTACAGTGTTGAAAGGTTTGCAAAGCACTTTACACAAGTTATTTCACTTCATCCTGACACTTACCTTTAGTGTAGGTACAATTAATGACCCCATTTTGGAGATGAGGAAATTGAGCCATGAAATCAAGGTTAAGTGACTTGCTCTAGGTCACACAATTAAATGTCTAAGGCAGGATTCAAACTCAGGTCCTCCTCATTCCAAGCTCAGCATTCTATGTACACATCATCCAGTTATGTATCACATATTAAGCCTTTGTATCACAAACTTCCAGAAGTAGGCTCACCACATGTCCATGTGGGTCCCCTAGGCACACTCCCAAGACTGGTCCCTCATTGGACAATCCCCTATTACACTTATACTTGAACCCAGATAACTTCAAACCCCACTTTGGCCTGGGTTTCTTCTATAATCTCATCATTCCTCTGAGGGTTCTTTTTTTGGGATACTTCCATGATCACAGACTCAGCACATTTTTATACTTGGAAGTATTCTTGAGAGGCAACATGGTATAATGGAAAAAGTCCTTATCATGGAGTGCAGAAGGGCTTGAACTCAAATCTGACACTTAGCCTCTCTGAGCCTCAGTTTCTTCATCAGTAAAATGGACGTAATAGCTGTAGTAGTCATGTCACAGGGCTGTTGTGATGACCAAATGAGCTGATGTGTAACATGCTTTACAAACCTTGAAGCTAAGCCCTGCTACCACACTAATAACTGACTTCCTCTCCTCCCCTGAACCCTGACCTCTAAGACCACATCTGGGCTGTCTGACTGTAAACATAGCTTGGATGAGACAGGAGTCGCCAGCTCTATTCCCTCCTGTGAGACGGAAAGCCTTCCAGGCCTTACCATCTACCCTGCAACTGAACTTTCTTTTATGTGTTGTCTCCCCCAATTAAAAGCACAAGCCCCTTGAAAGAAAGAACTGGCTCTGTTTTTCTATTTCTATCCCAAGTGATTAGCACACTTGGGACATGGGCACTAGTGGGACAGAATATCACACTTGGGACATCAGCACTAGTTCTTGGGACAGAGCAAGTGTTTAATCTTATCAATTTTTGAATAAACATTTATTAAGCACCTACTATGTGCCAGGTACTGTCCCAAGCTCTGGGGGTACAAAAAGAGGTAAAAGACAGTTCCTGCTCTCAAGGAGCTTACAATCTAATGGGGGAGACAGACAAACAAATGCATACAAACATAGATCCTCTGAACAGCATAAAAAGGAAATAACAGAGACATGGCACTGGAATGAAGAGGGGTTGGGAAAGTCTTCTTATAAAAGATGGGATTTCAGTTGGGGTAGGTAGAGTTAAGGAAGGAGAGTATGCCAGGGATGAGAGATAGCCAAAGAAAATGCCCAGAGCCGAGAGATGGAGAGTCTTGTTCTTGAAACAGCCAGGAGGCCAATGTCACTGGATCAAAGAGTAATATTGGAGAGTAAGGTGTAAGAAGATTGGAAAGGTAGGAGGGGGCTAGGTTATGAAGAGCTCTGAATGCCAAACAGAATGTTTAATAAATGCTTTTTCATTCATTCATTCATTAATTCATTCATTCATTCATTTTATTCATCATCATTAGTGGGACAATGGAAAAAGGTCTCCTGGGAATTAGGAGCCTTGGGTTCTGCATTTAACTAGGTTACTAAGCAACTGGGTCATCTCAGGCTGTCTGTACATCTGTTTTCTTGTCTTGTAAAATGAGGGATTGGACCTAAGCGAACCCAGAGGTCCATTCTGACTCTGATTCTGAGAAGTCACATGGGGGAAGATACTACTTTCCCTCTCTACCTACTCTCAAGCCCAATGTAACTGCTCCTCCTAAACAACTCTGAAATTCCCAGAATGAATTTCGAATACATTTTTACAATCTGTTCCATCATTTGGTAATGCTTTCAGATAAGCTTTTATAATTGTTATCCAGGTTACCCAGGGAAACCAACCTCCTCTCCTATTTGCCTTGGCTAGGGTCTGACCTGGTGCTTGAAACCAACCTGAATGCTTGTTCACATTCTTCAGTCACTGAGGCATGACAGAAAAATACATCTTCTTTCTAACCACGTCTTACCCATTTGTCTCCCTCTTCTTCCTCCCCTTGGCTGAAGAGACAAACTCAGCCAGGTTAAGGGTCATTCTCTGTAGAGTCCTCATTAAGAAACAAGTGTTATTAAAATTGCATGGAATGCTCAAATCCCCTTAGATAAGACTTGGGCAGGAGCCAAATGTCACAGAAAAGACAATGTGCCTAGAGGAAGATGCTACTCACCTGGCTTTGAATCTCCCAAGGCTTGGTTATAGCAGAGAGGTCACACCCAGTCATCATCATTGCCCTTTGTGAACAAAGCAAAGGAGGCCTAAGCACAATCATGGAACATGCAGATTTGTATCTAATGATTTGGAATTAAAAGCCAGCCACCTACATGATAACTTCTTTTTTGGTTGGGTCAATGGAGATGTACTTAATGACCTCCTCTTCGGTTTCCATTTTTTCACAAGTGTCGATAATCTTCTGAAACATGGCTCTTTTCCTGAAAAAGACACAGATGTGTAGGTGTGGTGACGGGAAGGGTGACAAGCTACTTTGTGTTCTTAAGCATCAGACTTCACAATCACATACATCACAATAGCAATAATAAGTAGTAACAACATTTATTTAGTGATCACTATGTGTCAGGCACTATGCTAAGCACTTTACAATTATTGTCTCATTTCATCCTCACAACAGCCCTGGGAGGAAGGTGCTATTATTATCTCCATTTTGCAGCTGAGGAAACTGAGGCAAACAGACCTTAAGTGACTTGCCCAAGGTCACACAGTCTGGATTTGAACTCAGGTCTTCCTGATTCCAGACCCCGTGCTCTATCCACTGTACTACCTAGCTGCCCTATATATAACCTTAGCACTGGGATGTCCATGGATGAGAAGAGATTTCAAATCCTTGAGAGCACCAGAAGGAAACAATTATCTAAAAGGGAGATGAAATAGAAGAGATGATAAATGAGGAGTGGCTGGAGATTTGTGGCATGGGTGGGGTAGCATTATAGAGCTCGTAAAGTAGGAAAGCACATCGCATAAATTTAGTGCAACATGTCAGGATGCAAAATGTCATTGTAACTAACATCCCCAACAGATTTCACACAGCTCTTTTGCAACTCCTCTATTGTGTAATGTTGTGTATTGTAGCGATATGTGTTTATGTCTTGCTCCCCTACTAAGCTGAGAACTTCATGAGAACACCATCAGTATCTTATTGAAACTGTAAATCTGGCCTAGAACCTAGCACAGTGCTCTGTACATAGGAGGCACTAAATAAATGTTTGCTGAGTGAATGAATAGTCTTACTGTTAGCTCATTGTATGTGTATCCACATGATGATTCTGCCATGTAACCTATTGGTCTACCATGTTCCTCCTAAAAAGCCTACCTATTCCTAAGGTAAGTGGGTTAAAGATTCCCATTTGCTAGTAACCATGGAGGGAGCTCCTCGCCAATTTGCTTCATCTAGCCAGATGTTAAATGGGACAAGCACCAAGGGAAGAGCCAAGAAACTCTTTTTTATCTGGTTTGGCCCAGGAAGGGATCAGTGACCTGATCAAAGAGTCAAGAGTTATTTGGTGCCAACCTGTCTATGTTGGTGTTTTGGAACATTTGGTTTTTGCCACATTAAATCAATCCCTTAGTGGGATGAAGGACAAAATTAGGCTTTCTCTGAGTTAATGGAAAGTCTCATCCATCATTCTCAAAATGCAATCTTGTGTTATAGTCTGGTGGTTTCAGCATCTGGTCTAGAGTGGCCTTATTTTCATTGCTCTACTTACCCACTTCTGCCTCTTCTGGTGAAGGTTTAGATGCAGGGTTCTTATCCCCTGTGTGTTATGGTGCCCTTTGGGAGTCTGGTGAAGCCTACGAACACCTTCTTAGAATATTTTAAATGCATAAAATGGAATACATAGGATTACCAGGGAAACCAACTACATTGAAATATAGTTATCAAAATTTTAAAAGAACAAATTCATCAACCCTGGGCTAAATGCCCAAGATTTTAGCTGGTTTTAGAAGGTACAAAAAGGAAAAAAGATCTTGAGTGCAGGGGCATTGTTGAGGAGTGGGACTTGTTCTTTATTTTTCAGAATAGAACATTCAGAAAATAGAAAACCGTGTTTTGTGTAGTCAGGGCCAAGCTGGCCTTCTACACCTTTTTTGTGAGTTAAAATCTCTCTTAAAGGACTGGAGATTACACTTTCCAAGGACTGGGTGCCCATGAAAATTGTCTTTAACTATGTAAAGATTTGTCAAGTAGAAGAGCGATTAGGCCTGTCTGGCTTGGCCCCAGAGGGCCAGTTTGGGCAATCATTTAGGGCTGTCTCAGAGCAGAAAGAGATACCTTACTGAGAACTCAAGAGGAAAATGAACAGGTTTATTTGCTTCAGAATAACGACCTTATAAACATCAGATGTGCAAATAGCTCAGGGAAGAAAAAAACCTCTAAACTGAAAAACAGGGTTTAGTCTCAGGGAGAGGTGCAGGGAGACTTGTAGAAAGAGAAGGACTTACTTGAAATATAAAGCCAGGTCAGTTGCTATAATTGCCACTTCAAACAGATGAATAACAGTTTCAAATTGGCGCTTATTGAGATTCTGGAAGATGTTTAAACTCTGTAAGATGGAAAGTCACGACACAATGCAGTCAATCATGGGTCTTCAGTTCTCTAAACCAAAGCAGATCATGGTAGTAGCTGATATTCTTACACTGCTTCAAGGCTGGCAAAGTGCTTCCAGTAATGGGCCCATTTGTGCTCAGAACAGCCCTGGGTGGTACATTTTGTTAACCCACCTAATAGTGTTGGCATCTCCATTTTATGAGAAACTGAGTGACTTGCCTCAGGCCCAACGGATGACAAGTGGCAGTCAGATTCAGGTCCTTGAGCATACAAATGATTCGTTATTGTTGTTGTTCAGTCATTTCAGTAATGTCTGATTCTTTGCGACTCTGTTTGGGGTCTTCTTGGCAAAGATACTGGTGTGGTTGGCTGTTTCCTTCTCCAGCTCATTTTACAGATGAGGAAACTGAGGCAATATGGTTAGGTGATTTGCTCAAGGTCATACAGCTAGTAAGTATCTGAAGACAGATTTGAACTCAGGAAGATGAGTCTTCTTGATTCCGGGACTGGCACTCCAACCATTGCACCACCTGGCCCCCAAAAGTCTATTAATTGGTTGACAAGGGCAGCTGGGGGCACAGTGGATAGACCAACAGGCCTAAAATCAGGAAGACATGAGTCCAAAACTGGCCTCAGACACTATCTGTGTGACCTTGGACAAGTCACTTAACCCTCTTTGCTTCAATTTCCTCATCTGTAAAATGAGCTGGAGAAGGAAATGGCAAAAACACTCCAGCATCTTTGCAAAGAAAACCCCCAGGGGGATCACAAAGAGTCAGACATTACTGAAATGACTCAACAGCCACAAAAATTGATTTACAAAATAGTATTGTTACACTTTCCAGAAGAAAACCCCTAGCACCTCTTTGCTTTGGAATTCCCCCTGAGGAATGAATCAAAATGTTCCCACCCAGTCCCCTGCACTTCATCATCCTCTTGCATTTATAGATTTAAAGAATGAGGTTATGAAAGTCAAGTGACCCACAATTCTGAGGGCCCTAAGTAAAAAAAGGTTATTTTGCAGAACTAAGGCATCATTTTTGCTGCACACACAGTTACAGAACATTAAAGAGTTGCAGGGGACAGCAACCTGGCCTTGAAGCCAGAAAGACCTGGGTTCAAATCCTGCTCCTGCCTCATGTTGGCTGTGTGACCCTGGGCAAGCCACTTGACCTCTTATTGTCCCAGACAATGATCTAAGGTGCTTCAGTTGGGGGAGCAGGTGTTGATCAGCTTTGATAGGGGGCTGTTCTTCACCTGAAAGTTACTTCTTTCAGGGAAGTCACAGGTCCATTCTCTTTCCCCTGCTAAAGTATTACTAGCCCTGGGACTAAATTCACGGCCTTAGATGAACAAATAATAATCATTTCCATGTAGTCCTTTATGATTTACAAAGTGCTTTCCAGAAGCCTAATTTGCAAATGAGATAAAATGGTCTCTTAAAGGCCTCCCTCCCTCCTCTCTCCCCAGCCTCCAATCCAGCCTGCAAAGTCCTGCCAAAGTGATTTTCCCCTAAGTGTAGGTATGACCATGGCACTCTCCTATTTCTCTATTGGGTGCAGCTAGGTGGAGCAGTGGATAGAGCACTGGCCCTGGAGTCAAAATGACCTGAGTTCAAATCTGTCCTTAGACATTTACTAGCTGTATGACCCTGGACAAGTTACTTAACCTCAACTGCCTTAAACATCTGGGACCTTCTCCAGTCATCCTGATCTATATCTTGCCACTGGACCCAGATGTCTCTGAAGGAGAGAGTGAGGTTGGTGACTTTGCACAGCCCTCCCTCTCTTAAATCCAATTCACCGCAAGTCATGACATTCACCTCAAGAAGGAAGGATAAACAATAACAACAATCAGTGACTGGGATAAAATATAAACTCCTTTGTTTGGCTTTTAAATCTCTTCACAACCTCATTTCAACCTATGTTTTCAACCTTAATGGACATTACTCCTTCATTTTTTGATCTAGTGAAACTGCCCTCCCTGTTCCTCACACACAATGCTCCATCTCCCATCTTCTACCTCCATGCCTTTGTACTGACCATCTGCCATGCCTGGCATATCATCCTTCCTCACCTCCGACTCATGGAATTCTTCTATTCCTTCCAGAAACAGCTCAAGCACCATCTTCTAAGTGAAATCTTTCCTGATTTCCCCAAAGGTCAATGCCCTTCTTCACTAAGTATCTTGTAATTAACCAATTTGTAGTTTTTGTATTTCTTCCCTTGTGTATACTTATGTGTCCTTGTTGTCTTTCTGGTTAGAATGTGAGATCTTTGAGAGCAAGGATTGTTTCACTCTTTGTATTTGTGACCCAGTCACCTGACAAAAGTGATCTCATTTAATTCTCATCACGACACTGGGAGTTAGGTGCCATTTTATAGTTGAGTAAACCGAGGCAGACAGAGCTTAAGTGACTTACCCAGGGTAACACAGCTACTGAGTGTGTCAGGCTAGATTTGAACTCAGGTCTTCCTGACTCTAGGCTCAGCACTCTATCCACTGTACCAAGCTACTCATAGATTGGTTTTGTTTGTTTGTTTGTTTGTTTTTTGGCTGGGCAATGAGGGTTAAGTGACTTGCCCAGGGTCACACAGCTAGTAAATGTCAAGTGTCTGAGGCCATATTTGAACTCAGGTCCTCCTGAATCCAGGACCAGTGCTTTATCCACTATGCCACCTAGCTGTACCCTACCCATAGGTTCTTTTTTGTTGTTGTTGCTGGTGAGGCAGCTGGGGTTAAGTGACTTGCCCAGGGTTACACAGATATTAAGTGTCAAGCGTCTGAGGCCAGATTTGAACTGAGTCCAGGGCTGGTGCTCTATCCACTGCACCACCTAGCTGCCCCCATAGATTCTTTTTTTTTTTTTTTTTTTTTTTAGTGAGGCAATGGGGGTTAAGTGACTTGCCCAGGGTCACACAGCTAGTAAGTGTTAAGTGTCTGAGGTCAGATTTGAACTCAGGTACTCCTGAATCCAGGGCCAATGCTTTAACCACTGCGCCATCTAGCTGCCCTCATAGATTCTTAATAAAAGCTTGTTAACTCATTGTTAAAGTTTAGGAAGGGAAAAAAATCTACTTATGGCTTTCTTTCTCAGGACCTCTTTGTTTTGGAATTTTCCCTGAGGAATATCAACACAAGATATATATATATATATATATATATATATATGTGTGTGTGTGTGTGTGTATATATGTGTATATATGTATATATATATGTGTGTGTGTGTATATATATATTTGGAACAGACCTTTGGAGTGATTTCATTGTCACATAGAACTCTTCAGTGAGGAAAGTTCCTCTACAAATGTAGATCAGTTTGACAATTTCTAGTCTTAGATCAGAGTGATTTGTTCAAGGTTATGATAACCAGTTGGGCAGCTAGGTGGCTCAATAGAGAGAGTGCTCAGCCTGGAGTCAACATAACTCATCTTCCAGAGTTCAAATCTGGCCTCAGATACTTCCTAGCTGTGTGACCCTGGGAAAATCAGTTAACCCTGTTTGCCTCAGTTTCCTCATCTGTAAAATGTACTGGAGATGGAAATGACAAACCACTCCAGTATCTTTGCCAAGAAAACCCAAAATGGGGTCAGGAAGAGTTGGACATGAGTGAAAAACGACTGATCCATGATAGACAGTATGTTTCAGGGGTGGGACTTGAACCCAAATCTTCCTGAGCCTGAGTTGAGCTCTTTATTCCACTAATAAATACAAGGTAGTTTGGGGAAAGGAGATGGTAATTCCAAGAGGCAGATGTGAGAGAAGGGGCCTATACAAAGGCCCCAGAAAGGCTGGAGGAGGAGGGATGCCATGTGTAGACTAGTCTCTTAAGGACCCAGGATCTGGGAGGGGGCTCATGGGTAAAGGCACAGGCAGAGTGGCCTAGTGAAAAAGGGCATAGCCTGGGAGTCAGAGGCCTGGGGTGCAGAATCCTGCTTTTGCCAAGTTCTAACCAGATGACGCAGGGCAAGTCAACTTGTGGGCCTCAGCTTCCCCTGTAAAGTGAGAAAGTTGGTCAAGACAATCTCTGAGTGGACATTCCCAGACCAAATTGGAAACGATGGCACTGACGACCACAAACCAGCTCTTTGCCCTGGTTAGCTCCCATGAATTGGGGGGTTAGACTCCGCCCAGATTTGGTAGGTGTTGAAGCCAACCCTGTGCCACTTTCCATGCTGGATCGCCCTTGTCACGTGAACCCAAGCCTTGAGACCCCATGGTGTATCACATTGTGGGGAAATGGACAGATTCTGCTCAAAGGGACTCTGCCTTGGTACGTCTGGAGTTTTCCTTGCTATTGGCTTGGTTGCTGTGCCCCTCTCTAGGGGCTGTGCCCCTGAGCGGATGGTCAGTGAGGAGCCCACCAGTCTGTGCTTCCCTGGGTATCCTGTGTGACCCACGACACAGAACATGTACCAGAGGGAATATGAGCAGTGATAATAAATCTTGCAGATTGTAGTGGGGGTGGGAAAAAACCATTTATATCGTACCCACTATGTGTCAGGAGCTTTTAAAAGTCTTTTCTCATCTGATCCTCACAGCAACCCTAGGAAGTAGGTAGTATCATGATCCCCCATTTTACAGCTGAGGAAACTGAGGCAAACGGTGATTAAGTGGCTTGCCCAGGGTCACACACCTAGTAAGAGTCTGAGGCCAGATTTGAACTCAGGTCCTCCTGACTTTAGACTCTGCTTAGCCACCAGCTGCCTCCCTTCCTTGTATTGCTGCTCTTTTACAGTGAATCTATCACCAAATAGCTATTAAATTCCTATTATGGGGGGCAGCTAGGTGGCACAGTGGATAGAGCACCGTCCCTGGGAGTCAGGAATACCTGAGTTCAAATCCGGCCTCAGATGCTTGACACTTACTAGCTGTGTGACTCTGGGCAAGTCACTTAACCCCAATTGCCTCACCAAAAAACACATACACACACACAAACAAAAACCCCAAAACCACCAAAAAAAAATTCCTATTATGGGCCAGTCTCTGTAATGGGGGCTGGGAATACAAATACAATGCATAAAACAATTCCTACTTGCAAAGAGCATTTAGTAGAGGAGACAAGTACCCTTCCCCGTCTCTCCATATGTATGTATGTATGTATGTATGTATGTATGTATATTTATATATAAGCATGTCTATGTATGTGTATACACATGTATGTATATAAAATCCAAATATACCTATACATGTGTGTATGTATGAGCTCAGCATCCCATCTTTGGGGAAGACTACCTAGAAGTGGAAACCTTGGCGAGGTAGATGCAACAGAGAGGTTGTGGAGGTGGGTTTGCCCCGGCTTGGTCACTCCCATGAGAAGTGATGGAAAGGGAGGGGTCAAGCATTACTTCAAAGAGGGAATGATGCATCACCATTCTGCCTGTGACAGAAAGAGGGCATCTATTATAGTCCAGGAATGCCCAAGGGCAGGCCCAGGTTCACTGCTTTTAATTAAGGACTCTCTAGATGCACTAATTAGCTGTTTATTTACTCAGCTAATGGAAGAATCACAAAGATCAAAGTATTCAATTATAACCCTGGACTTCATCTGAAAACCCCGATTACCCATCACTGTTGGCATTTAGTTTTCTAGTACAAGTGCTCCTCACCTCAAGAAATACGATTATAGTTATAAAACTTAGAAAACAAAACCCAGTCTTATAAACCCTATCAATTGGGGGTGATTCATCTTTGTTATAAAAGGTAGATCCCTCACTTTATAAAGGAATTTGTCTCTGGGTTCTTTTAAAAAGCGTTCCCAGTGGGGCAGCTAGGTGGCGCAGTGGATAGAGCACTGGCCCTGGATTCAGGAGGACCTGAGTTCAAATCTGATCTCAGACACTCAACACTTACTAGCTGTGTGACCCTGGGCAAGTCACTTAACCCCAATTGCTTCACTTAAAAAAAAAAGTTCCCAGAACCACAGAATTTGAGAGTTGAAAGAGATCTTGACTTTGTGTCCAACCAATATATGACTGACTTTAATTCACAGGATCATGAATTTTAGTGGTGGACAACAGTTGGTTGTCCAGCCTCTGCTTAAAGACCTCCAGGGAAGGGGAACCCACCACCTCTCAAAGTAGCCCATTCCATTTTTAGAAAGCTTTACTTGTTTATGATAACAATAGCAATAATAATAACTCCCATCGGGCAAGGTGCTAAGCTCTTTAGGATCATTATCTCATTTGATCCTCATAACAACCCTAGGATGTAAGTCCTATTGTTTTCCACATTTTATAGATGAGGAAATGGGAACAAATGCAGGTTGAGGTAGGTGCTCTTATTATCTCCATTTTATAGGTGAGGAAACAGGCAAACAGGGGTTAAGTGACTTGCCCAGGGTCACACAGCTGCTAAGTCTCTGAGGCTAGATTTGAGCTCCTATCTGTTCTAGCCACTGGGTCACCAGCTGACCCCAATTTTCCAGCACATCCAGGCTAAGCTGGCCTCTTTGTAATTTGCACCCACTGAGCCTGGCTTTTCTCTCTCTGGTCTAAATAAAATAAGCCTTATCTATTCTATGCATTAGAGCCCTTAAACTAGCAAACAAACAATATAGTTAACATGTCCCTTCTAAGTCTCCTTTTCTTCATTCTACACATGCCCACTTCCTTCAACTAATTCTCATATGACATGGGGTCAAGACCCTTCATTATTCTGGCTGCCCTGCTTTGGACATTTTCTATCTTAGTAATGTTCTTTTTAAACTGTGGGGCCCAGAAAGAAACACAATATGCCAGATGAGGCCTGACCAGGACAGAGAACAGTGGGACTATCACTTCCTAATTCTAGAAACTACATCCCTCTTAATGTACTCCAAGAGCCCATGAGTTTTCTTGGTCTCTGCATCCTGCTGCTAACTCATTTTGAGCTTGTAGTCCACTAAAATCCCTGGATCTTTTTCAGAACTTCTATCTAGCTGAATCTCTCTTGTGTTACCCTTGTGAATGTGATTTGTGTGTGTGTGTGTGTGTGTGTGTTACACACACAATTTATCCCTAATGCATTTTGTCTTGATATTTTTCAGTTGTTTCAGACTCTTTGTGACCCCATTTGGAGTTTTCTTGGCAAAGATACTGGAGTGGTTTGCTATTTCCTTCTCCAGATCATTTTACAGATGAGAAAACTGAAGCAAATGGGGTTAAGTGAGTTGCCCAGAGTCATGTAGCTGATAAGTGTCTGAAGCCAGATATGAACTCATGGAGATGAGTCTTCCTGACTCCCGGCCCAGTACTCTCTACTGGGTCACCTAGCTGCCTCATTTTATTTTATTAGATTGAACCTAATCAATACTGATCAGGATTTTCAATCCTGATGCTATTATCCAGGATGTGAACTTGCCCTCCCAACTTTGGGTCATCTGAAAATTTGATTAACCTGCCATCTGTGCTTTTATCTAGGATACTGACAAGAGTGTTAAACAGCATTGGCCTTCTGGGCCAGGTGCAGATCCCTGGTGGACTCTGTTGGACGTCTCCTGCCGCGATGACATAGAACCATTAACAACTTTATCTTGAGTCTGGCTGTCCAACCATTCTGAATCCATATGATTTTATTATCTGTAAATCTATCTCTCTCTATCTTCAAAGTTTTAATAAAAACTTTGTTAAAATCTAGTCATGTTATATCCACAGCACTCCCCTCATCTACTGACTTAGCTCCCTGAGATGTTTAAAAAGTGATTCAAGGGGCAGCTAGGTGGCACAGTGGATAGAGCACCGGCCCTGGATTCAGGTGTACCTGAGTTCAAATCCAGCCTCAGACCCTTGACACTTACTAGCTGTGTGACCCTGGGCAAGTCACTTAACCCCAATTGCTTCACAAACAAACAAACAAAAAAAGTGATTCAATTCACCAAAAAACAAAACAAAACAAGATTATATATAAAATATATAATAATCTTATATATATGTCTCTCTATATACACATATATGTGTATATGTGTGTGAGTATGTGTATGTGTATACACACATACGTTCATACATTATCCATCTATCGATTGATTGATACTTCTATTGCATTATATATCAGAAGACATTCTTTCTGACCTCTTTCTTCTCCTACCAAGGCCCCTCCTGCTCTGCCTATGTGTAGAAAACAGGTCTGGGTGTCTTTTTTTTTTTTGGTTTAATGCCAGTTCCTCTTAGAGAAGAAGGGAATGTCCTCCTAGCCTAAGGAAGGCATTTAAAACCATTTATAAATGAGGTAGCATTTTACACATACACAAAAAGATGTTTGTATGTATACACATTTACATGCACACATGAATGTATATACATACAAATATGTGTCTATATACACATATACATGTATACATATATGTATCTACCACATTATGATTTTTTTTCTGTCCCACTTCATCATTTTTATCAATAATTTGGATGAATTCATATACGGGTGACACAACACCAAGAGGGACAGTCAGTATGACTGGTGACCAAACTGGGATTCCAAATTATTCAAAATTTAGAATGGAACGTATACTAGGTCAAAGCCAATAAGCTGAAATTTCCCAGGGGGAAACACAAAGTTTTCCATTTGTAGCCTTCATAACCTAGCCCCCTCCTGCCTTTCCAGTCTCCTAATACTTTACTGTCTACCATGTACTCTTCAATCCAGTGACACCAGCCTCCTGGTTTTCACGTGAATAAGACCCTCCATCTCTTAGCTCTGGGCATTTTCTCTGGCAGGGATTCCACCCCTGGAATATTCTTTCTCCTCAAGACTTCCCTAGCATCCTTTAAATTCCAACTAAAATCCCATCTTCTGTAGGAAACCTTTCCCAACCCTTCTTAATTCTAGTGCATTCCCTCAATTTCATGTTATCCTGTATATAACTTGTTTGTATATATTTGTTTGCATGTTGTCTCCCCCATTAGACTGTAAGCTCCTTGAGGACACAAATTATCTTTTGCCTCCCTGTCACTTAATCACAGTGAATGGCAGACAGTAGGTGCTTAATGAATATTTATTGATTAATTGGTCTGTTTAGGTTTCAAAAGCTAATTGGACATGGGGGCAGCTAGGTGGCGCAGTGGATAAAGCACCAGCCCTGGATTCAGGAGGACCTGAGTTCAAATCCAGCCTCAGACTTACTAACTGTGTGACCCTGGGCAAGTCACTTAACCCCCATAGCCCTGCCCCCCCCAAAGCTAATTGGACAGATATAAAAATAGGAAGAGATCTGTTTTGATAATAGCACTATATAAAAAAAGCCCCCAGGATTTGGTTGACCATAAGGTCAATATAATGTCACATAATGCAGATGCTATAAAATCAAATACAGTCTTGGGCTTCTTTAATAAAACATCCAGCTCAAGGAAGGTTACAGCTCTACCGACCTTCAAAAGGTCAGTCTTTTAGAAACAATATTTGGTTTATGGTCAAACAATGATTAGAGCATAGTCTTCATTCAGCTCTGGACATTCACAAACTAGAGAAAGTTCAGAAATGGCTGGTAAAGGGTCAGTAACCACATCACATAAAGAAGAGTTGGCAGAATGGGGGCTGTTTAAATTGGAGAAGAAAATACTCTAATTGCCCCAAAAGAAATGATAAATATTAGGCCATCTCTATGGTCCATTGGAAGTTCAGTGCACCAGGCCTGCAATCAGGAAGACCTAAGTTCAAATCTGGCCTCAGACACTTACTAGTTGTGTAACCCCGGGCAAATCACTTAACCCTGTTTGTCTCAGTTTCCTCATCTGTAAAATGGGCTGGAGAAGGAAATGGCAAACTTGCTCCAGTATCTATCAAGAAAACCCCAAAAAGGGGGTCACAAAGAATTGGGCATAACTAAGAAAAATGACTAAACAATAACAATATGGCCCATTACCTCAAAATTTGTGGTATCATCACAGTGAATGTTGCTTCCACTAATGAAGATCACGAACCTTCCACATCTTAGCTGATGAATCACGATGGCCAAAAAATTCATCACCTGGTGGCCAGTCTGTGGTGGTCAGTCTATAGCTGGGGAGTCCCTCCACATCAAGCTAGGATGGTCTTTCAACAGCAGATATAGTCTGTCAATGGCCCTTTCCAGCTTAGTAGGACCTCCTGTCCTGTTGTCCTTCAAAACCTCAAGGTGACCTTGGCCATGCTACAGTGAGGCACTTGAGAAAACTTTGGTGTGGCTGTGGCCCATTATGTGACACAGGACACCTAAGTTCCTGACACTTTGGTGATCTAATGGCTGCCAAACAACGTGAGGGACTTGAAGAGATTTTTAGTTACAAACATGAAGTATAAAAACAAACAAAAAATTACCTATGTAAGTAAAGTACATTTCACCCATGACTGCATCCATCCTAAGACTTTACCTTTCTTTTTTAAAACTAAGCCTGACAACTGTTAAGTCAGATGCATTGTCTTTCTAATGTTAAAAAAAAGAAACTGAGGAATATGCTGTTTACTAAAAAATGTAGCAGGGCTGTTCAGTGACTAAAAACGTCAGAGCAGTAAACGTTCAAACTTACTGGGTGTCAACAAGCTTTGAATGAGCCCAGTGCCTGGCAACATTGTTGACAATGGTCTCCAAATTGGCACTTAGCTGGTTGATCTGTGCTTCAGAGAGGCTTTGTCAAAGGTGTTATAGATTATTGACGGGCAATATTCCTTTTTAGAGAAGACAATTAAGTCATTTATGCCCATCAGAACCAGTTCAGACTACTGAGTAAATAATCTGAACAAATGAAAGACTTTTAAAGCTGCCTCAGTCCCATTATGAACTCTTAGACCCCAGAAGAGGAGTGTGAAGGATGCTTGCTATGCCAACTCTATCCTGCTACATCAACTACTCAGCACTTGACTGTTGAGCTGACTGTAATTTTTTTTGGTGGGGCAATGAAGGTTAAGTGACTTGCCCAGGGTCAGACAGCTAGTAAGTGTCAAGTGTCTGAGGCTGGATTTGAATTCGGGTCCTCCTGAATCCAGGGTCGGTGCTTTATCCACTGCGCCACCTAGCTGCCCCCCTGACTGTAATTTTAATACAAAGCCAAATCCATGTGCATTAAAGAAGAAATGATATTGGTGATTTTTGTGACTCAGAAATCAAAGGATTTAACTCATCAAGGATTTGATTCTCCCCCCTCTCCAAAACACTAGGCTTCATGTGACTAAGGACAATATACATGGATGCAGTATTTTATCCTTGAAAAGAACTTTCAGATGTATTCCCTTCTTTACTATTCCTACAATCTGGCAAGGCAGGTGGGACACGTATTTCTATTACCATTTTACAGATAAAGAGCTAGAACAAGAACCCTATGGTTATTAGGTGGTAAGAATGACCACACTAGGTCAAATTTATGGTCCATTGACCACTCCCCCATCTCCTTCCCCACATATGCATCTGTCTCCATTAGTAACATTATAGAGTTGTCATCCATGCCGTAGTGGATAGAGAATTGTCCCCAAGTCCAGATATCCTGGATTCAAGTCCTCCCTCTAATATAGACTGGCTGTCTGGCCCTAGGCAAGCCTAGGTCCTCGGCTGTAAAGTGACGGGGTTAGATAGGATAGCCTCCACGATCTCTTCCAGCTTTAAATGCAAAATCCATCCTCCTATCATTCTTTTGAAACTATGATGACATTTTCAACTAGCACCTTTTTTCTAAGGCAATGATTTCCCTAAGTTTTATTGCGAGCTGTGTAAAATCGTACTTCCTTTAATTTGTCCCATATTTCCCTGTTTCAGACTAAGGTAGGTAAACTTCCTCATTCTAGTGTTTCAGGGTCTGATAAACAAAGTCCATATTCACTTTAACCAGGTCCTTAGTGATTTCCTAGACTTTGATTATATCTCCCCCTTGTCTTAATCTTTCCAGATGAAAGAATCCTCATCCTTGTTCATCTGGTCTCCTATACACTTTTTTTGCATCCCTCCTATTATTTGGACCTCCGCTAGTATTAAAAATAATAACTGGAGTTTATATAGTGTTTTAAGGTTTACAAAGCACTTTGAAAATGTCTTATTTTATCCTCACAACAACCCTTTGAAGTAGGTGCTATTAATATTCCCATTCTATATATGGGAAATCTCAGACACACAGAGGTTATGTGACTTGCCCAGGGTTAAGTACATGAGGCAAGATTTGAACTCAGGTCTTCCTGACTCCAGGCTTAGTACTTTATCCACTGTTCTTTCCTGAGACCTGTGCACAGGATTCTAGGTTAATGTGTACTGAGGCATTGGAAGATAGACAGCAAGATACTGTTTTCAGTTTTGTTCTCAGCATCTCCTGATGATGCCTTGAATTTTGCTGGCCTTTTAAAGTCACACAGAGAGGCAGCATGGTGTAGTGAATGTTTTGGACTTGGATTTAGAAAGATCTGGGTTCATAATCCACCTTATGTAAGCTGTGTGGTCACCAGTAAGTGACTTACTCCCTCAGAGCCTCAGACAATTCTTTAAAATATATCTGCTAAGGTTATAACTGAGCTGTAATTTTCTTCAGTGGAGAGAATTCTTTTACAAGAGAAATCACATTGGTGGTTGCTTGCTGTATTCTGCTGGGAAGAAGTACATTAAGAAAATGGGATAGAGCTACATACACAGTTAATAATCATAACTGCGAATGTTAATGGGATGAACTCGCCCATAAAATGGAAGCAGATAGCAGAATGGATTAGAAGCTAGGATACAACAATATGTTGCTTACAAGAGACACACTTGAAACAGAAAGACATACACAGAGTTAAAATAAAGGGCTGGAGCAGAATTTAATATGCTTCAGCTGAAGTAAAAAAGGCAGGGGTAGCAATCATGATTGCAGACAAAGCAAAAGTAAAAATAGACCTAATTAAAAGAAGTAATTGGGAAAATTACATTTTACTAAAAGGTATCATAGATAATGAAGTAATGTAAACATTTTTATAGCAAGTTTCTCTGAGAAAATCATCATTTCTCAAATATATACTGAATATAGAACTGAGTCAAATTTATATAAATAAGAGCTATTCTGCAATTGATAAATGGTCAAAGGATATAAATAGGTAATTTTCAGAAGAAGAAATCAAAGCTATCTATAGTCATATGAAAATATGCTCTAAATCATTAGAGCATTATTAGATTAGAGAAAGGCAAATTAAAATAACTCTGAAGTACCACATCACACCTATCAGAAATGAAAAATGCTGTAGGGGATGAGGGAAAATTGGCACATTAATGAATTGTTGGTGGAGTAGTGAACTGGTCCAACCACTCTGGAGAACAATTTAAAACTAGGCCCAAGGGCCTATAAAAGCTGCATACACTTTGACCCAGCAATGCCACCATTATGTCTGTATCCTAAAGAGATCAAAGGAAAAGGAAAAGTACCTATATGTACAAAAATATTTATAGTAGCTCTTTTTGTATTGGCAAAGGACTGGGAATTGAGGTGATGCCTTTTATGTAAGAACTCATCAAAGGTTTTTGAAAGTATATATTCACTGGTTCCTTACAGCCACATTATTTTAACCCCCTAAATGTAATTCTAATAATTTAGAAAAGTATAACTTTTTCTTATAGAAACTTCCCATAGGAGATATGCCTGTATTACCATTCCTTGACTGTTTCTCCATGATTTTTCTACTCTCACACCAAACCCTTGAAACTAAGGGAAGAGCTGCTTGTCTCTCTCTTTTTTTAAAATTATATTTTAAATTATTTATTTATTTTTTAGTGAGGCAATTGGGGTTAAGTGACTTGCCCAGGGTCACACAGCTAGTAAGTGTTAAGTGTCTGCGGCTGGATTTGAACTCAAGTCCTTCTGACTCCAGGGCCGGTGCCCTATCCACTGTGCCACCTAGTTGCCCTGTTGTCTCTCTTGTATTACATGAAGGAAGGCAAAGTGATCTATCCTTAAGCTCATAGATGAAGTGACTCTGAGACACAGAGACACAGAACTATTCTCTTTAAATTGGAGAACATGACTAATATAGAAATATGTTTTACATGATTTCACATATATAACCTATATCAAATTGTTTACTGTCTTAGGGAGAAGAGAGGGGAGGAAAGGAGGGAGAAAATTTGGAACTCAAAATTTTATTAAAAAATAAAGGTTAGGGGACAGATAGGTGGCACAGTGGATAAAGCACCAGCCCTGGATTCAGGAGGACCTGAGTTCAAATCCAGCCTCAGACACTTGATACTTACTAGCTGTGTGACCCTGGGCAAGTCACTTAACCCTCATTGCCCCGAAAAAAAGAAAAAATGGTTAAAAATTGTCTTTACATGTAACTAGGAAAAATAAAATACTATTTAAAAGAAAAAAATATTTAAAAAATTTTGGAAACCCTGGAAGTGGTGACTGCTGAGTTTGAGTCCCACTAGAGCTCTCTGATTCCCAGGTGGTGTGATCTAATGGAAAGTATGCTAGATTTGAAGTCAGAAGACCTGGTTTTGAATATCACCTCTATGACCCTGGGCTAGTCATTTCTTTCTGTAAGGTCCCTTCCAGCTTCGCTCCTACAACATTACCAGACATTATCATTTCAGTTGTTTAGAAGCTAATGGCAAATAATTCATTAATTGATATGTTCACATTGTAATATTTGCTTTGTGGGTTTGTTTTGCCCATAGGTACACTCATTAATCTAAAGCCATCCCAGGAGCAAGGTATTAGATTTGCTTCTGACTCTCAGAGTTTTTCTGCCAGAAAACTTCCATACCTCATCATTCAGCAGAGTCTTACTGAACTCCAGGTGGTGTCTCTCTAAAATGGAAGATCCATGAAGCTTGGCTAAGGGGGATGCTGATCTAGGAAGAAAACAATGTGCCACAAATTACAGCCATGCGAAAATTACATCTACATTCTGTAGTAATATCTGATGCCTAAGACATTTCCCTAAGAATGTCTGAAACACTATTAGTTATGGTAGAAAAAATGGATAGAACATCATAGAATCACAGAATAATTTTGGAGTTTGAAGAAGACCTCAGTTGCCATCTAGTCTAAAACTCCATCCCCCTCCACCCCCCAAAAATATTTCCTTTGTGAGATATCCAATTATGGTCTTCCAGCCTCTGTTTGAAGACTCCCACATAAGGTAGACCATTTCACTTCTGGATGGCTCTACTTGTTAGAAAGCTTTCTTAATATTAATTTTAAATTCACATTTTTGCAAGAAGATAAAGGGGTTATTCCAAAGCAACACGATCTAGTAAAAAGATGACTATATCAAGAGTCAGAAAACCTGGCTTCATATTCTGGTGCTGTTACATTCTGCATGTGTGACCTTGAGCGAGTCAGTTCATTTGCTCCTTTGCTTCAGTGTTTTCATCTGTAAAATGGGAGAGTTGGACTAAATTACCTCTAAGGTTCCTTCCAGCTCCTTATCCCGTGACCTTAATTCTTTTTGTTTCTTGTGGTTCCACCAATGCCTGAAACAGTGCTTTGCGTGTAGTCGTGGCACGATAAATATTTGCTAAATCAACAACAACCACCAGTTAAGATGCCTGGCATCTTAAGATCCCTTTTCGCTCTAACACTATGATCCTTTTACTCTGAGAGTATATTGCATGTCTGTGATCCAAAGATCAGTCTAGCCAAATGTGAAAAAACTCATTATTGAGTGTCTACAAATGACGATTTTTTGGCAGTTTCTGGAGGTCATCTACTAGAAGCAGCCAGATGGCACAGAGGAAAAAGCCCTGGGCCTGGAGTCAACAAACGTATTTTGAAACACCTACTGGGATCATATCCTTGTGCTAACCACTATGGGAAGTACAGAGAATATTGGAAATACAGTATTCCTTGACCTCATCATGGAACTAGGGGTTATAAAGAAGAAGAAAAAGAAGGAAGAAGGAAGAACCAGCGTTCCTTGTTTTAGGAGAAAGCTTTTGTCAGGACCAGTGTTGTACAGGCTCATCTAGTGATTCTGGGTCAAAATATTTAGAAGAAAAGTGAAGGCATATGTGTACAAAGAACAATGGAGGGGCAGCTAGGTGGCGCAGTGGATAGAGCACCGGCCCTGGAGTCAGGAGGACCTGAGTTCAAATCCGGCCTCAGACACTTGACACCTACTAGCCGTGTGACCCTGGGCAAGTCACTTAACCCCAATTGCCTCACTAAAAAACCAAAAAAAAAAAAAAAACCCCAAAAAAACAAAAAACAAAGAACAATGGACCTAGAGCCATAAAAACTGGGTTTGATTCTTAGCTCTGTCACTTATCTGTGTGACTTTGGAAGCATCATTTCTCTGAGCCTCACTTTTCCGCTCTATCATTACTTTTATAGTTCTACAGTTTTACAAAGCACATCCCTCATAACAATCTTGTCAGGTAGACAGTACAAGGAGCATTGAGGGGCAGCTAGGTGGCGCAGTGGATAAAGCACCGACCCTGGATTCAGGAGGACCTGAGTTCAAATCCAGCCTCAGACACTTGGCATTTACTAGCTGTGTGACCCTGGGCAAATCACTTAACCCTCATTGCCCCCAAAAAAGTAAAAAAAGAAGACTCTCCCCAAACTCCTTATTCTTCCTGCCTTCCCTCTGAGATGATCTCCAACCTCTCCTCTTTCTATCTTTGTACAGTATATATGTTTATACATGTTTGTGCATAATTGTTTGCATGTTGTCCCTGGCATTAGACTGTGAGCTCCTCGAGATCAGGAACTGTTTTTTTGTCTTTCTTTGTAGCCTCAATGCTTAGCACAATGCCTAGAACACAGTGGTCATTCAATAAGTGCTTACTGACTGACTAATACTACTACACAGCTTCATGGGGGAGAGGGCATTTGACTGAAAATGTAAAGGTCCCTGATTTGGTCCTGGGTTCCAGCAGGATGTCAACCTCATCCTGGCACAGAAACTATTGTAGCAGAAAAAAAAATTGTTTTCATAGATAGATGTCCCAGTCCTGTCACTGGCTACCTGTGTGACCATGGACAAGTCATTTAACCTCTTGGGGGGGGGTGTGTCTCAATTTCTTATCTTTAAAATAAGAATAATCATCTTTGTCCTGTCTATCTCACGGGGTCACTGGCAGGATCAGATTATTGTTGTTGTTTGTCCTTTATTCTGGAAGAGGACCGTAACATCAGGGTGATATCATGACTTGCATTGAATTGCATTTAAATGAGGGAGAGCTGTGCGAAGTCGCCGTCCTCACTCTCTCCTCCAGAGCCATCAGGATGACTGGAGATAGCCCCAGATGCTTGAGGCGTCTGGGCTTAAGTGACTTGTCCAGTGTCCAGAGGTGAGAATTGAACTTAGGTGCTCTGTCTACTATGCCACCTAGCTGCCCCCCAAGGATCAGATTACCTTGTATATCTAAAGCACAAGTCACTAGAAAGTGTTATAAATGCAAGTCATTATTGAAGCAACCCTTTTTAATTCTAGTGCCTTCCCTCAGTCATTTTCTATTTATCTTGTATAGAGCTTGCTTTGAATATATTTGTTTACATGTTGTCTTCCCCATTAGACCATGAGCTCCTTGAGAGCAGGGACTGTCTTTTGCCTCTTTTTGTATCCCTAGCACTTAGCATGGTGCCTGACACATAGTAAATGCTTAATAAATGTTGACTGATTGATTGAAACAATGTGGTATAGTGGAAAGATCACTGCTCTGGGAGTTAGGAGACCTGCTTAGTCCCGATGCTGCTAACTAGCTATGTCCTGATAATAGGATTACAATTTGAGGCAGTGTGGTGCTGAATTTAGCATTTGGCTTCAAACCCCAGAAATCCTGCTTACAATGCTACTACTACCTGTATAACCTGTCCAATCACTTAACCTCTGTGGGGCTCAGTTTTCTTATCTGTAAAACAGATTCCACTAGATGACCTCTGAGATCCCTCTATCTCTAGTGTTCATTTATTTTAAGATTCTAACCATAACAGTAATAATAATCAATAAGAGCATTGCAAAAGTTGAACAGTAAAAGATTTCTTTTTTGTCTCTTTTAGCATGGGTGTTCCTTGGTTTCTTCAAGAGTACATCAATATATGTCAACATGACTCTGTTTGTACTTACTTCATCTGATACAAATTGTTGGTGCCTCTGTGATCAATATCATGGCAGAAAGCAGCCGCAATCATAGCAAAGGCTTCCAGATCAGTATAATACTTCTTCAGTTTTCCTGTCTGTTTAAGGAAACAGAACTGGATTAATGGAAGTCGCCTGGTATAACAGAAAGAACACTGAGCTAAAAAGTCAGGAGGCTGAGATTCCCCAAGCCAGCTCTGATACCTACTAGCTGCATGTACCTTGAGCAAGTCACTTTATTCTTCTGAGACTCAGTTTCCCTATCTGTAAAATGGGAATAAAAATGCTTCCACTAAAATACTTCCACTTGCAAGGTTGTTGTGAAGAAAGTTCTTTGAAAACCTTAAAGGACTATATAAGTTTTTATTGTTATTATGATCTACTTCCAGAGCCATAACTAGGACAGGGCAACTGGGACATTGTCCCAAGATACCAAAATTTTAAAGGTGCTGACAGTGTTTACATTTGTTCAGTAGCACAGAAACAACAGACCCTTGACTTTATTTAGCAAGAATAATAAGTTAAAAGAGGAAGCTACCAAATGGCAATGTCCAAATGAGCGTACTGCTTTCTCCCTCCCTATCAACCCATGACAATAGTTTCCCAGGCGACATCCCCGGAGTTCCTTTCCAGTGATTTGGAGTTTCTCTTTTCTACCTCCTCAAAACAAATAAACAATCAAACAAAAGAACAACCCTGAATTTCTCTTTAGAAGTTGATTTGAACAAGTGTTTTGTGTTGCTTCACCAGGGGGCCACAAATGCTAGGTACAGCTCTATCTGATATACAAGGTAGTTTGAAGACTGAAAATGAGTGATTCCAACCTTTTTGAGGATGAGGCCTGTTTTTTAGTGTCAACAAAACTGTCATATCCTCACACATTACTAGGGTTAGTACTATTAGAATATAATGATTGTGACTAATATGGAAATATGTTTTGCATGACTACACATGTATAATCTATATAAAATCACTCACCTTCTCAAAGATGGGGGAGGGAAGGAAGAAAAGGAGGGAATTTGGAACTCAAATTTTTAAAAAATTAATGTTAAAAATTTGTATATATATGTCATTGAGAAAAATAAAATAATTGATAAAAACTAATGACTGAAAAATAATTTTCCATTATTTTATTATATTAATCACAACAGCATCTACATACGTTTGAAAAATAACATTTCATAGAATCAGAGACTTAGAGTAGGAAAAAACTTAAAAGTCATCAAGTCCAACTCAATTATTTTGTATATGAGAAAACTGAGGTCTAGAGAAGTTGTATTTCATCCAGTGTATATTATCACACAAAGTCTGAGACAGGATTTGAACCCCAGTTTTCCTGACCTCAAATCTAGCACTTTATCCATTACATCATGTTGCTGCGTGAAGGAAACTTATGAGGAGGCGGCCCAGCATGGTGGATAGCATGTTAGACTTAGAGACAAGGACAACTGGGTTAAAATTCCTCCTCTGATATTTATTAGCTTTGTAACATTAAGCAATTCACTAAACTTCTCTGGACTTTAGTTCCCTCTACAGTAAAATGGGGGAACAGGAATAGAGAATCCCAGCTTGGAGGCTGTGATCAATTTGGCTCTACTGGTCATGCTGAAGTTTTGGCAGTCAGAAAGAAATTGGTAAGCCATGAAATGCTGTAGAAACGTGGCGTTATTATTATTATTTCATAATGCCATCATCATTATCATCAGCACCATGATAATCAACACCATTGTCCTTTACAATTATCTGTAGGGTTCCTGAACCCACCATTAGCAGGGTAAACATTGTCTGTCCCACATTGAATCCATGCCTCCAGTTGTGATAGGTGACAGATCGGTAACCTTTTCTCACTGTGTACATCCATCTGATAAGGACCTGTAGCAAAAAAAAAGAAAGAAAGAAGAAAAGGAGAAAAGGAAGGATGGATGGAAGGATTAAGAAGGGGGTAAAAGATATTTCAGACTTTGGAATCTAACTCCCAAAGGCTAAGAAGGTCTGGGATGGTGTAATTGACAATCGATCTTATCTAAAAAAGGTCACTTGGTCTTGTTTAGGTAGGTTTCCACAGAAATATTTGTAAAGTTAATACATTCTTGTCAGTCAAAACCCAAACTGAAAATTCACTGTTTCTAAACACAAAAGACATTTGGTTCGAAAACTATAAGAACTGCTATTCCTAGCGATCAAGTAAATATCATCTGACCTCCACAGGCACTTTAAACTTTTCCACAGCTTTTATTTCAAAAAATAACTGGATCCCACATTTAATCAATCCATGCTCTGTCATGGGGAAGTCACTGAAGTGGAATTCATAAAGTTCTACATCCTTTGGGTTTGGCAGCTCCTCTTTCTGAAAAACAAGGATGATATATTCCAAATAAAATTGACCTTTCAGTCCTTTTCATACTCACAAAACTCAAACATTTATAGGGTGACGGAGGGCTGGTCAATGGGAGTCCCATGCAACTATGAAGTGGGGAGTGGGCCCTCCATTACAAATACCTGGAACCAGGCTGGCTCATGCTCCACAGGCAAAACACTGCATGCTCAGAGGATGGCTCCCACTGGCCAGTCCTCTGTGAAAAACAGTAAAACAAGTTGCTTGGATAAAATATCTGAAGTTGTTAGCAGCCAGTGAGTACCAGTTTTCCCTCATCTTTTCCTGTTGTTCCATTGTTAACTAGAGAGTAAGCCCTTCTGAATCCAATTCAATTATTTATAAAGTGCTTAGGATGGGCTGAGCACTGACCTATTATAAGAGAGGTAATACAAGGAACACAAATAGTCCCAGCCTTCTAGGACAGGAGTTCTTAACCTGAAACACATTAAAAAATATATGTATATGTATGTATATACATATATATTCACACATATATATAGAGAGAGAGTATTTTAATATCACTGGTTTCTTTTGTAATCCTGTGAGGTTTACTTTATGCATTTAAAAACCTAATTCTGAAAGGGTGTTCATAGGCTTCATCAGATTGTCACAGGGGTCCATGATACAAAAGAGGTGAGAAATCCCAGTTCTAGGAATTCACATTCTACTGCGTGAAAATAACTGTACTCACAAAATAAAAACAACCCATTTACAAAGTAAATAGAGAGTTGTTGTTTGTCCTTCATTCTAGGACATCAGGAGGTGACATCATGACCTGCAGTGAATTGGATTTAAGTGAGGGAGGGCTGTGCAAAGTCTTCTCCAGCACCACAATTCAGAAGTGTTGATTCTATGGTGCTCGGCTTTCCTTATAGTCCAATTCTCACAGCTGTATCTGACTACTTGAAAACACATAGCTCTTCTCTCCTCATAAATCTTCCACAGGAGGTCTTCCCATTAGACTAGTGCCCTTTCTCTACTTCTCTTGACACTATGTGGATACTAATGGAGGATGTGGGGTAGTCATGGAGTATCCCTCATTCTTGCTATGTGACTGGCCTATTTTTTTTCAGTCACACATTTCCCCAATGACAACCTTTAAGTGACTTCTCTTGTGCAAGTTCTTCATTTATAATGTGCTGCTGATGACTAATGCTTACACACCTTTCAAAGTTCAGTACATTTCCCACTAAGTGCTTTGGGAGACATATATAAGCAAAACCGGATGAGAAAATTGTTAGTTAAGTGGAGAAATTAGCTGGAGATTTTCAGACAGGAACTACATGTGAAAAAAAGCCAGAACAGAGTGAGGAGGCACTAGAATAAGAAAAGCAACACTGAGGCCAAGGTTACTATAAGGCTTAGCTTTTCCCCAAAATACATTTATTTATTTATTTTATTTATGTATAATTAGAAACAACCCTGTCTTTGACCAGAGGGGCAGCACGGCCTAAATAGATAGAGGATTACTAGCCTGGGAGTCAAGAAGACCCAGATTCAAGTCCTACTTGAATGACACATTCTAGCTATGTGAGCATGGGGAAAATCACTTAACTACTCAGTGTCTCCTGGCAACTAATCTAAGCTATTTAGTTATTGATGAGTTTCTGATCTGCATTAGAAAAGGGAGTTTCCATACCAGGAATGTCCTACATGAGTAAAAACCATAGTTTTAGATTTAAAAAAATCCTAACCAAGATGGGAATAGAGTCGTGGAACTTGGGATAAGGACCAGGACTGGCAGAGTAGAGTAAAAAAAGACAGAAGAAGAGAATCCCTCAGAATATGATTGGAATTCCAGCCCATAGTATTCCCTCAGCCTTAAATATATCATCAGTGTTAAGGGACCAGGCTCTAAGACTCTAAGCCATAGGCAAATTGCAAAGTACTTTGAACCTTCCTCTATCACTGACTACCTGTGTGACTCTGGGCAAGTGACTTAACCTTTTCTCTAGGCTTCAAATTCCTTATATTAAAATGAGAAGAATGGATTAAATGGACTCTAAGATTGGAAATCTTAGAATAGAATCTTGGAATGCCCATCAATTGTGGAATGGCTAAACAAGCTGGGGTATATAATGGTGATAGAATATTATTGCGCTATAAGAAATGACAAGCAGGATGATTTCAGAAAGGTCTGGAAAGACTTATATGAATTGATGTATAGTGAAGAGAGCAGAACCAAGAGAACATTGTGCACAGAGACAGCAATATTGTTTGATGAAGAACTCTGAAAAACAACTATTCTCGATGATACAATGATCCAAGACAATCCCAAAGGACTATCAATGAAACATACTATCCACCCCCAAAGAAAGAAATGATATTGATGGAAGAAAGAAATGATATTGATGGAACACAGACTGAATGAAGCATACTATTTTTCTCTTTCTTTCATTTTTTTATTTTATTCAAGTTTTTGTATACAAAATGACTAATGTTTTGCATAATTGTACATGTATAACCTATATCTGATTACTGACTGACTCAGGGAGGGGTGAGCAGAGGGAGGGAAGGGGGGATAAAAATTGGAACCCCAAACTATAAATAAAAATGTTTATTACTTTTTAAAAAATGGATTCTAAGGTTCCTTCCAGATCTAAATTTACTACAGTTTGAACTCCAGGTCAGGAGAATGTGGTCTGGCCCCTATATCCTGTAAAGACTTGCCATTAACAAACCTCTGCTCTTATCCAATGGGTCAGAAACAGTTAAGTACCAGAAGGATTGGGAAAGGAAGGGTGTCTGCTTTCAGGTGTCATTAGACAAGTTGATCTCATGTTCTTTGTGGAAAGCCATATGGTTGAGATGTTACTTTTCTGAGGTCACAAAATCATGGAGGAAATTGAGATGACAATTCAGAGCTTTCAAGGTTTTGTTGAGTTGATTAGCTTTCCAAGCCCAGTCTGATAACGTGGATTAGGAGTTATGTGTCAACAGACAAAAAGTGTTCTTGTTATGTAACTATAATAGGAAATGCCTGAAATCATTGAATGTGGCAGTGTGTTCCTTCCTGAAAGGAAAACCTTAGAGACCTCATTTGCTGGTTCTCCTCATTGCTCAGTAATGTGAAAGAAATCAGCTAGGATAACCTAGTTTCCTAAATGTGTCTGGAGTTAATCAGTAAGGAATCCTAACTTGAAGGCTTTTATCAGCATGTGCAAAATTGACCAGATTAGCCAGGGCAGGGTTTGGTAATTCCATTCTTAACTCTCCAGGGGACAGAGTAAACATCTACAAGGAGAGGCTCCATTGGAATGGTTCCTTAGGAACACAGCTTGGGACACAAAGAGGGCGGGGGTAGGACCGAGTTAGAGAATGTTCTTATGTGGCTAGCAATCACCTGAGGATCATTCCCTAATTCCCCAGGGCTAGGGGGTGAACCCATTGTCAAAATTTTTTTGTGAGCATTTGTACGGTGGAAATCAAACTCTATAAATCACGGCATGGTTTATTGTCTTGCTGATTGCTTAGACATAAGAAAGTGGAGAAGAAAATGCTAATAATGCAAACTTCAAAGCGTGTCTTGTATAGATTTCCTCCTCCCTCTCTGATGAAGCCTGTTGGGACCCTTAATTCTTAGTGCATCTTGGAGTGAGTTGGGACGTGCTAGAGAGTTAAGGAAAGGTAGAGAGGTGACCTCTCTCTTTGCCGGGGGTTGTGGTCTAACCCTACCACATGCTGAGACACACATATTTGTTAGGCAGTGCTCCTTGCTGTCCTATTTGCCATGTGACATGTGATGGCGGGTAAGTGTTGGTAGAACTGTTGATATTTTGAGTACATATTCAGAGTATATGCATCAACAGGTACAAAATGGGGATTTTAACCTTCATTTTGTTTTTGCTTGGGCCTCTTTTTTCTTTTAGGAAAAGAGCAATTTGGAGTCGTTGACTTACAAATGAGTTAATCCAAATGTTAGGAAAAAATTGGTTGTTCAGTACTTGGAACATATTTTCCATATGAACAGTACTTGGTTCTTGGGCTTTCCTGCAAAACTTTGTTTTACTTATAATATATAATATAAATGAGCAATAGTTTTATCTAGTGCCATAGAACCTAACTAGTAAGAATTGTGGCCTCTCTGAAGAGATCAGCCAAGGAAGGCATCCATGAAGGAAAAACCAAACAGAAAAATAATATATGTTATCCAGTTTATGACAAGTGGTTAGATGGGCAATCCATTGAATTTTTCTATCAAAACATGTAATTTAGACACAGAGAGAATATGGACAATGACCTAGGCCCAGGACTGAATAGGAGACTTGGGTTGCATTTCAGAAATTTTGCAGTGAGTGCTTTCCATGATCCGAAACTGGACCCTAGCATAAAAGTTGATCTTATAACACCAATGTTCCCTTAGGCATCCTCCAGTGCCCCATTGTGGTATGCAGGTCACCACATTTTCTCAAAGGCCCTTCCAGCGAGCCACAAACTCAGCTAGATCTATTTTGCTAAAGAGGCTTTAAGTATGGTCTTGCTAAGGTGGGGATAGAAGGGAGTTGATATCTCCTTAAATGGAGGTTCCCAGGAGAAACTCACCGTTTGGAGCAGGAAGGCTTGTATTTCCATTCCTAGCACCTAGCTGAGTGTCTGGCACAGAATAAATACTTAATAAATGCTTTATCTAATCTATGTGCTATTCTGTGATAATCTATCTTTCTGTGTCCCATGCCTGAAATGAGCTTCTTTACCTCCACTTTGTAGAGTCCCTAACTTCTGTCAAGAATCAGTGCAAGTAGGTAGGGCAGGTAGGTGGCACAGTGGATAAAGCACCGACCCTGGATTTAGGAGGACCTGAGTTCAAATCCGACCTCAGACACTTGACACTTACTAGCTGTGTGACCCTGGGCAAGTCACTTAACCCTCATTGCCCCACAAAAAACAAACAAACAAACAAAAAAAGCATACTATAGGGTAAGGACTTCTGGGTGTTTAAACTACATGCAGTTTCACTGTTGTTGTTCAATCATGTCCAACTCTTCATTGACCCCATTTGGGGTTTTCTTGGCAAAGATATTGGAGTGGTTTGCCATTTCCTTTTTTTTTTTTTTTCCAGGGCAATGGGGGTTAAGTGACTTGCCCAGGGTCACACAGCTAGTAAGTGTCAAGTGTCTGAGGCCGGATTTGAACTCAGGTACTCCTGACTCCAGGGCTGGTGCTTTATCCACTGCGCCACCTAGCTGCCCCCCTGCCATTTCCTTTTGCGCTGAACTACTGTGGATAAAATAAAAGAAGGGCTGGGACCCATAGGCTCAGTCTTTGATTAACAAGGATAATCTCTACCCACATTTTGCCCTGGGGCGCCAGGAAAGATGGTCTGGGAAAATAGCAAATGACAACTTACAGACTTACATCTCTTACTTACATAGTAGCCCTTTTGCTACATGAGGTCATTAAACAGAATAAGAGAGTACTTACCAAAATCTGGATGAGTTGTTTTTCTTCACAGTCTTCAATATTTGTATTCAACTTCTCTTTGTATTTCTAAAATGTAAAAGCCATTGAGATCATGAATTTCTCTGGAGCAGAAATTAACTCCTACTGAATTCTACCAATGCTATTAATAACAAAAATGGTAGTTGGGTTTTTAAGAGGAATCCTAGTTTTGTGAGTTCCTGGGAGATGTAATTTTAAAGAGAAAGAACTATATTTTTCACCTTGGAAGAAATTTGAGGACTCAATCCATTGGAAAACGTCTCCCTCTATTACCTTACAATATCATAGTTTGACAGGACAAACCTGTATGGGGTGGAACAGAAGCCAAGTGAATAGGGGTGTAATTTTTGGTACCTCTTCATCCTCCTGAAGTGGTTATTTTTACCCACATTGTCTTTCTTCTTTTTGTTTTTTTTGTTTTTTAAGTGAGGCAATTGGGGTTAAGTGACTTGCCCAGGGTCACACAGCTAGTACGTGTTAAGTGTCTGAGGCCGGATTTGAACTCAGGTACTCCTGACTTCAAGGCTGGTGCTCTATCCACTGCGCCACCTAGCTGCCCCACCCACATTGTCTTTCATCTTTCCTTCTCTTCTGACCTTCTTTCATACTCTCCCTCCATTTATAGAAAGCAACTATTTGTCAATCTTCCTACTGACATCTAAAGCAGAATTCTCAAGATATGATCAATGGACAACTGATGTTCCTCAAGAGTCTTCCAGGGGCAGCTAGGTAGCACAGTGGCTAAAGCACTGGTCTTGGATTCAGGAGGACCTGAGTTCAAATCCCACCTCACACACTTGACATGTGCTAGCTGTGTTACCCTGGGTGAGTCACTTAGCTCTCATAGCCCCACCAAAAATAAAAAATAAATAAATAAAAGAGTCTTCCAGTTATCATCTGAACTGGCTCCTTGCAAAAAGAATATTTCTCTTCTAGAGTGTCATCATAAAATCATTCCCATGGATCGTGCTATGAAATTATTAGATATTTATCCTATGTTATCTTCCAGATGGCCTTTCTATAAGTAAGAGGGGGAAGTAAGAAGGAGAGAAGGAAGTTAGAAGAGGGAGAAGTAAGAAGGAGAGATAAGGAAGTAAGAGAGAGAAGATCTGGGCTTTTGCCCCATAAGATTTTAGAGCTAAAAGGTACCTTATAATCTCTTCATTTTACTTCTGAGGGAGTAGAAGGGGCTCACCAAGATTACATAGCAAGTAAGTAGGAAAATTAAGACTTTTGCATCGCCTAACACATAGTTCAATGCTCTTTCTATTCATAATATTGACATTTTTTTTTTACTGGCTATGTGATCTTGGACAGGTCTCTTGATCTTTTTATTTCCCACTAGCCTTATTTGTAAAATGGAAATAATAGTAATATTTGCTCTATCTAACAGGGTTATTGTGAGGATCATGTATCGTAGTGAAAGCATTTTGAAAAGTATAAATTCCTACACACAAACATAAGGTTTTTTGTCCTAGTCTTTTAATATTAATGTGCAATGGACCATTGCATAGGATTTGTGTGGCCAAATAAAATATTTTCTTAATTTATTCTTAATATCTTTTCTTCCTTTTTTTGCTTGTTTTCTTTTCTTTTATTTCGTGTGGGGCTATGAGGGTTAAGTGACTTGCCCAGGGTCACACAGTTAGTAAGTGTCAACTGTCTGAGACTAGATTTGTACTCAGGTCCTCCTGATTCCAGGGCAGGTGCTTTATCCACTGTGCCACCCAGCTGCCCCCTTCTTAATTTATTCTTATTCTTATCATTATTTTCTAAGATATTCACCTTTCAGCATGACCACTGTCAAATAAAATCACACAATTTATAAACTTTTTCCACTTCGAAGATAGCTGCTTCTCAACTAAAAAATTTCATTTGCAGATTTGTTTCACTTAAAGGACAATTTTTCCTTTATTTATTCATTCAATATTTACTTAAATACAGTGTTTTATGTACCCTTAACTAAAGTCCTATGTTGATGTCTCATAGTAACATAAACATAACTTTGTGTTCTTATAGACAATACTAGTAATTCAAAAACTCTCATGAGTTTGGAAAAACTTAGATCATAGTGTTCTCAAAATCTTTATGTCTGAAAATTGAGAACCAACCTAAGAAATTTTATAAAAATTCATCAAGAATGTGACTTCCCAGTAATGATTATGGTGGTGGGGGTTTTGATTTTTTTTTCTACAAGAGTAATTCTGAAAAAAAAAGTAATTCTGAACACATCTAAGTTACTGTGTCCAATTCTGGGCACCACAGTATAAGAAGATTATCAATAAGTTGTTGAGTATATTAAATACAAAAATGTAGTATGACTTCTAGCTGTAAACAGCTACCTTAAAAGTGATTTAATTATTCTGTTTGCTAAAGCTCCTGTTTGTTAATCGGATTATTTTATAGCACATTGGGGAAAAATTGCAAAGTCTTCATTATGAAGACAAATGTATCCAAAATAAGGCTCTTGGGTTGATCTTTAAGACTGTTGTTGAAAGGACGGTGTTCAAATAACATAGAAATGAAAGCTATTTGGCTAAGTAGTTTTCCTTAGTAACCCTTGCTGGATCTACATTCACATTCCCTTGAGTAAACCAACGGATGTTTGAACAAAACAAATATAAAGTTTTAATACTAATCAGTCCCCTTGAACACAAGTGCAAAATTTCTCTATGGCAGATTTCATTTACTTTGAATTCCATAACAGCCTGGTATAATGGAAAGATCCCTAACCTGGGAGTCAGAAAGTATGGGCTTTAGTCTTTGCCCAGACAACTGACTAGTTTTGTAATCTTAGGCTTTTTGGAGCCTCGGTTTCATTTTTCTTTTTTTTTTTTTTTTTAGTGAGGCAATTGGGGTTAAGTGACTTGCCCAGGGTCACACAGCTAGTAAGTGTGTGTTAAGTGTCTGAGGCTGGATTTGAACTCAGGTACTCCTGACTCCAGGGCCGGTGCTCTATCCACTGCGCCACCTAGCTGCCCCTGGAGCCTCAGTTTCTTAATAAAATTGGAATTACTCCTAAGGTTCTAAGAATGGCAAGTTTCCAGTGTAATTTGACAATATCTGCATGCCTCCCTGCCCTCTTCTCCCATAGATACTTCGTTTTTTTCATTGATTTTTTTTGTTTATGTTGAAAGCAGCCATTGACTTGCCTGCCAGGCCTGAAGTCAGGAAGACTCATCGTCATGAGTTACTGGCTATCCTATATAAAGAGTCCTATATTACTGAAATGACTGAACAAGAACAATTTCTGGTATTTGCAAATTGAAGGAATTGGAATCCACTGGTCATGGAGCCTTTGCAAAAGGACAGTTCTCCATTCACCAAAAAAGAAAAGTTGAGCTCAGCTTAGATAAGTTTTGACTGTATTAGCTCCATAGGAGATGATCTTCCATGTGTCAGTACATCAAAGATCTGTGAGTTTGTCTACGGAACCTCAACACAGGGCACATTCTATCTATAACAAGCCTATAAGAAAATGTCAATTCATTGAGAGTAGTGCTTGATTTCCCCAGCACTGAGCACTGTTGCCTAGCATATAGTAGGCTCTTAATAGATGCTTGTTGATTGATTGACATGACTTAGTGGCTTAGTCTCAGGGGTATCTGAAACTTAGAGAGATTAATTGATTTGCCCATGATCACAGAAGGAAGAACTTGAACCCAGATCTTTTGCAAGTCTGACATTCTATCTATTATTTCATGCTGCTTCTCATTAATATCACAAAATCATAGATTTTGATCTGTTTTGCAGATGAGGTCCTGAGATGTGTCACTCGCAGAAGGTCAAATATTTAAAATAATTATTTTTTTAGCCCAACCACAATATATGCAGATGTTTTCTAGACAATTAATAAAAATTCACACTATTTAAAATCATGAGTAGAGTGGCTATCCCAAGCAGCCATGATTTTGTACTATCTCAGGTGTTTTAATTATTGCCACTTATGTAGAAAGCATGATAACTCCCTCACTTTGGAGTCAGAAATCTGAGTTTGAGTTACATCTTTTTGACCTGGAAGTAGTCACTTCCTTCTCTGGCTTCAGTTACTCTGTAGAATGAGGTTGAACTATATGCAAGGTCCCTTCCAGCTCCAACATTCTCTTTCTTCCTCTGATCCAAGAGCTAGGAAGAGTAAAGGGTTAGAAGTGGTCTGGGTGGGGGCAGCTAGGTGGCTCAGTGGATAAAGCACCAGCCCTGGATTCAGGAGGATCTGAGTTCAAATCTGGTCTCAGACACTTGACACTAGCTGTGTGACCCTGGGCAAGTCACTTAACCCTCATTGCCTTGCCAAAAAAAGAAGTGGTCTGGGCATGGAATTTCCTTCCTTTCTCTATTAGACACCATTCATTTTACTTGCCAATGAACTTCAAAGGGTCTGGACATTGCTTTGTTTGATCTCCAGCTCTCAAAGTCTGAGAATATAACATTTCACCATATTTGATGAAATTCCATTATATAATTTCTGGATGGCCTGATGAATTTATCATATCAGGATTTCTATCTATGGCAAATCTTCTCTTGGCCAGGTTTGCCAGTCTTCATCTCTTTCAGGGCCTCTCAGTAGAAGAGAAATCACAACCCATGATAGTGTGGGGACCAATTTTTTTTTTTTTTTGCGCGGGGCAATGGGGTTAAGTGACTTGCCCAGGGTCACACGGCTGGTAAGTGTCAAGTGTCTGAGGCCAGATTTGAACTCAGGTACTCCTGAATCCAGGACTGGTGCTTTATCCACCGCGCCACCTAGCCGCCCCTGGGACCAATTTTTAATTGGGGAGTGCTAGCTAAGCAGCTCGCCACAATATCGGGGCAAGGAAGGAAACTGGCAGCCTCCCTCAAAACAGAACAAGACTGATTTTAACAAGAACGAACTTAAAAAAAAACAACACAAACAGGATCAGTAGGATCAAGGGAAAGGAAATAAAAATGGGGAAAAGGAAATTATAATACCTGAAAAATACCACCGCCCAGGAATCAGATGAAAATACGCAGCAGAACGCCTGTTGCTCTCCAGCTTCCACCTAGAATGCCCAATTCTCCTCCCCCAAACCTAGAAACACCCCCACACAATCCCAGCCAATGGGATGGCCGCTCTGACAGTCACATGACTGCCCTCACTAAGCTTCCAATCATTATAATTTTGCCAGGCCCATGTAGGCGTCGGCGAGTGGTGATGACGTGAGGTGCCAGAGCCCTGGCAACGGCTACAACCAGTGGGTGGAGCACCGTGCGGTTTGCGGAGTCTAGGCCAGTGTGGGCCGAGGCATAAAAACCTCAAATAACAATTAATTCTTTACATTAGACATGTTGTTTCTCACTCCAACATGAGTTTACCATACCCCGAAGGGGGAATTCTGGGGAAAACAGGTAGGTAATTAACTATCTGGAAAGCTAAACTCTACACTTACCAAAATTGACTCAATTTCACCAGCAGTAGCTTTGGTCTGGTACATGAGCATTTCATAAGCGATGTCCCTTCTGTTTTCAATTTTATTCATTTTCTCATAGGTGTCAGTATTTAAAAGGGACCAACCAAGAAACTGTGTGAGAATCTGAAAGAAAAGAAAACAGTCTGCTTCTTGAAGGTAACTAGAGTGATTTGGTTATGAAAAACACTGTGGCCCCCTGTCAGTCAATGTCCTCATCCTCAACCACCCGGTTTCTTGTTTTGATCAAGCAAGAACAATACTAGTAATAATAACAGTAATTAGGGTCTGCCTTGCTTATAGATGAGAGGCAGTTGGGCAGCACAGTGGATAGAGCACCAGGCCTGGAGACAGGAAGATCTGAATTCAAATCCAGCCTTAGATGTTTACTAGCTGTGTGACCCTGAGAAAGTCACAGCCACTGTCTCAGTTTCTTTATCTCTAAAGGGGGGAAACAGAGCCTGAGATGTCAGCAAGAAAAGAAGGGGGAAAAGGGGAGAAGGGAACACCAAAGGATTATGGGATCATGTTGTTTGTCCTTCCTTCTCTTTTCTGTCTGTGTGATAACCCTTCAAATACTTGAGGGTAAATATCACATTCCTTCTTCTCCTTCTTCTCCTTCTTCTTCTTCTTCTCCTTCTTCTTCTTCTTCTCCTTCTTCTCCTTCTTCTTCTTCTTCTCCTTCTTCTTCTCCTCCTTCTTCTTCTTCTTCTTCTTAGCAATGGGGGTTAAGTGACTTGCTCAGGGTCACACAGCTAGTAAGTATCAAGTATCTGAGTCCGGATTTGAACTCAGGTACTCCTGAATCCAGGGCTGGTGCTTTATCCACTGTGCCACCTAGCTGCCCCCCTGTCCTTCCTTCTTAAAGAGGACCATGACATCAGGATGATATCATGACTTGCACTGAATTGGATTTAAGTGAGGGAGGGCTGTACAAGGTCATTAACCTCGCTTTCTCCTCCAAAGCCATCTGGATTCAGTGGCAAGATATATCTATATCTATATCTATCTATCTATCTATATCTATATCTATATCTATATCAGGATGACTGGAGATGTCCCCGGATGTTAAAGCAATTAGGGTAAAGTGACTTGCCCAGGGGTCACACAGCTAGTAAGTGTCTGAGGTGAGATTTGAACTCAGATCCTCTTGACTCCAGGGCCAGTGCTCTGTCTACTGCACCACCTAAGTGCCCCATGGGATCATGTATCTAAAGCTAGTAAGGACATTAGGGGTCTCATTGAGCAGATGAGGAAACAGAGATTTAGAGAGGCGATGTGATTTGTTCCAGGTCACACAGTTCTCTTAAAAATGAGAAAATAAGAGCTGGGAAATAGGATGATAATGGGACTATAGGAGGGATAATAAGAAAGAATGGAATGAGTTCCGTGTGGAGGCCAGGAGTTAAGTTACCTGCCCCACAACAGGAGGCAGAACTCCCTTCTCTCCATTACCTAATTTGGGGAAACATCCTGGCAAGCCCCCATTTAAAATTCTGACTGCAAAATGTACTGTAGACCGGATACAGAAGTAACAATTTGGAGAGGTAGTTATTTTGAGCACTCATTTGTGAATCACTACATAATGAAGCTTTCAAAGGAAATATGAGCACACCAAAGCAGTAATTAGGCATTTATCCCACGTTAGTTCATAATGCTCACCTCGGTCAGTTGCTCATCATATTCATCAAAGGGCTTCGCATCTTTTCGATTGTAGAATGTCACAACTCCCACGATGTCTTCCTTCTTGTTGACTATGGGTAGGGAGAGGACATTCTGAATGATCCAGCCTGTTTCATCGACGGGTCCTTTCTATAAAGGATAAGAACTGTGGTCATTTACATGATAGGGAGGGCAGAGAAGGGTCAAGGTGTGGCTGGGGGACAGCTAATGCTCTATCCTGGAGGGTCTTAAAAGGGTGTTTTGTGGAAGATCAGGTCATTTCTTTGCATAACAAGCCGCCACCATGGGCAGACTCTGTCAGACACTAAGAATGGTATGCACCCTGCTTCAAGGAACCCCACAGTCTATTCCTTGCCAATTGTATTCATGTAATTGTGTGTGACAGTACTCAGATCAAGCATTGCCATCCCAATGAGAATGAGCCTGATAGATATAGGGCTAGCCCCCTGCAAAAGCCCCACCAGACTGACAATCAAGAATTCTAGCCCCAGCTTTGCTACTAATTGTAGCAAAGACCTCGAGCAAGTCACTTCATCTCTGTGCCTCAGTTTCCTCATATGTAAAATAAAACTAGATCAGCTGATGCAGCTACCTGGTGCAGTAGATAAGAGTGTTGTACTTGGAGTCAAGAAGTGTTGAGTTCAAATCTTGACTCAGAAACTGACTGGCTGTGTGAACTTGGACAAGTCATAACCTCTCTGTGCCTTAATTTCTGCATTTATAAAATGGGGATAATAACCTGCTTCACAGGATGTTTGTGAGGATCAGATGCGATGCTATGTGTAAAGTGCTTTGTTATTGCTGGTTACTATGGTGATCGCCTCTAAGATGTCTTCCGGATTCTATAATCCTCTCCTAAAATGGAAACTGAGAAGAGGAAGGCAACCCGGGGTAAGGGATGGGAGTAGAATTTCTCCAGTCTCACCTTCATCGTCTCTCCCTGGGTTCTAATTGCCACTCTTAGTTCCAACAACAACCTTGTTCCTTGGTCCTCAGAGGCCTTTGTTTTGTACCTCTCTCATTCACTTGCTATGTAATATTGCACATCATAGTTGTACCTATTGATGTGCTATCCCCTTATGAAATTGTCAATCCATGCAGGCAGGAACTAGGCTTTACCTAAATTTCAGATCTCCCACAATATCTAGCATGGTGCTTTGTACTGGGTAGGTATTTGATAAATAATGACTGAATGATTTAATAGTTTTTCTTTAGGTGCGAATGCATTTAGGAAATCTTACCCTTTCTCCCTCCTTTGCCTTCTATTGGCTCCAATAGAAATGACCCTACTGATCAATCCTGCACAGGACCATGTCCCCAGACAGACTTTGGTTGCAAGAAAGAAGATGCGAGCACTCCCTCCATCTGGTGTTTTCATGCTTTCCACATGAATAAGCAAGTAGATTAGCAGGTGGATCAATTAGTTGCTTTCCCTGGTACTGAACAAGCATGAATGCATGCACGTGTGAGTGTCCATGCACATGGGTCATTGATTAGCCTGGGCACAGAAGGTTTGGTTTTGTTGTTAAGAAAAAAATGCTTATTCAACAACTCAACAAACATTTATTAAGACCCTACTATGTGCAAGGCACTGTGCTAGGCACAGTCTCTGCCCTGAAGAAGATTCCATTCTATTGGGTGATATAGAATATACAAATAAACACATACAAAATAACCTGAGGAGGGAGAGAAGGAGAGAGAACTATAAACCGTGGAGAATATGAAAGGCTTGTTGGAGGATAAGTATCAGAACTGAGGTAGGGAAGAAGACAAAGATTCTGGGAGGCAATGATGAGGGAAGAGGTAATTCTGGGCATGGGGGAGGATGCCTTTTGCAAATTTCATGGGAAGGAGATGGGCATCACAGACAAGCAGGATAGCTTTGAAAGCATATGTCTTCTATAGTATAATTTATATGACCCTATTTATTATAACTTATATGCCTATATATTGTTATGCCCATATGAGTTATGTATTATAAGTTATGTCTCTATTATAAGTTATATGTCTATGGATTGTGTCATATACTTATGCCCATATATTAAATTATTCCTCTATATTATGTTATATTGTCTCTCTATATATTATATGCTTATATATTTAAGTCTATATATTATATGGTCCCAAATTGAGGAGTAACAATATGCTCCCCTTAGTATTCTTGGTTTGGTTTTTTTGTTTTGTTTTGTTTTGGTTTTTTGCAGGGCAATGAGGGTTAAGTAACTTGCCCAGGGTCAGACAGCTAGTAACTGCTAAGTGTCTGAGGCCGGATTTGAACTCAAGTCTTCCTGAATCCAGGGCTGGTGCTCTATCCACTGTGCTGCCTAGCTGCCCCAAGTCTATATATTATAGGCTTAAAAAGAAAAGCAAGCTGTACGTAAAGATTTGCAGTTTCATGTATAATCATCTTTTCCTGTTTTACTATATATAGAAATGCTCATTTTATTTGTTGTTAAATTCAGAATAAAAAGTACCATGTGCATTTTTAATTGCATGGAGGGAGGATATGGAATCTTAAATCCAGAAAACAGCTCATCTTCTAGCTCTTTGTGGCATAGAGTAAACATAGGACAATAATGTGAAACTAGATTGGAAAGGTGGGTTGGAGGCAGATTATGGAAAATGTTATATTCCACACTGAGAAGATCACATTGTATCCTAGAGGTAATAGGGAACCGCTGGAGATATTTGAGCACAAGTAACATAATTCAGCCTTTTGCTGAAGGAAGATTATTTTATCCATGTGTACTATGTTCTTTCCAAGCACTGACAAGGGCTGAATGTGTATGTCTGTGAGTTCATATATGTGTATTGCCCTGGGGCAGCTAGGTGGCGCAGTGGATAGAGTACCGGCCCTGGAGTCAGGAGGACCTGAGTTCAAATCCGGCCTCAGACACTTAACACTTACTGGCTGTGTGACCCTGGGCAAGTCACTTAACCCCAAACCAGGCTGGAACTCTCGGCTAGATAGGCCTTTTCTTAACTTTCTGAACTCCATATGAATACTTGGTATGCTTTAATAAATGCTTGTGCTAAAGCTTCTAATTTAAGGTGACCACACATTTAGATTTTAAATGACACAGTATAAATTAAGCTTCCTGGGTGTCACAGACTGTTGGGAGAGTCCCAGGTTTCACCTTTATGTCCCTGGGAACTGTTACTCCCTGGTTCTATCTGGGAATGGATCTTCTAGCTCTATCCAGAAGCTTGTTAAACATAAGAGAATAAGTCCCAAATAGAACGAGAAACATTCCAACATCAATGCCAATCCTCCTTCTGATAGATTCAGTGAAGGTCAGCCACTGATGGCAGATGGGAAGAAAGGTGGCATATAAACTGAGAGATTTCACCAGACCCATGACTGAGGTGTGGAGTGATGTTGAGGAGAGAGGGGTTGAAGTGGGTTTCCAAAGCCATTTCCATCCATGAGAATGATGGTAGAAGAAATGGGTGAAGTTTGAGGGAAGGAAGTAGTATAAGAATTAGCATTCCGAGACTCCCCAGGATGTAGTGAGGCGCCAAATGGGGGAGTTATCCTAAGGAAGGCAAGATGATGAGTAGAATGAGAGGGTATGCTTCTCAGGCAATGGAAGCCATACTTTGGAGTGTGGAATGAGGAATTTGACAGTAGCAGAAGTTTAATTAGCTCAACAAAAACTTAGCAAAATGAATGCAACTGAAGAACCATCAAAGGGAATTGATTTCAGGATGAAGGAGGTAAATTTCTACCATTGAGAGTAAGAAAAAATGGCATTATGTGAAAAAATGCTCTAAATCACTATTGATTAGAGAAATGCAAATTAAAACAACTCTGAGGTACCACCTGACGCCTATCAGATTGGCTAATATGACAAAAAAGGAAAATAATAAATGTTGGAGAAGCTGTGGAAAAATTGGAACACTAATGCATTGTTGGTGGAGCTATGAACTGATCCAACCATTCTGGAGAGCAATTTGGAACTATGCCCAAAGGGCTATAAAACTGTGCATACACTTTGACCCAGCAATACCACTAATAGGTCTTTATCCCAAAGAGATCATAAAAAGGGAAAAGGATCCACATGTACAAAAAATATTTATAGCTGCTCTTTTTGTGGTGGCAAGGAATTGGAAATTGAGGGGATGCCCATCAACTGGGGAATGGCTGAATAAGTTGTGGTATATAAATGTAATGGAATACTATTGTGCTATAAGAAATGATGAGCAGGTGGATTTCAGAGAAACCTGGAAGGATTTACATGAACTGATGCTGAATGAGATGAGCAGAACCAGGAGAACATTGTACACAGTATCAACTGTGATAGACTTGACTCTTCTCAGCAATACAATGGTCCAAGATAATTCCAAAGGACTCATGAAGAAAAATGCTCTCCAAATCCAGAAAAAAAAAGAACTGTGGAATCTAGATAAAGATTGAACCTCACTTAAAAAAGAGGAAGCAGATAGGTGGCGCAGTGGATAGAGCACCGGCCCTGGAGTCAGGAGTACCTGAGTTCAAATCCGGCCTCAGACACTTAACACTTACTAGCTGTGTGACCCTGGGCAAGTCACTTAACCCCAATTGCCTCACTTAAAAAAAAAGATTGAACCATACTGTTTCTTCTTTTTTGAGGTTTTTCCCTTTTGTTCTGATTCTTCTTTCACAGCATGACTAATGCAGGAACATGTTTAATGTGATTGTACATATATAACCTATATCAGATTGCTTGCTGTCTTGGGGAGAGGGGAGGGAGGGAGAAAAATTTGGAACTAGAAATCTTATAAAAAAAACCAAATGTTGAAAACTATCTCTACATGTAACTAGGAAATAATAAAATACTTTTATAATAAAATAAAATATTGTGGGGGGAAAAAGAAAGAATGGCATTGTGGTAGGGGTACAACCTTCTCTAGGATGTATAGTCCTGAATGCCAGAATGAAGAAGAAGGTATATTCTTCTCCCTCTTGCCTTTCTTTTCCCTCAACTATCTCCCTCCTTTCTTTCCTTCTTATTCCTTCTTTCCCCTTTCCCTCCCCTTAAGCAACTGAGGGAAGAAACTCATTTTTACTTTCGTATCCTCATCATGTGATTTTCGCAGAGTAGGTGCTTAATAAATGTTTGTTGATCACTTGCATAAATTAATCCATACTTATATTGCTAACCTTGTTCCTCATTCCCAGCCAACAGCCAATACTACTGCCGTACCAGGTAAATTGGACTTAAAAAGAGAAGTAGGAAACAATGAATTTGGAATAAGAGGACCAAGATTTGAATCAGAACTCTGCTCCTTAGGGTTCCTGTGACTTTATCCAATTATTTCTTCTTCCCAGGCTTCATTTTCCTTATCTGTAAAAGGAGAGGGTTGGACCAGATTCCTCCTTGAAATATTATGATCTATAAAAAAGAACATGAATCTTATTGTCCCCTGAGATGTGGAATGATGTTGAGGGGGAAGGGGTTGGAGTGGGTTTCTAAGGCCATGTCCATCCATGGGAATGATGATAGAAAAATTGGGAAAGGTGAGGAGAAGATTGGGGGAAGGTGGGGAGAAGAAGGAGGCAGAGAGGAAGGACAGGAAGGAACTGGATAATACCTTACCTGAAATGTAAAATATTCATCTGCTGGTGCATTCATCATATTACAAATCTGCAGGGAGAAGAAAAGTATCTTCGGAAATGGTGGAACTGACTATGATGAAAGACAGCAAATCTCAAGTATGGTGAGTAGCTTTAGTACCAACAATTTCAAAGTTAAGACACTATGTTACCAACTGGTCAATTACCAAAGTAGAAAGTGGCATGCACTAATAGTCAGAATCAATATTAAGGGTTTTGCTTAACTGTTTTATGGAAGTATTTTGTAGGGGTTTTTTGTATTTATCTAATGTGTCAAAACAAAATTATTAATTAAAATGGTGTCATTAACCATTCAAACCTACCCAGCTATGTGAAAACTGAAGCCCATTCATTTTCTTTCTGAGTATACCAGGGGTCTCAAGGACTTCTTTATGGAGTTAATTCTTAATGAACCAGATAGATTTTTCAAATAGAAGCTTATCTATAGCAAATACCCATTGACTTCTTATTGACATTAACATTTATTCTGCTTAAAGTCACTTGTTGACACTTAGCACTATCTCTGTTGACTCATATACCTCTGCATGCAAACTGATTTATTAGTAATTTGAGACCAAAGCCCTTTATTTCCCATCTCCAAGGAAGACAGGGATAAAAGAGGTGGAGTGCGAATGGGGTGGGGTGGGGTGGAAAGAAGCCTTGCTTAGACTCAATGGTTTGTATTAAAGGATGCTGGAGATTGTCTTTCCAACACAGAATGGGATTAGGGAAGATGAGGGGAGGGCAGGACTAGGAAACTAGACAGTTTCCCAGCTCCTTCTGAATTAGGTTTTCACAGTGTGACTTCATTATTTTAAATGTTGTGAATTCTCAGAACATGAGACATATTTATATTCAAATGTATGCACAAGATGACATTCCATTATCTGCTATTTTTGGTTCCCAAATAGCAGATAATGGAGCTGTTACTCAGCTTTGAGTCTGTAATTACTTGCAAATTTCCTTTCCTTCTCTCCTCTCTTGGGTCCTACACATTCCTCTACTATGTGCTATCATCCCACTCCCCCCACCCTGGCTCTCTCCTATCTTCCCCTCCCCTCTTTCTTCACTTCTCTCTCCTTCTTCTCTTCCTTGTCCCCCCCCCCTCTGCTCCTTTCTATCTTCCCCCTCTCCCTTTCTTTCCTTCACCTCTCTTCATTCTGCCCCCTCTCTTCTCCTCTCCCTTGCTTTCACTTCCCTTCTTCCTTCCCCTCCTCTTTCCCTTCTTTTCCTTTCCCTCTTCACTTTCTTCCCTCATTCTTTTTCTATCTTCTCCTTTTCTTCCCCTCCCCTGCTCATATTTCCCTTCTCTTCCTTTTCCTGTCCCCTCCTCTCCATTTTCTCCTTTTCTCCTCTTCCCCATTTCTCCCTTGCTCTCTTTTTTCCTTCTTTTAATAGCCTATTAAAACTACACTCCAAGCATAGAAAAATTACCCACAGAAAAGAAAAATATCACAAGGTCCAGATTCTAAATAGGTTCACACTGACTGCTTTGTAAATCTCCATGAGTCATTATGAGTCACTGGGACTCTCAGTCCAGGTGGCCAAAACTTAATGGAGGCTGCCAAAGGTGTAGAGAAAATGTTAGAGGAAAAGGAGAAATCATGCAAGTGAGCACAGTAAAAATACACTTCCGGTGCCAGGCTGTGAAGGGGAGAAAAGAATCCATGGTAACAAGGAAAAATCTGACTCTGGTGACCATGTTTTGGGAATGGACAGATTTTGATGTAGATGAATGAGGAATCAGAAGCTGGTAGGAGGAATCAGCAGGAATAGGGAGGACTGGGACAAAGACAGATTTGGAGGGGCTGAATGAGGCAAGCCATTCAGGAATGAGAAAAAACGTGTCCTTAAAAGGCTAGGCAGTGCAGTGGTTAGAGCACCGGCCCTGGAGTCAGGAGGACCTGAGTTCAAATACAGCCTCAGACACTTGATGCTTACTATCTGTGTGACCTTGGGCAAGTCACTTAACCCCAATTGCCTCATCAAAAAAAAAAGGACTAGGCAGTGCGGGGTATTAGATAGGACAGTGAACTGGGGTGTTAAGAGATCTGAGTTCTACTCCCAGCTTTGCCTCCAATTTGTTGATTGACCTTGGACAGTTCATTTCATTTCTCTGAGATACTTTTTTTTTGGCATGTTAATAAAAGAACAACACAATAGTGTTGCAGCATATGGCTTCCAACTTCTGTGATTCTATATAAGCAATAGGAAGGTTATGTTATGATGAATGAGCCCTGATACTATCTGGGAGTAGCCAGCACAGATGTAGAGAAGGAGGTATTTGACATGGAAGAAACTGGTACAAATCTCAGGTTTCCTCCAGTGCTTGGGGAATCAAAGAATTTTCAAGCTAGAAGAAAGTGGAGAAGGAAATTGAGGCTTCATCCTTCATTAGCTGTTGAGTGCATGGAACAGATAGGAAATTAGGTAATTCATGAGGAGCCAGTATGGGAGGGGGAAATGAATGAAAGAGAAGAGCAAGGAAATTATAGAAGGAGACTATATGAAAGAAGAAAAACTTGAAACTAAATGCTATGTAATTATGATGACCAAGTTTGGCCCCAGAGAAGATATGAGAAAATGTCTCTTCCCCTGCCCATCTTTGCAAAGACAGGGTAGACTATGAGTGTGGAATGGTATATACATTATCAGGCATGAACAATGTGGTGGTTTTATTGATTTATTTAAAATAAATATATATGTATATATTTAATATTTGGGGTTGCTCATTGGGTAAGTGAGGGGAGAGGGACAGGTTAGAAAATAAAGATGGTAGAAGAACAAAAGACATCAATTAAAATAAGATTTGGGGCAGCTAGGTGGCACAGTGGATAAAGCACTGGCCTTAGATTCAGGAAGACCTGAGTTCAAATCTGGCCTCAGACACTTGACACTTACTAGCTGTGTGACCCTTGACAAGTCACTTAACCCCCATTTTTCTGCAAATAAATAAATAAATAAAAATAAGATTTAAATGAAAAAACCCTACTATAACAAGGAGCCCATTTATGAGACATTGATAGCATAGTGCAATGGAAAGAATCCTGTTGAAACCTAGAGTCCAAAAACCTGAGTTCTACGCCTGGTTGTGTGACTTATTGGGTGCCCCTTTGGCATTCCTCCAATAATATGGAGTTTAGAAATCTTTAAGTAGCTTTATGACATATGCGCCACTTTGTCTCACAGTTGAAAGAAGGGTCTGCTCCAAGGCTAATTGCCCATATCCTGGTGTATTATTTTCAGTCTCTTAGCTAACATCAGTTGGTATTTACATTTTGATAAATGATAATTGCAATGAAACTTACAAATCCATGTTCAGCAACATAAGTTGGCAATCCACTAACAAGAGACCAGTGGTCTGCAGGAGGCGTCCTTTAGGGCAAAAAAAGAAAGGAAATCATGGAGTAGATAAATATAAGCTATACAAAATCTGTCGGTACATATGGGATAAAAATGATTTGCCATTCATATAACAATCTCATTTATAAGAATACTCACTGGATGACTTTGATTTCTTCTTTTCCATGTAGAATATAATCAATAATCTTATAAAAGATAATTTCCTAAATGAAAGGGACAGGCTGAGAATCAGTCAAAATGAACAAAGAAGTCTGTTTCTTGGAAGGAACCCATAGTTTGGGAAATATTTTTCATAAGAACACTTTAAAGTAGATAGTCCAGCATCTTCTCTACCACCCTCCCTTCCCCAACATACCTTTTCTTCCTGATATAAATATCTATTTCTATGGATTAAGGTTGTAGTAAAACTTAAGAGTACTGCCTACTTAGCTATACAATAAATCTTTTTTGACCAAATTTAGTTGTTTAAAAAAACAGTTGAATTTTGGTCAAGTTTTTGTGGGAATTTTTGGGAGGAGAAGAGAAGTGGCCATAAATTTTAGCAGATTTAATCCTTCCCCCTTCTCCCCCCGCCCCAAACTTTTAACTGCTTGATTTTGGTGATGTACAAGTAGCCTGATAGATATTCAAACTTGTTCTCAAAAAGTCATATCTGGCTCAGTTTTCAATGGAAGTTTTACTTTCCCACCTGTAAAATAAAGTTCCACAGAGACTATGTCTTGACTAAATGAATGAATGAAAAGGGATTTATTAAACACTTACTATGTGCCAAGAACTGTGCTAAGTACTGGAGATATAAATAAAATGAGCCTTCGAGGAGTTTACATTATTACAGTGGAAGACATACATGTAGGGCAGAGGAGTTCAGGGAAGGTCTCTTTGGTCTTCAAATTTACAGGGCAGGTGATTTGGGTCATGTGGAGGGGGAGGCACCCAATAGAATGACAGAACCCTTACAGGACCAATGAAAATATAAGTGAATCATGGTTCCCTTGGTGTGGAACTGAAATTTCTCCAGTGCTCCAAGAACCATAGGATATTTTATAATTATAAAAATGAGAGGGGGCAGCTAGGTGGCGCAGTGGATAAAGCACCGGCCCTGGATTCAGGAGGACCTGAGTTCAAATCTGACCTCAGACACTTGACACTTACTAGCTGTGTGAACCTGGGCAAGTCACTTAACCCCCATTGCCCAGCAAAAAAAAAAATGAGAGGAAGGAAACTGAAGGTGGATCTTGAATGGCTGCTGAACTGAACTAGGAGTGGGGGAAGTTTGCAGAGACTACCTACAGTTACAAGGTGGTTATGAAGATTGAAAAGAAAGATGTCTGGGGAATAGAGAGTGAAGCAAAGCATGGCTGATATCTTCCTGAAGTAATTAACCAGAAGCAGCAGTTTCAATCAGGACAGTGGACCCCTGGGTATATCTTCCTCAGAATCTAGCAAAGCATTTTACACAATTAGTTTTGATGGATGGATAAACAGATGGATAGATGGATAGATGAATGAGTGGGTGGGTAGGTGGATGGATGGATGGATTGATGACTCTCCCAATCTATGTTTTGTGGAGCCTCCTACCCAAAAGGCAACTAAGACCCAGGATTTTCTTCCTTTCAGTACAATGGCTCCAGTGAGCCAAGGAAACCTTTCTTTGAACTTACTCTTCCATCTGGTGTCTTTGGGCCTTTGTAAGGCTCCACTTCTCCAAGCTTGATTGGCCATTCATCATAGAACTCCTACAGACAATGAGGTTTGAATGTTATTCAACAAAATATTTCACAAATTAATACACTCTAGATACATCTTATGTGGTTGTTTAGTTCAGTGTATTTCACAGTATTTCTCATTCATTGACACAGAATTATTTAGATTACTTTAGAGGTCATCTAGTATAACACCCTCACCTTACAGATGAAGAAAGAGGAAAAGAAAAGTTGAATGACTTTCTCAGGGTCACACAACTAGATAATTAGCAGAACTGGGATTAGAATTCAGGATAGCCTTCTTTCTTTACCACCACACCTCTTTGCTTATGTCACTTCAAATCTCAAGAGTGTCAAGAAAAAATGATTGGTTATTGGTAGTGTGATGAATGAAAACCCCTAATAGACAAGAATTTCTAGGTAATCAATAATCAATTTATTAATTAAACTAGCCAGTAATCAATAAAATGATGGTCAGTAGTTTCTCTCAGTAACCAAATACCCAAAGGGAGGCTCAGAATTATCTTAAATCCTTTCTGAAAGGGAACTCTTCTCACAAATGGAGCTCAACCCTGATTGGTGGACATTTAATAAGGAAGTAGAAGAAAAGTCTTCAGCTCTTCCTCCTGAGAAAGTAGTTTGATCATGAGACTCAGCAGCCTCAAGGTATCTGGGCAGGGGAACCCATTTCCATAAGAACCTCGCTAGCTAGTTTTCTCATTCATGAGCTGGGTTGCCCTAAACTCTAATGGAGAGGACCAAGGACAGGGGATTCCTCCTCCAAGCAGAGGCTCACCCAGACTGGACTCTGTTTATACTCTAAACAGAAATTAGGTTTCCAGTTGGATAGGGTTGGGCCCAACCTAGGGTAAGAAGCATGTTCCTTGGGGGTTAGAATCAATCTCATCACTCAGCCATGTCCTTCAGAGACTAACTGACCTTTTCAGGAATTGGCCCTTAACAGAAAAAAGCAAGGGAAAGGGCACATCACAACTTAATAATTAGCTATTAATATAATAGTATAATAATAGATTCTCTAAGTAGACATGGAATTTAATTACCATGGATTACAAAGTGGTGAACTATAAGCTCTTTATATTTCACCAAAAGTGGTAAACACCCTCACAGATGCTATTTTAATTTTGTGTGTGTGGTGCAAAGCTAAGAGCTGCAACTTTACATGAGCCAAGTACTTGCAATCTATTTTTAGTTAGTTATTGAAATAATTCAGGTGAATCGTTAAGCTAATTACATTTTATATGACAAGTATATGATTTCCAAGAGACTGTAGATGGGAAAAATATCAATGGAATGATGAAGACCTTTTCTTTAGTCATGTCCAGTAGGCCGATGGAGTATCTTTCACAGTTCAAATAGGCTCTAATGGTATATAGAGCTTTGTGAAATTGTCGCTCAATATCTGTAAGTTCTTCAAATACTTTGTTGGCTGACCATAAAAGTACCTGTGAATAATGGTAGGAAAAAGAAAGAATGAAATCTATAGTATTTAGGTAGAACATTAGAAAGATTAGAGTATTTGTATTAGGCAAAACAAATTTTATTTATACTGATATTTTATGACTATATTTCAACAGCTTCCTAATGTACCCAATTCTCCCTCAAGTAGGAGCAAGAGTAGACAATTGAAAGTAAATTGAGGGGACATCCTTTGTGGATTGATTAATTGGGACAGAGAAGGTGGCACAGTATTCTAACATAAAGAATAGTATCTAGTGAAAACTTGAATGTACAAATCTCTGAATATGGAACATAAGGTGAGGGCAGTGTGAGCTAGTAAGCTAGTAAGTGTCTGAGGTCAGATTTGAACTCAGGTCTTCCTGACTCCCAGCCTGGAGCTCTACACATTGCATGACCTAGCCACTTCCCCCTCTCCCACCAAAAGAAGTAGTGAGTACAAATGGCTATCGTGATTTCATAAAGAATAGGTCACATCACCCTGGGCAACTCACTTAACCCTCATTGCCCCACCAAAAAAAAAAAAGAAGAAGAAGTTAACTTTAAGGGGGCAGCTAGGTGGTGCAGTGGATAAAGCACCAGCCCTGGATTCAGGAGGACCTGAGTTCAAATCCAGCTTGAGACACTTGACACTTACTAGCTGTGTGACCCTGGTCAAGTCACTTAACCCTCATTGCCACACCAAAAAAAAAAAAGTCACATCAGACTAACTTTGTTTGTTTTTTTGTTTTTTACAATACCTGGAACTGGTAGGTCAAAAGAATGATGTTGTACATATGAGTTCACCTATCTTTTAGCAAAGCATTTGACAAAGTCTTTCATGCTATTTTTATAGAACATATGGAAAAAGATAGGCAAGATGATAGTATAATTAGGAAGATTCAGAATCAATTGAATGCATGAACCCAGAAAATAGTTATTAATGGTTTGATATCAGCTTGGAATGAGGTCTCCAGTAGATGGTTCCAGAAACCTGTGCTTGACTGTACACAATTTACCATTTTTACTCATGATTTAGATAAAGGCATAAATGGCATGTTCATCAGATTTTCACATGACACAGAGCTGAGAAAGCTAGTTAATATACTGGACAACTAAGTTGAGACCAAACAGAGACTTTGACAGGATTGAGCATTGGATCGACTCTAATAAGATATACTTTAATAAGGATAAATGTAAAATTTTTATACCTGGTTTCAAAAAATCTATTTTCCAAGTAAACGATTTCAATATGTATCATATAGACAACGAAAAGAGCTGATATAGACTTAGAATGCATTAAGAGAGACAATGTTCAGAACTGGGAGATAATAATAATTTTTTTTTCTGGTGAGGCAATTGGGGTTAAGTGACTTGCCCAGGGTCACACAGCTAGTAAGTGTCAAGGGTCTGAGGCCAGATTTGAACTCAGGTCCTCCTGAATCCAGGGCCGGTGCTCTATCCACTGTGCCACCTAGCTGCCTCCGATAATAATATTAATAATACTATCTAACATTTATATAAAGCTTCAAGGTTTGTAAAGCAATTTCTCTATATCATTTCATTTGATAACAGACTTACTGTACTCTACCTAGGTCAGATAATATCTGGAGTATTGGGGTTTGTTCTAGATATCAAAATCCAGAAAGGCTGTCAGTTTGTTTTGTTTTTTTAAAAACAAGTATTTAGGAGCAGCTAGGTGGTACTATGGATAAAGCACTGGCCCTGGATTCAGGAGGCCCTAAGTTCAAATCTGGCCTCAGACACTTGACACTTACTAGCTATGTGACCCTGGGCAAGTCATTTAACCCTCATTGGCCTGCAAAAAAAAAAAAATTAATTTAAAATAAAAAAATAAATAAAAATAAGTATTTATTAAGCACCTACTATGTTCCAGGAACTTAAAAGTGATGGGTATTCAAAGGCAAAAACAAGACAATTCCAGCCCTCAAGAAACTTACATTCTATTGGCAGAGAAAACATGTACACATAAAAATAGAGACAAAGATGTACAAAATAAATCCAAGGTCATTTTGAGTGGTAGAAAAAAATGTAGCTACTGGGGGATCAGGAAAGGTGGCAGATAATAAATAGGATACCTAGTTTCCTTCAAATCCCAGCTTCAAATGCCACCTTTCCTGATCCCCCAGTAGCTACAAGTATGTGTAGAATAATTTCACACACACACACATATGTATATGTATACTCATTTGTGTCTAATGGTAGCCATCTCTAGGGCAGGGGGTAGAGAGAATAGAAGGAGGGAAAAAAACAGTTTACATAATTTTGTTGTATATTTGAAAAGAATATCAAGTTGTGCATAATATGTTTGCAGTTTTATGTGCAATCATCTTTTTTATTGTACTATATTATGGAAATGCTTGTTTTATTCTATAAATTAAAATTAAAAATAAACATTTGAGAGAGAGAGAGAGAGGTAAGGAGGACAGGCATTCCAAGCTTTAGTGACTTCCTTCTCCCTTCAGGAGCCTTTGACACATGCTCACATAAACACATGCTCACTTTCACGCACTGGCTCTGGATTCCCTCATACTCTCCTCTCCTTTCCCCTTTTTCAGCTGAAGGCTCAGAACCGTGCCTATCAAGCCTATCTGGATTTTTGTCATCATAGTCTCCAGAAGTAGAATCATTCTATAGAGATAGCACTAGCAACTAGCGCACACTCAATCACAGGGTTTGAAGCACCAGCAGAGGAAGTCAACCCTAGTCCCCAGTATAGGATCCTATTTCTCTGTATACAACCAGTGCCTAAGCACATAGTAGACATTTGACAATGTGACTGATTATACTCAACAACTTCTCCTTCTACCCAAGAAATCAAGAGACTAGACTTCAGACCACCAGTCAAACCATAACAAACAGTGTCAAATCTGGGAGGGTTAGTAGAGAAACTACTTACTGCCCTTACTGCACAGCTAAATCTTCACATAGGTGTAGACCTGCCTCGGGGGTCTCAGCCCTAATACCCTGCTTAATGAGGTAAGGCTTGCCTCTGGGATTCTGGAGGAATTCCAGCTCATTGTCCCTTGTGCGCCTTCCTCAGCAAAAGAGTATATTGGTGACTGGTTTCATTATTCTTTTACCTGAGTTTTTCGAGATTCAATACTGTAGAGGTATGCCATGTGGTGCTGTCTTAGGACAAAAGAAACAAAATTGAGGTATTTGGAAAAAACCTATAAAGAAAAAAAAAGAAAACAACATGTGAGTAGCAATTAAATTTTCTTTCTTTCTTTTTTTTTCTTGTTCAGGGCAGATGATTCATATATAGGCAATATAGGTCCAATATAGAGAATTTCCTGTGTGAAACTTGGTCAGTCATGTCTGACTGTTTTGGGGTTTTCTTGGCAAACATACTTGAATGGTTTGCCATTTCCTTCTCCAGCTTATTTTATAGATGAGGAAACTGAGGCAAAGGAGGTTAAATGACTTGCCTAGGGTCACACAGCTAGCTAGTAAGTGTCTAAGGCCAGATTTTAACTCATGAAGGAGTGCACTGTGCCACCCAGTTGCCCTAAATAGACCCCTACTTATCTTTTTTGTTTGAATAGTATTTTAATTTTTCCCAGTTACATGTAAAACCATTTTTAACATTTGTTTTTATAAATTTTCAGTTCAAAATTTTCTCCCACTCTCCTTTATGTTTCCCCCTTCCTGAGATGGTAAACAATTTGATATAGGTTATACACATGCAGTCATGTAAATCTGTTTCTATATTAGTCATGTTGTGAAAGAAAAGAGACCAAATTTTTAAAAACACACAAAAAATTTTTTTAAAGGGAAAAATAGTATGCTTTAATCTGCATTCAGACTCCATCAGTTCTTTCTTTGAAGGGGGAGAGCACTTTTCATCATGAGTCCTTTAGAATTGTCTTAGATCATTATTGCAGAGAATAGCTAAAACATGTAGTATTGCTGTTACTGTGTACAATGCTCTCCTGATTCTGCTCACTTCACTTTGCATCAGTTCATGTAAATCTTTGCAGATTTTTCTGAAATCATCCTGCTGGTCATGTCTTTTTTCTTTTCATCATTTCTTATACAGTAACAATATTCCATTATAATCACATAACACAACTTGTTTAGTCATTCTCCAATTGATGGGCATCCCTTTAATTTCTAATTCTTTCCCACCACAAAAAGAGCTGCTATATTTTTGTATATATAGGTCCTTTTCCCTTTTTAAAAATTTCTTTGGAATGCAGATCTAGTAGTGGTATTGCTGGATCAAAGAGTGTGCACATCTTGATAGCCTCTTGACATAGTAGACCACTAATTATCTGTAACTTCTAGGCATAGAGCTGTCTGGGGTTCTGAGAAATGAAGTGCCCATGAATATGTGGCAAAGGCAGAACTCAAAACTAGGTCTTCCTGACTCCAAGACTGGCCCTGCAGGCTTTATGCCATGCTGTCTTTCATCTTGAAAAAGAAGCAAATGAGAATACAATCTAATTTCTAAAATGGAACCTGTATTTGTTCCTTGTCTCCATACCCGCCATTACCTCTTCGTCCTGCTTAGTAAATTCGGGCTCATTGATTTTGTTTAGGGCCATCATGACTGCAAGCACCTCCTTGCCCATCATAATAGGAATTGCCAGCATATTCTTGGTGGTATAACCCGTTTGCTTGTCCAGAAAGTCAGAAAAGTGGCTGTTCTGAAATAAAAGAAATATTCATTCATTTATTAAAGTTGTTCAGGCAGATCCAACCCTGCCCCCTACCCAAGGGCATTAATTAGTTCTCTGGATATTTGACATTAGGCAAATAATAGTGGTAGGGCATATGAGCTAGCTTGTCACTCCCTCTCACTCACCTCCTTTTCCCAACCCTTGATGAGAGGGATCTACTCCCCTTTGGGTGAGATTTTTTTTAACCATTTACCCCCTCAACCTCTCCTCTTTGGAAGAATTGTTTTCCTTTTAAATTTGGTTGTGAGAAACAATGGGAAGGAAAAGAGGAAGGTCCCACCTCCAACACCATCCCAATCTAGTCAGAGCCCACCTTCTTCCTCCCCTTCCCCCAGCACTGCTGACTCATTTATTCATTGTCTAGAGAGATCCTGATACACGTTTCTCTTTATGCCATAGGGAGTTAATTTTTTTTTCTTTTTTCATCTCTGAGCTCCCAGTCATTAGGTTGCTGGTTTAAAAAAAAAGCTGTGAAAAACTACAGTTTTAAATTTATTTTTCCTCTCAGATGCCCCCTAATTTCCCTTCTCTGATTCGATTCAACAATGACATACATAGATTAGGAGGCTCCCACCTGCCCCTCTTCCCAGGAAGGCATGAGAAGAGCCAAAGAAATATAAAGGGAAATGAAGAATAACCACCTTGGAGTCTGTAGTGGTCAACAATACAGCCTCTGATCCTACAGGCCACATGCAACATCTATCCACTGAGCCCATTCTTGGAATCTGGTACTGATGGTCTCATGGCTCTGCCTCCCAATTCCATATGCTCATGGGGCTTCTCTGGATACTCCTCCTCCTCTGCCCCAACCCCATGTTTACCTGCTCCTCTGATTTCCTTCCCCATAATCACTCACAGTGGAAAGAGTTGGCATATTGGTCCCATCAGTCAGGGGATTCCACAGAGGATCAAAGGTGTGATTTTTGCCTGAGAAGATTGCCATCAACCCTGATCTCTTTGGAAACAAGACAGTGCCACAAGTAAAAATGGCTTAAAAGGGGTGAAGCAATTTTCTAAATGGGTGATTGGCTGAATGAAGTGAGAGCTGGATTTTGTATCTACATCAAAGTGTATGATCCTTTTTTATATTTTTATTAAATATTGTCATATTTTGCACTAGTCTACAGTTTCATGAATAATGTGTTAGAATATGTTTTCCCACAACTCTGACAACACTGGATTTTATTTTATTCTTCCTTCCTTCCTATTTTTTTAAAATAATAAAGTATTTTATTTTTTTCCTGTTACATGTAAAGATAGTTCTCAACTTTTCTTTATACAGGCTTTCCAATTTCAGATTTTTCTCCCTCCCTCCCCCCTCCCCTAGACAGCAGGTAATCTGATATAGGTTATATATATATATATATATATATATATATATATATATATATATATAGTAACATTAATCCTATTTCTGCATTAGTCATGTTATAAGAGAAGAATCAGAGCAGTGATGAAAAACCTCAAAATAGAAAAAACAACAGCACCAAAAACAAAAGAAATAGTATGGTTCATTCAGCATCTATACTCCACAGTTCTTTTTTTTCCTTGGATTTGGAGATCTTCTATCATGAGTTGCCTGGAACTCTTCTGTACCATTGTATTGGTGAGAAGAATATAGTCCATCACAGTAGATCAACACTCAATGTTGATGATACTGTGTACATTGTTCTTCTGGTTCTGCTCATCTCACTCATCATCAGCCCATGCAAGACCCTCCAGGTTTCTCTGAACTCCTCCTGCTCATCGTTTCTTACAGCACAATAGTATTCCATTGTATTCACTTCCAATTCCTTGCCACCACATAAAGAGCAGCTATAAATATTTTTGTACATGTGGGTCCTTTTCCCCTTTTATTGGTGGTTTTTAAAGTAACTGAGATATGGGCTGGTGAGGCGATGGGTGAGTGTGAGGGGGCACATGTGCTCCATTGGGATTCCCTCATTGTCAGAGGAAAGCAAGGGAGGTTTCCTATGTGTTTCATGGCCCTCTGTGGTGACATTATGGGAGGAGATGGGCAAAAGTCTCATGGGACAAATGGACATGACAGGTTGTGAACTGCATACTGGTGTTTGATTATAATCAAGGATGTGGTGAGGTTCAAATAAGATAATGGATGTAAAGTGATTTGCAAACCTCAAAACTCTTTATAAATGACAGTTAATATTCTTATTCTTAATCTCTAGTCTAGTAACAACTTCTTCCCTGAACCTTCCAATGCACTCAATCCCTGTTTACAGATATATATATATATATATATATATATATATGGATAGAAATATAGATGAATGGATGGATAGATAGATAGGTGGGTAGAGAGATAGGTAGATAGGTAGATAGGTAGATAGAAAGAAAGAAAGAAAGAAAGAAAGAAAGAAAGAAAGAAAGAAAGAAAGAAAGAAAGAAAGAAAGAAAGAAAGAAAGGAAGATATATTTGGTGACTGGGATTTCTGAGGTGTAAATGCTCACAATGAAAATTTAACAATGAGCTCTTGCAAGCTAGTTAGAGCTGGTGCCAGTATAGCCCTGGTTATAATGCATTTTCAGGGAAATATTTTATAGAATGATAATAACAAATGATACTTCTATAGTACTGGAAGGTTTATGAAGATCCTTATTGGACATTATTTCATTTGAGCCTTAACAACAATCCTTTGAGATAGGTGCTATTATTATCCACATTTTACAAATGGGCCTGAGGGAGTGCCCAGGATCATATACAGTTAACAAGTATCAGAGCTGGATTTTGAATTCAGAGCATTCTGATGTCAAATCTAATACTCAAGGCAACGCACCTGTATGTAACACTAGCACACACTTGTATAGCTGTGAGCACTGGTCATATTCTAAGTAGCTATTTTTCATAGTCCTGAAAGTTTCTGCAGACCAAATAATTCTCAGTTTCAGAAAGTATTAAATTGAAGTCATTCAAGATAATTTTCTAAAAAAAGAGAGAGAAAAATTTATAGGGGAAGAGTCCACTCCAGGGCCCTGGCCATGTCACCAAGATTTTCTTTTTTTTCCATCCCATATTCTTCTCGTACCCTCTTTTTGTGCTCTGGAGATGGAGTATGTGTAGCTCCAAGCTAGAAATCTGCCATTATTCACGCTAAAATCTTGGCCTCAAATAGTAATGATAATGATGTAATAAGATTGTGAGACATCATTAACAAATAGTTTTAAGGTCAGAGCCATTGTTACATTAGGGGATAGTGATTAGACCTGTGATTTCATTGGTATAGGAATATCTGAGCGAGGAAACTTTCTCTACAGACATGCTTCGGTTTATTGCATTTTTCTTTATTGCACTTTGAAGACATTATGGGGTTTTTATTTTTTATTTATTTTTTATTTTTGCAAATTGAAGGTTTGTGGCAACCCTGTACTGAGCAGGTCTATTGACACCATTTTTCCAAAAGCATATGCTCACATCGTGTCTATGTCATATTTTGGTAATTCTCAAAATATTTCAAACTTTTTCATTATTATTATATTTGTTATGTGATCAATGATATTTGGTGTTACAATTGCAATTGTTTTGGAGTGCCATGACCTGTGCCCTTATAATATGGTGAACTTAATCGATAAATGTTATATGTGTTCCTACTGCTCCATTACTGGCCATTCCCCATCTCTCTCCGTTTTGTGGGACTTCCTGTTCCCTGAGGCACAACAATATTGAACTTAGGTCAATTAAAAACCCTACAATGGTCTCTAGGTGTTCAAGTGAAAGGAAGAATCAATCGATACAGCAAACTTCATTGTCATTTTTTAAGAAATTGCCACAACCTTCAGCAACCACCACCTTGATCAGTCAGCAGCTATCAATGTCTAGGCAAGACCCTCCACCGGCAAAAAAAAGGCTCTGATGATGGTTAGTAATTTTTTTAGCAATAAAGTATTTTAAATTAAGGTATGTACACTGTTTTTTTATGGGCATGATACTATTGCAACTTAACAGACTACAGTATACTGTAATCGTAATTTTATATGCACTTTGAAGCCAATAAATTCATGAGGTTTTTTGAGATGTTTGCTTTATTGCGGTGGTCTGGAACCAAATTCACAATGTCTCCAAGGTATATCTGTCCTAAGAAACAGCTTGGTACCTTTTCTGCAAGTTATAGTCTTAGCCCAATCTAAAAATGAGCTAGTGGACTGCCTCAGTAAGTACTGTGTTCTGCCTCACTAGAGATGTTCAATAGAAGGTTGGATGGGTATGTCATGGGACTTCTTGGTCAGGTAAAGGTTGGATTAGACATTTGAGGTCACTTCTAACTTTGAAATGGATTCCCCATAGCAACTGTGAGGTAGGGAGTATAAATATTATTATCTCCTATTTATAGATGAAGAAGCTGAGGCTCTCAGAGGTAGAGATGTGTGGTCAAGAGGCAGTTAGAAAAAAAAGGGTGTCAGGATTCTGACTCCTTGTCTTTCATCCACTATCATATTGCCTCTCACTAGATACTATGTTTCCTCTCTGTTGTGACACCCTATTATTGGTCCACCCACCATGTAATCCTCTGGTGTTGAAATGACACATTTTTTAACAGTAGAAATTTGAAAAGAATAAGATATAAGAGCATTTTAATAAGCATTGTGTTGGGGAGTGAGGGAGATAGGGAACAGGAATAATGTCTACCATTAAGTCAACGTTTAAAAGTTTCATTATAAATATTATTATTTTTGAGAGGCAGACTAGCATAGTGGCAGAGCTGGCTTCTGACTCAGAAAGACCTGGGTTCAAGTTCTACCCCTAGTATCTACTGGTTATGTTTCTCCAGGCAAGTCATTTAACCTCTCAATGCTCCTGGGGGCAGCTAGGTAGCACAGTGGATAGAGCACTGGCCCTGAAGTTAGGTGGACCTGAGTTCAAATCTTACCTCAGATACTTAATAGCTATGTGACCCTGGGCAAGTCACTTAACTCCAATTGCCTTAAACATCCAAGGCTATCTCTAGTTATCCTGATGTATATCTTGCCACTGGACCCAGATGGCTCTGGAGGAGAGAGTGAGGTTGGTGACCTTGCATAGCCCTTCCTCATTTAAGTCCAATTCAGTGGAAGTCATGACATAACCCCAATGTCACAGTCCTCTTTGAGAATGAAGGACAAACAACAATGTCCCTGGGCAACTCTGTAAGATGAGCATAAAATGCAGAAGAGTTGCCAATCTGGATTGGTAGAGGGAATTTCCTCTAGAAGCTCCTTATTTATTAATTTTTTGGTTGGGCAATGAGGGTTAAGTGACTTGCCCAGGGTCACACAGCTAGTAAGTGTCAAGTGTCTGAAGCCAGATTTGAACTCAGGTCCTCCTGAATCCAGGGCTAGTGCTTTATCCACTGAGCCACCTAGCTGCCCCCCCTCAGAAGCTCCTTATATCAATGAGATGGTAGGTCTGGTTCAAACTATTATCTTTGAAGGAACATGTTCTGATACATAATATAGGCACTCTCCCCTGCCTACGATGGGAATTTGTGATACTTTGGAGCATTGGGTTAATGGGCATTTTATAGCATGTAGACAAACCTTTGGATTATTCTTGCTGATGAGGGACAAGGGTAACATGGACCCATGAAGTCTATAGAGCATTTTTTCAGTAGTTTCCACCTTCTTCCTCACTGTGCCCTTGTAAATTGATGAGAATTTTCTAACCTCTTCCTGTACCTGCTCACCCCCTAGTGGAAGTGTTAATAAGCTATAAAATAATTAAAAGGTAGCTAGCTGATGAGTGGAGAGATGATCCCCAACCCAGAGGTCCTCTTGTTCCACCAGTAGAAAGGAATGGGCTTTCAGAAATCAGCATGTGGATCCTTTTCTAGAGTAAGGGGTGTTGCAAGACAGTTTATGGGGGTCTGTGTTAAAAATTAACTATGTGATATTTTGCAGGTTTCATGATAGTTTTTACAATAGTGTAGTGGATAAATGGCCAGTCTTGGAATTGGAAAGGCTTGCATTCAAATCTTACCTTTTACACAAACTAGCTAATTTCCCTCTGCAATTCTATAAAGCTATAAATTGCATAGTTGCTAATCTGCCTTGGCATTGGCTAATCAACATCAGACATTCCCTACACTGATGAAGTAACAAGCCAGGACTCTGGTTCACTCCCCTCAAAAGTCATCTACCTGTGTTAACATTGACAAGTCAATGGGACCTCAATTTCTTAATCTGTCAGTTGAGAGGGATTGGACTAAGTCATCTGTGGGAGCCCTTTTTACTCTAAGGTTTCCTTGATTTTGTGATTCATCTTTCTTCTGGGTCCAGTAATGTGTTAATGGCGGGAGACACACTCTTCAATCAACCCCATTTAGAATCATGGTGGGAGGACAAAAAGGGAGGGGCACCACTTCTGAGCCTGTTTCCTTGTCTTTCAGAGGGAGAGTTAGAACTAGTACTCTTTTAGAGGACCCTCCCATTGTGAACTGGTTTTGGGTATAGGTCATTCTCTGTAATACCTGCTGTTCTTCTTGTGGGCAGACATGTGACCGTGGCTGCAGTGTGCTGAGTACTCCCACTGTGCTTGTTCCCTGAACTTAAGAAACTCTGCCTATTAATTACATAAAGGCCACAGAAAGGAATAAACCAATGTTTAAAAGCAGTTCATTTTTTTCTAATTAAAAATGAAAGGAACCAAAAATCTTTTGACTTAGTGTTTACTTAATAACCCAATGTCCTGCCAATTATGAGCACCAATTCAGCTAGAGACGTTATAACTCATGTGAACATGTTCAGGTTTGGTTTTTTTTCTTACGTAATTACCCTGAACAAAAAAAAAGGAGCTTTTTGGTAGCAAATGACTCAGAATGTGGAGCTACCATCCTTCCAGCTGATCAAAGCACCTTGCACCAAGGGTTCACAGCAGTGTGTTGTCCTCCCTAAATCTATGCCCATCACCTCTAGAAGCAAACTTGGGTCAGCTTCACCAGAGAGAAGGGCATGAAAGGAATCACCCATGTGGCATCTTTCTTGATCTCTGCAGTCTTTTCCCTATGTAATCAGCTTCATGAATTTAGAAGGATTATCCTTCCTGCCTGCCCATGGCTTGTCAGAGGCAGCCCTACAGGGAAAGCCCAGCATTAATAGTAGCCCAGCACAAAACAGTCCTGTAACAGCAGTCCTTTTGCAAGACCTTTTCTTCCTACCCCATCTTAAGGTACAATGGTGATGGCCTGTGTTTGTATTGATTATTTCCTTCAAGAAATTTTAACTGTGTTATATACATTGTATGTAACTGATCCAGATAATCCAGACTTAGAAGAAAGGGAGCTTTCTTTGGAATTAGGAAGACCTGGGTTAAGATTCTGGCTCTGTTTCGTACTAAAAGTGTGACAAAAGGTAAAGTCTCTTAACCTCTCAATGCTTCAGTCTAATGTCTATCCATATGGAGAAAAGAATTTCTATAACTGGAAATTCCTACCCTTCCAATAACATAATAGAATCAGATCCCTTCCTCTTCTCTCCCCAACAAAAAAATTCCTATGGTGTAGAAAAGCTTCAAACAAAAGCAATTATATTTAATTTTGTTTTAAAATCCATATGAAAATGATGAGAAAATGAACTATCTGAACTTCCACTTAGCATCTCACTGTGGAACCTGTTTTTAAGTTCTACATGCTGTAAGTGGTCTGTAGACAGAAGAGCAGTGTTCAGGAGTGAACCTATTTGGTTAGATTAAAGGGAAGACTTTACGGTCAAGTGTTGGAGAAATCGAGAAATAATCTCAGAAGCAGTAAATAATGGCAAATAAGTAAACACATTGGAAATGGAAGAAACAAAGGGAGAATAGGAGTCATTTTGTTGTTTAGTCATTTTTTGGTTGTGTCTGATTCTTTGTGACCCCATTGGGGGTTTTCTTGGCTGAGATACTGGAGTGGTTTGCCATTTCCTTCTCCAGCTCATCTTACAGATGAGGAAACTGAGGCAAATAGGGTTAAGGGTCTTGCCTGGGGTCTCCCACCTAGAAAGTATCTGAGGCCAGATTTGAACTCAGGAAGTTGAGTCTTCCTAACTCCAGGCCCAGCACTCTGTTCATTGTGGCACCTCACCACCCTTAATAGGAGTCATAGACCAGCATACTACAGGACTTTGAACAAACTTGCTTGAATTTCTCTGGGGTTCCACATCTGCAAAATGAGGACATTAGACTAAATGATCTCTAAAGTCCCTTCAACTTCTTTGATTCTGTGGTCCTGTTAAAATTCACATCTCTATTAATAAATATTTTTAGTGTAGCAACTCAACCCAGATTTCCTGACTTCTAAAGGTAAAGAAGGTAACATGTAGACCAGCTCTTTGGTATCTGTCACAAACAAACTTTACCCCCATGAGTCACTTTGGGGGCACACTCTAGTTTAAATATACCTTAGCACAAAGGCAAAATTCTCTCGCCTTGAGAAATAGTCTCTATTTGCCTACCCCAACACTCCCCTTTGTAGAACTCTACCCTGATTTCACAAAAGACTGTCTCACTTCAGGAATTTCTTCTACCCGGATCATATTTCCAGATTAGAAACAATCCTGGCTGCGTTTCCCACAAGCACCAGGGACAGTCTTCTCTCCCAAAAGATTGTTCTTTTTTTCTCAGGAAAAAAAATCAAACTTGTTTTTTGGGATACCTTTTATCTTCCATGGAGAACATTTCCTTAGAATGCCCCTGTGGGATCCCCAGCCTGGCATCATGGAGGATTTCAGGAAGCAAACAGCCAATCACTTTATGCTCCAGCCTGGGGAAAAGCATTTACTCACTGGGAAGAACAGATGAACTGATAACATATTTGGGGCAAACAATCCACCAACCTCAGAAGTTATAGGATGTGGGCTGAATAAACCCTCAGCAGGCCCCAGGCTCTGGTCTATCAAATAACAGCAAAAGAGTATAGCAAATACAGGAGGAAGTTCCAGTCATTGTCTCTCTCCTTATGTCCAATTAACCAAGAGCAGCTGCATGACTAATAGGAATGGGTCCCTAGGCTACAAGTTTTGCTTTTCCATGAGACCCTCCCCTGAAAACAGGTACTCTCCCCTACTCACTCTATGCCCAGGTCACCTACCTTGGTTACATCTGGGATATTAAAGGATTTTTTAGTATGAGCAACCCAACCCACAATGCCGATGTCTAGAGGGAAAACAGCTTCTTTGTCAGGAGGCACGAGGTTCTCCTCCAGCTTGGAGGTTGGGGTGACATCGAGCAGCTTTGACGCCACCTCTGGAATTCCATTGCGTGATCGGCAAATGAACATGCTGCAGCGGTCTGCAGACAGCAACTGGCACAGCCTCCTTAGACCCCGGTGCACCACCACCTCCATGCTGGCTGCTTCATCCTGAATGTTCTTCAGCAACTCAAAGATCAAGGCAGATTCCTCTACTTGGGTCATCTCCTTAAAGGAGGTACTCTCTTTGATGGATGCCTGGCTGCTTTTGAAGACTTCTCCCAGCACCTCTGCCCGCAGCTTCTTGTCAAAATATTCCTTAGCAAACTGGGGGTTGTTTCCTAGGTATCTCTCCACATCTTCCTTGGTGATCTCACCCATTTTGGCTTTGCTTTTTCTTTTTCTTCTTGCCTCTGAAGAATCAAATTGCCTATGAAGCAGTAACAGCAAAGGTGGTGGGGAGGGAGGGACAAGCAGTAACAGCTACTGAGGAAACAGGAAGAGATATGCACCACTTCCCAGAGGAGACATCTTCTGGCCCCTCTCCAACCTTCTGAAAACCCAGAGATGTGACAGAAGGCGCTGGCTTAGTGTACTCTTAGCCAGGGGTAGCCTGGAAGCTGTGACTTTGTTGTTCAGGACACTAAGCCCTATAAGCGCAATTAGCTCCTAAATCCTGAGAGAATCATTTGAGCATCTTAGATCAATCCATTCTTAGACATCAAATCACAAGGGAATATGTCACAGGCAATGGCCTAGCACTGGTTAACATCTTTGGTGAGGACAAAAATCTAGGGAATTTCACAAATTATGTTTATTCAGCATTCTCTTTGTAAAGTAACTGCCTTTTCTTTTTTTAAAGTAATAAACATTTTTATTTATGGTTTGGGGTTCCCATTTTTATCCTTCTTTCCCTCCCTCCTCTCCCCCTTCCCTGAGGTGGCAAACAGATATAGGTTATACATGTAGGATTATGTAAAACATCACTTTTTAGTCATTTGTATAATAAAATTTGAGTAAAAGAAAAAATGAAAATGAAAAATAGCATGCTTAAGTCTGTGTTCCATCAATATCAGTTCTTTCTTTGAAGGTGGTTGAGTGTTGGAAACCACAAAGTCTTCCCTTTGGAGGTGGATTGATGTTTCATCAATGGTCCTTTGAGGTTATCTTGGATCATCATATTGTTGAGAATAGTTAAGTCTTTCACAGTTCTTCATCAAATAATATTGCTGTCTCTGTGCACAATGTTCTTTTGGTTCTGCTCACTTCACTATACATCATCAGTTCATAAAAGTCTTTCCAGGCCTTTCTGAAATCATCCTGCTTATAGCACAATAATATTCCATCACCATCATATACCACAGCTTGTTTAGCCATTCCCCAACTGATGGGCATTCCTTTGATTTCCAGTTCTTAGCCACCGCAAAAAGAGCCGCTATAAGTATTTTTGTACAAATAGGTCTTTTTCTCTTTTTTGGGGATGTCTTTGGGATATAAACCTAGCAGTGGTATTGCTGTATCAAAGGGTATGGACAGTTCTATAGTCCTTTGGGCATAGTGACTGTTTTTTCATTGAAGCAAAGACTAATTTTACACTGCTAGTAAGGGAAACCATATGGATTTCAGAAGTGTATTTTAATTTATCAAGTCATATTTCAGGGAAGTGGATTTGGCAGGCTATTTTAAGTGCCCTTAATTCTAATCAAAGAAAACTTTATTTAAACAAAATCTATTAATGATTTGACAGCAAAATTACATTATGATGGCATAATAATATGGGATACAAGTAGTACATTTTTCCATTAGAATATGTGTTCAAATAAACATTTGTGATATGTAGATATTATGGCTAATGACATAACACAAAATAATAAACACAACAGGGAAGAAAAATTAGCAAATCAATTGTGTTTCTGTTTATAATCCTATTGTAAACATGATTTTCTTTACTCTCCATATTTTAAGAATGCATCTATTACTCTGATCATGTATGGTAGGCATAAACCATGTTATTAGTTCCCTAACTAAAAACAAACACAGTGCATGACATATAACAGATCTCTCTCTCTTTCTTTTTTTTTTTCGGGGTAATCAGGGTTAAGTGACTTGCCCAGGGTCCCACAGCTAGTAAGTGTCAAGTGTCTGGGGCTAGATTTGAACTCAAGTCCTCCTGAAACCAGGGCCAGTGCTTTATCCACTGAGCCACCTAGCTTGCCCCCCCCCCCGTATAGCAGATCTTTAATAAATTCTGGTCAATTTTGTATATATCTTGTATTTATTTATTTGTGAACATGTTATATCCCCCTAGTAGACTGCAAGCTCTCTGAGGGCAAGAGACTGCTTGGTTTTTGCCCCTAGGAAAATTGATGCTTTGCAAATTGCAGGAACTTAATGAATAGCCATTAAATGAATGATAGATTCTATTTGGACTTTGCACAGGACATCATCCATGACATTGATGAGAACCTTGAAGATCATTTGTTTCCCCTTGTGATACTTTGATTTTGAATTTTTGAAGATTGTTGAACACAATCATCGCTAACATCTGCCATGGGATATTAACATATATACCGGAGACACCTTGTGTGACTCTTTAAGGCTATATTCTTCTCTCCTAAGTCAAATGCTTTTTTGTAATTAATAAAGGATAAATATGGTATGATATATTTTGTTTATGGAAGAATCCAGGGCAAGGGGTGGGTTAACCATACAATCCTCTGATCTTGATTTAGTTTCTTTTCTTCCAAAACTGGGAAGAACCACAAATCCCAGGGGGTTTTATGGCCAGGTCAGCCCTTGTCCTGGGTGGTTACAGTTATATTCTCTATACCATATGCTTTCTATAACTATGTCAATTGTGTAATTATGAAGTTGTGGCTTGTTGTAAAAAAAAAACTGTCTATGAAAGTCTTCTTGTTCCCTTCTAGTATTTTCACTACGAATGACTTTATTGCATTAATAGACCATTCTTGTACATTTTATAAAGATAAAGTAGGTATATGGGTTGTCAGGGCATCAGGATATGACTTGGCTCTTGAAACCCATACCCAATCACCCTAAGTTTTAGCAGGTCTTACCAAGTTGGAAAGACTTCAAGTATAATCCCCAAAGTATCTCCCATTTGAGGAACAGCCTACTTAAATATAGAGAGCCTCATGACCAGGAAGTAGACACTAGATGATAATTTTTTTTTTTAGTCATAATGATACACAAAACAGATACAAACAGGGGCAGCTAGGTGGCACAGTGGATAGAGCACCAGCCCTAGATTCAGGAGGACCTGTGTTCAAATCCGACCTCAGACATTTAACACTTACTAACTGTGTGACTCTGTGCAAGTCACTTAATCCCAATTACCTCACCAAAACCAACCAAACAAACAAACAAATAAAAAAAAACAGATATAAACATAAAATGACCCTTTAGAGAAAAGGATAAAGAAGAGAAGGGGGCAGCTAGGTGGGGCAGTGGTTAAAGCTCTGGTCCTGGATTCAGGAGGACCTGAGTTCAAATCCGGTCTCAGACACTTGACACTTACTAGCTGTGTGACCCTGGGCAAGTCACTTAACCCTCATTGCCCTGCAAAAATTTTAAAAAAGAGAAGACATGCCTCTCTAGCCCAAGCTGGTAGTGATTTCAAAAAATGAGAACTGCTAGATAAAGGTAATATATCATTGCTTATCACCTTTTCTTTGAAAAATTTTAACTAGGTGTAACAATCACCAAAAGAGGTGCTGTAACAACACAAAAACTATAAAAGCTAGCAAACAATGTGTCTTATTATTAACAGATAGACATGGCAGTCAAGAGCAACACAGGTTTAGAGTTCCAGGTTATTTGCAAAAAATTATGGAGAATTATGCAAAATCAAAAGCATCATTGCTCTACTAACCATCCAAAAGCAGGGATGTAAAAAAGCCCCCGAGACTTCTATTTCACTGATACAACCTTTATGAATCCAGAGAGACCTCCATGTCACAATGATACAAGGGGAAAGGACTTTTGACTACATAAGTTTCATAAAAATATGAGTTTTAAAAGTCTAGGCCAGGGCAGCTTCTGTTTAAAAAAAAATGAAAAGCACTAGAATTAGAATCAGAAAACCAAGATTCAGGTCAGGATTCACCACCCACTTTGCTGTGTGACTATGGGCAAGCCAACTAAACTAGCAGATTATAATAGGTAGAGTGCTTGATTTGTAGTCAAGGAGATCAGAATTTAAATACTGCTTCTGCAATTTTTGCTGCCATTGACAAGTCACTCAATCTATTTCTACTTCAGTTTCTCATCTTTAAAATGGGGATAATGGGAGAGAATGCTGATCATATCTCCCTCACAGGGTTGATGTGAAGCCTAAATTAGGTACTCTATTTAGAGCCTATTGAAACCTTAACTCACTCTATCAATCTATATAGGCAGACCGGGCAAATGCGAGCTATTCTTAAAGCACCGAGTCCAGTGAGTTATCATTATTGTTATTATCTTTCAATATAAGAAATCCAAATTTGAGGGTCTTTTCTAAAAAGCACTTTCCAGGAACCAGTTTCCTCTGGTGGCTCAATGGAGAGAGCACTGGGCCTGGAGTCAGGAAGATCTGAGTTCAAATCTGACCTCAGACGCTTAGGAGTTGTATGATCCTGGGCAAATCACTTAACTTCTGGCAGTCTTAGTTTCCTCATCTGTAGAATGAGGATTATAAAAGTATCTAGTTCATGGTGTTGTTGGGATGATCAAAGGAAATAATAATAACAAGTGCTTAATAAATTTTTTTAAGGGATAACAAATTTTACAATGAATTTAACAACATCCTCCACAAAGTCAAAATACATTTTAATTCTCAGTGACTTTAATGAGGAGGTAAGCAGAGGGGAGGAAAGTGAAAAATATATCGGAAAATATGTTTCAGGATTAAGAGGCCGAAGGTTTGTAAATTAATAGAAACTTCACACCCACATGTAACAAATACATCTCAAAAAAAGAGAGCTGCAAAGTGTCAGACATAGCAAGCCCAAAACAAGAACACAAAAGAAATGAAAATGCTACCTCTTATAAGACAGAAAATGATTTTGCCAGTGTGGCAGTCCTTTCAGAATTAATTATTTGTAACTTGTCAGATATTGTTTAGAGCAAAGGTAAAAATTAGGAGAAAAGATAAAGACATGAAGAAATTGGGTGTGAGTGAGTATAAAAGCTCTAACTCAACCTATTTAAATAAGCAGTTGACTCCCTAAAGTGGGAAATGGCTAAAAGTAAAGATGTACTCTTATTATTACTTAGAGTAGTTTAAACATTATAAGCTAGTTGCTACAAAAAAAAAGATGCCAAAAGAAATTACAAACTGCTGGGTGGGGGGTGGGGAGTCAGCTAGGTGGCACAGTGGCCAAAGTACCGGCCCTGGATTCAGGAGGACCATAGTTCAAACCCATCCTCGGACACTTGACACTAGCTGCGTGACCCTGGAAAAGTCACTTAACCCTCATTGCCCCTAGAAGAAGGAGGAGGAGGAGGAGAAACTGCCAGAGGTAGCAAACACTTGATCTTGTCATAACAAGAGTAATGAAGTACTTGTGGAAAATATTTGTGGTATGACTTGGTACCTCTTAGTTCAAACAATTTTTTTTCCTCTTTCAATTTTCCTTCTAGTATATTGTCTCAATTTCTACCTTGTCTTATACTTATCTGTGTGTTGTACATCTCATAATACCCCAGAAGGAAGTCAACTCCTAAGAGAAAATCCTGTCACATTTTAATTTTGAATTCCCAACACATTGCTTCACACATAGCACACATCTTTAACAAATACTTGTTGAATCAAAGTGAATTGAAAACCTTTTAGAGCATAGGCTCATTTGCAAAATACTGTATGAAAAGGTGATTAAGTAAAGTGTACCACTTTGCAAAAGAGCAAAAATCATCAAAGGGCAAAATGACTCTGTAGAGAGTTTGGCATGAACAGAAAATGTTATCCATATCCAGAGAAAGAACTATGGAGTCTGAATGCAGAGAGAAGCATATTATTTTCACTTTTTTGTTGTTTTGGGGGTTTTTTTCATGGTTTTTCCCCTTTTGTCCTGTTTCTTCTTTCAAAACATGACTAATGTGGAAATAGGTTTAAAATTATTGCACATATATAACTTATATCAGATTGCTTGCTGTCTTGCAGAAGGGAGAGGGGAGGGAGGGAAGGAGGGACAAAAATTTGGAACTCAAAATCTTATAAAAAATGAATGTTGAAAACTATCTTAACATGTAATTGGAAAGAAATAAAATACCATTTACCAAAAAAAAAAAAAGAGGAAGAAGAAAAAGAAAGTTTGGCATAAGACTAAGCCAGACTATCCCAAGAGCATTTATAGTTGAAACTGGGAATAACAACAGAAATTGGTGTCAAATGTAATAGATTAGTCAGCAACCAAATATCATCATCAGTGGTAGTAGACTCAACACATTTGAACTCTAATATCTGATTCCCTAGTGTATAATATGAGGAAGTAGAACTGTCACTTAAGAAAGTGAAATTGGGAAGAGTAGCAATCCTTGACCAGACATATACAGATGAAAACCATGCTTGAGGTTATGGAGTTTGGAAGGCGAAATTCAGATCAGTTTTCAAGATCCCAAAAGGATGGAAAGCGTTACAGTTTATATTAATACCAAAAGGTGATCACGAAATCAGCAGCAGCTACTGATCCATATGTCTACTTTCTCTATAAAATCTTTATGAGAATGATCTATAGATGCACGAAGGTTAAGTGGAACAACTCATAGATTTATTCAGCACTTTAGGGCTTGCAAAGTGCTATTCACACAATAAAGCTGCGAGGTAGATAACATAAATACAATTATCTCTATTTTACAGATGAGGAAACTGATATTCAGAGATGTTGTGATTTTCCTATGGTCACACAACTGGGATTATTTGTCAGAGCTGTTATCCTCACTCTGGGTCTAACATACTCATAGTATGAACCTGCTAAACAAAGTAGAAAATACTGCTTTGTAAGAAGGACTATGTTTTTATTTTATTTTATTTTCTCTGGTAGTAGAGATGTTTTGACTAAGTTATCCATATTTATTTACTCTGCCTCTCTTGTGACCATGTATTTTTACAAATTGCTTGCTCAAAGTTAGGTCAACTAGTCTGACCAGGTCAGTTTCTTCGTGCTGAAAACTACCCAGGTCACCATCAGTAAACCGATGACCCTGTGATCTCATTAGTACCCCGCCCTTAGCTTGGACCAGAAATATATTGCAAGTGTGGGTGCTCTCACATACATGGCCTGAGAAGTGGCAATGAGGGGCAGTGGATGGGGCTTCTCAACCATGTGGCCTCGGGACAATTTCTAACCCAAAGTTCCTGGACCTTACATTCTTAGAACCAGCTGTGGAGAGGCACTGGTGTAACCTTATAACCCAAGAGATGATAAACAAGACTAAAAGAACCTCATAGCCAAGTGGTAGGAACTCCTGAAACTCCAGCTTTGGAGTGGTGGTCAAGAATTCCTGTAGTAGCATGTGGTCCTGGGACTGAAACACAAGAGAGGGACACCAGAGCTCAGAATGAGCAGAAAGCAGACAAGGAAAGCGAAGAACAACAAAAAGAGTTGCTCTTGTTTTGACGTTGCTGTTAAAGCTATGTTGGAGCAAGGAAAAGGAGGATCAAAGAAAGAATAGGCTGCTGCTTGAGACAATAATCACCACCCACTGAGTGAAGAGAGAGCTGCCCAATTCTCATTTTGCTTCTTTTTTCTGCCAAGGAGAAAGCTCTTTTTACCAGAAGGGACTGAAAATGGCTAAGATGGTATTGATGCTCATGATGCAAACACTTGGCTGCCCTTGATTCATTCAAGTCACCTGGCCCAGATGAGGTGCATCCTCAGGTACTGAAAGAGCTAGCATAAGTGATTGTGATTTTGAAGAAATGGCCAATGATCTCTGAAAGATGGTGGGAGCAGGAAATGTGTCCTGGGATCAGAGAACGGCAAAGGTTGGCCTAATTTCAAAAAAAGGGAAAAGAGTCTGCAAGCCAGAGGCAACTAACCTTGGCTTTGATTTCTGGGAAAAATTTTAGAACAGATAATTAAAGAGTTAGTGCCTGACATGTATTAAGCATTTAATAAATGTTTGTTGATTGATTGATAGTGAACATCTTTAAAAGGAAACACTTATTACAAAGAGCCAATATGGCTCTATCAAGAACAGACCAACCCAGACAAAACATATATTTCCTTTTTTGATGGGGTTACCAAACTGATAGCTCAAGGGGAGGCTGTAGATATTGTTTACTTAAGAGGTTGTGTGGCATAGAGGATAGAAAGATGGCTCCGATGAAAGGAAGAACTGGGTTTATGTCCTAACTGATACCAATTCACTTAACTTCTCAGTGCTCCTGGCATTGATAAGGTTTTAAGTTCAGGTTAACCTAAAGTGGTAGAGGAAATTCTTTACAACCTATCCCTATAGTTTACCTAGATTTTAGTGACATATTTGATAAAGTATCTTATAATCTTCTTGCGAAAAAGATAGAGGAATATGGACTAGATGATAAAGTTAGATAAATTTGGAACTGGTTGAATGACAGCACTAAATTAGTCTTTTTTTTGCAGGGCAATGAGGGTTAAATGACTTGCCCAAGGTCACACAGCTAGTAAGTGTCAAGGGTCTGAGGCTGGATTTGAACTCAGGCCCCCCTGAATCCAGGGCTGTTGCTTTATCCACTGCACCACCTAGCTGCCCCCAAGATTAGTCTTTAATTGTTGAATATCAATTTTGTAGGAATTCTCCATTGGAGTGTCCTAGGAACTTGGTCTTGTCTTTGCAATGTGTAATAATTTTTTTACCAATAATTTGGATAAAGGCATAGATGGCATGCTTTTCAACTTCATAGATGTTGTTCTTGTTGTTGCTCTGTTGCTCTTGTTGTTATTGTCTCTGTTTTCAAAGAGGAGCATGACATAAAGTTGGGAAGGACAGCTCTCCTACTGAATGAAACAGTTGGAATCCAAAAAGCTCTTGACTGGCTAGAACACTGAGCTGAGTTTAACAAGACATATTTTGATTGAGATAAGTGTTATGTCTTAGACTTGGGTTCAGAAATCAGTGTTAGAAATAAACAGAAGTAAAAGTGCCTAAATTACAGTCTGCATGAAAAAAAGATCTAGGGGGTTTGATGCAATCTCAGTATGAGTCACCAGTGTGATGTGGATGCTAAGTTAGTATGATGCTGGGCAGCATTAAGAGCTTCCAGGAATAAGGAGATAATTCTGCCCTGGTCAGACCCCATATGGAGTATTATGTTCATTTCTGGACATTACATTTTAGGAAGGACATTCATAAGCTGGAGAATGTCCAAAGAAGAGTGACGAGGATTACAAAGGATCTAGAATCCATGTTATATGAGGGTCAGTTGAAGAAAGGAGTGATGTTTTAGCCTGAGAAGAGAAGACTTGGAGGGTCATGACAACTGTGTGCAAGAATTTGAAGAGCCATCATGTGAAAGAGGGTTTCGATTTCTTCTGTTTGACCCCAGAAAGCAGAACCAGAATCAATGGGTGGAAACTGCAAGGGGGAAAATTGCAAATTTGGACTTTATGTGAGGAAAAGAAAAGAATGGAAACTGGCTACTTCGGGAGGTGGCGGTTCTTCCATTTTGGAGGGCTTTGAGCTGAGGCTATGTGATCATTGTAAAGGAAGTGATAGTTGGTGATTCCTATTTTGGATGAGTTGGAGCAGATATGTGGCAAGGTACCTTCCAACTCTAAAACACTGTGATTTTGTGATAGACTTTACTGGGAAAGAGTATGCCTAGTCAAATAGAGATAGCGCACAAGGAAAAAGTCAGCTTGGAGCTGTAGACAGACCACAACCCTGAGAGGTGGTAGAATTCAAATGCTTAGCAAGTAACCTCACCTCTCAGTGCCCTTGGTCAATCTCTTAGACTAGAAATTGCAGAATAGCTGCTAATCTCCTTGGCCAGAAGGAGTTTCTTCATCAGAAATTTTCCATGCCAATGAAATCACAGGTCTAGTCAAAAAGAAAAGAAAAAAAATGGAAGGATAACTTAGATGCTGTAATGGTACCCATAAAGAATTAAATGGCTTAGGTGAAACCTCTAGCATGTTGAGTAGATTCTCCATGGAAGGTTTATCTTTTTTAAATTTTTAATAAACATTTTTATTTAAAGTTTTGAGTTCAAACTTCTCTCTCTCCCTTGTTCTTTCCTTCCCCTCTCCCCTCCTGAGCTGGTAAATAATCAGATATAAGTTGTATCTATGGAAGATTTATGAAAAATGTGTATAAATGATGTGAAGAAGTATTTGTGAAGTGCTTACCCTGTGTCAGGCATTATGCGAAGTATTGAGGATACAAAAAAGGCAAAAATAATCTTTGCCCTTGAGGAACTTACAATTTAAAGGAGTGAGACAACATGTAAACTACTATGTTCAAATAAAATAGATACATGTTAATATATATATATATATATATGGAGATAAACTAAGAGGGAAGGCATTATCATTCAAGGAAACCATGAAAAATTCCTGGTAGAAAATTAGATTTTACTTTAAACTTGAAAGGAAGCCAAGATGTGGAGATAAGGAGGGAAAGCATTCCAGGCATGGGAGATAGCCAGGGAAAATAGATGGTATTGGGAAATGGAGTATCTATTGTGATGAAGAGCAAGGATTCCAGTAGCACTGGATCTCAGAATATGTGAAGGGGAGTATGGTGTAAGAAGACTAGAAATGAAGGAAGAAGGCATGTTATGTACATTCTTCTTCTTTTTTTTTTTTTTTTAGTCAGGCAACTGGGGTTAAGTGACTTGCCCAGGGTCACACAGCTAGTAAGTGTTAAGTGTCTGAGGCCAGATTTGAACTCAGCTACTCCTGACTCCAGGGCTGGTACTTGATAAAGCAACCCTAGAAGGCATGTTATGAAGGGCTTTAGAAGTGAAATGAGAATCTTTGTGCTTAATCCTGGAGGCAACAGACAGTCATTGGAATTTATTGAATGGTTCAGATGGTATGTGATGTGAACACGCTCATACTTTAGGAAGATTACTTTGAAAGCTGAGTGGAAAATGGACAGGAGTAGGGAGAGACTTGAGGCAGAGAATCCAATCAGAAGTCCATTGTAATAGTCCAAGAATGAGGTGATGGGGGTCTGTACCAGGGTGGTGGAAATGTCAGAAGAGAGAAAGGGGAGTATATGAAATGTTAGGAAGGTAGATACAACAGGACTTGGCAACAGATTGGATATGGGAAGTAAGAAAAAGTGATGTAAGGGGCTAAAATTCTAGCTATAGTATCTAAAATTTAATGAGTGGTTGCCAATACATTATAAGCTTTAGCAAGAGTATTTAAGTGTTTAGGTATTTATTAAAGAGCATTAGGATCAGAGAGAAAGGTAAAACTCTAACTAATTCTAAGAGACCCCATCATCCGACCCACCATGGCGAGGTCAGGAACCCAAAGAGGAAAAAGCCCTCTCCCAGCATCCACTTCCTACTTCGTGTCCTCCTCCCAGAAATGGGAGGCTCCTCAAGTTGATTGGCTGATAGCCTTGATAGACAGTACCCATGAGCAAATGTCACTTCCTGATGCCAAGGACCTTGACCACATGGCTTGCCCTCAGATACCTTCTCCTCATGGCAGAACATTCCTATAGTAGCTCTCCAGCAGGTGGCATCATTCCAGTTGTTACAGTGAGGAACTGAGTATGACACCTAGGTTGTGAGCTTGGGTGACTGGGAAGAGGGGAGGGCTTTAGGGAGGAAATAAATGTTCAGTTTTGAACATGTTGAGTTTGAGATGCCTAATAGGCACTAGGAAATGTGAGTCTGAAGGTCAGAACAGAAAGGAAGGTGAAAGGAAAATCCATTATGATCAGATAAAGGAATTTCAGAGTTCATAAATATGGAGGCAGAACAAGGATGAGGTTTTGACTATCTCTGTGTGTAGCTGAAGTGGGGTAGAAGTGGAAAATGTCAAATGTATCAGTTGAGAAACTGGAAGGTTAGTATGTTTGAGGGAATATCAGTATGTGTGCTGAAGTTCTCTGGAATAAGAGTAGAAGTTAGGAAGGAGGGAAAGACTGTGAGACAGACACTGAACTCATTAAGGATGGAAGGAGAATGTCCCAGAGGTCATTCAATAACAGCTACCAGAATCTTGATTTGGTGATAAATGGATTAAAAGAACCTCAAAGGAGAAAAAGGTCACTGAGTGATGGTAGTAGAGCAAGGAGTATTCCCATTCACCTTCTATGACCCATAAGTCAGGAGTGTGAGTTAAAGTAACCAGAGTTGGAAAGGGTGACAAGGGAAGCCATTTCAGGAGGAGGGAGCCAGGTCTCACTGAGTACAAGATGGAAGGCATAAAAGAAGAAAAGATTTAAGATGAATCAAGGATCGAATAGGATAAGAAGAGTGGATGGGGTTCAACCTGCATCAATTAAGGGAATTAAATGCATTAACGAGATCATGGATCTCTTGAGGTATACAAAAGCCAGTTTCAGTGAGGGAAGAATCAAATCAAAATATTTCTTAAAAACATTTTACATACAAGTGCACTCAGAGAAGGATCACACCATAGTTGAGAAAAGGCTGGCCTTAGAGTCAGATGTGGGTTCAGATCTTGCCTCGAGCACAAACCATGTGGGCAAATCATTTAACCTCTTAGGGCCATGGGCAATTCTCCAAGATGGTGTTATAATGTGTGACAGATGCAGAGGGTTTTTATACCTGGAGTTTCTTAAACTGAAACATGAGATGCTCAGGAGATATAAAGATTATACATGAGACACTACCTGTCCATTGTAAAGTATGGTAAGGAAGCTTACTTTTTTTTTTTTTTTAGTGAGGCAGTTGGGGTTAAGTGACTTGCCCAGGGTCACACAGCTAGTAAGTGTTAAGTGTCTGAGGCTGGATTTGAACTCAGGTACTCCTGACTCCAGGGCTGGTGTTCTATCCACTGCTCCATCTAGCTACCCCAGAAGCTTACTTTTTAATGTGTCACATAGCATAGGGATAGCAATGGGGACTGGACCTTTGATTTTATTGGCATGGGGAACTTCCAAGGGGGAAATGTCTACCAATTCCCCAAACTACTGATCACCTTCCTTTAAAGAACTTGGGGAGTTACCTAGAACAACAGAGGTTGAGGACAGAAGGACTGAAAAATTTACCTAAAATAGTCTTTCATTTGCATGAGAATGAGAATCTAAGACTATTTTATGGGGCTAAATCTCAGTGTGGTTCAACCTTATTTTACCCACCAAAGCAAAACTTGAGTTAACCTATATACAAGTATTTGTAATCATGAAGAAATCTGAGTAAGTGTGCCAAAATCAACTCTTAATTTCATCAGGACCAACTAAAAAACATACAAGAATGAAGATTAAGTACCTTTTTCCTGGGTGACTAAGATTTACAGTTTGTTGTAAAAATCACATCCAAATGTTTAGCTCTCTCTCCCCCCTCCCCCCATACTTGTGGTGGGTGTGATTAGTGTAATTTTAGAATGGCAGTTAGAAAAGTCCTTAATATCTAATTCAAATATTTTATTTTATAGATGCAGAAACTGAGAGCCAGAGAGGTGGAGACATGCCCAAGGTTATACAGCTAATTAGAAGCAGAGGAAAGGGCTAGATCTTAAAACCCTGACTCCCAGGCTAGCTCTTTCTCCTACGACACACTTTCTCATAGGAACCACACATCCTGACTATAATATTACAGAGATGAAGAGGATCTCCTTTGGATATAAGTGGGATTATATGTTCTTCAGTGGAATCCTTCTCATCAAGAAACTGACCAGTCCTCACTCTAGCCTATTCAAGCCTCTTATAACTGGAATCAGTGCTCTCACTGGAGAAGTTATAGAAATAGGCCTTAGTCTGGGAAAACATTCAGTTGGTTTAAAAAAAAAATGGGTAGGAGAAAAGAGGAGTAGGAGACAGAGAATTAAAAAAAAAACAGGTTAAAGAAGGAAGTCATTTTAGGAGATCTTCAAGCCATCTCAATACTTGCCTAAAAGGACCATTCTTGGGAACCAACTGCCCTACTCTACTTTATCTGATAAAGATAAATTTACCTGTGAAATGGTTTGCAAACTAACCCACTTTTTTTAACCTCTCATCAAGTACTTGATCTATTTGTTCAAATGAATCTTTTGTCGTCCATGCCAGTAATGCTGGTAGTATATGGGCAAGGGGGGGGGGGGACTTATGGAATATTCAGTGAAAGACCCCATTTCTTGGTCATTTGGCCAATTCATTTCCTTTTGGTCAAAGGCTGTGTCTTCCTTGGGCACTAAATAAGCTGATCTCTTGATTGTCTCTAGACAAACCTAAAGCAAACCATTTCAGACTCAAAAAATCCAGTCCATCTGAATATACATATACATATATATATACATATACACACACATATATACATACATATATATGTATGTGTATATATGTGTGTGTGTATATATATATGTATATATATGTATGTATGTATATAGTATTGCGTAAACACTTTGGAATTCTATTGGCTCAGGACATAGGTTTTTATCTGTGACGACCCCAGATTCTTCCCAAGATCACCAGTTTTGGAGAAAACAAAACAAAACAAATTTCTATTGAACTCTAAAATGGTTAACTTCCCTTGCGAATGGTGTAATGGTGCAAGGGGGTCATCACAGCCATTACTGAAAGTTCTCCTCTGCTGTCCAGGGTTGCATTGCTGGAGAATATTTAACAGGGGTTTCAGTGTTTCTACAGATGTTGAAAGGCTCGGACAAATATTGACCTAGGGGCACCACCACTTGCCCGGAGAGAAAAAGAAATCCTTTATGTAATGAAGAGCTCTTTTGCTGAAATTCTCTCTAATTTTCCTCATAATTTATTCTCCAGTGGGAGAAGGAAAACCTCTGACAACGTTAGCTCTCTCCATGGTTACTAATATAATGATGACCACACTGATTTCCACAGGGTCTCTAAGGGACCTAACGCTTCTGAGGAAACGCCTCCCTTTTGCCAGGGTTGCAAAGGGCCTTCTGCCACCGAAGCCACGACCCTGCAGACACACGCCAGGCCACAGCTGGGCACAGCTGTTGAGAAACTGAACCCGGGGACTTTAGGCTATTGTTGGGCTGCTTCCTACCCCTCTACCCCACTTTCAATTCTAGCAACAGCCCAAAGATTCTAACCACTGGAACTGAAGGGGTTTGACGTCCCTCCCGAAGACCCCTGTGTGTGGGCTGGCCCCAGAGATCCGGATAAATGGTGCCCCCAGAAGGCGACGGCAGATAGAAAAGACTGTTCCGTAGGCTCAGTCTCCGTGAGCCCCCTACCACCTACTGAGCTTGACTGTGCACGCCCCCTCCCCCAGCTCCCGCGTCGGTCAGTCGGTCGGTCTTTCACCCTGCAAAGTTACGAAAGAGAGGCCCACCCCGGTGCTATAAAAGGGGCGGTGAGCCGCGCGCCTCCGCTTTGGCCGGACGCTCAGGCTGAGCCGCGCAGCATCTCAGTGAGTCTGTCTCTGAGCCAGCCCCGGCGCTCGCCTCCCGGGAAAACAGGCAGGCAGGCAGGAGGGGGCAGCCGTCTTGTAGACGCTCCTTTCCCTTGTGCCCACCAGGACGGACCGCAGGAGCAGGAGGATGCAGCGAGCCTCGGCTCTCCTGCTGCTTCTGGCGCTGGGCGCCTGCAGAGCGGAGCGCGATTGCCGCGTGGACACCTTCCGAGTGATGGAAAACTTCGACAAGGCCCGAGTAGGTATCAGCCCGTCCGTCCCCTGCGCCCAGTCGGCCCAGGACCCCGTTCAGGGCCTGGCCGGATCTCCCCAGTGACCCCTCCCCTTCTCCTTTACAGTTCTCCGGGACCTGGTACGCAATGGCCAAGAAGGACCCTGAGGGGCTCTTCCTGCAGGACAATATCGTCACCACGTTCTCGGTGGAACCGGAGACTGGCAAGATGAAAGCCACGGCCAGGGGCAGAGTCCGGCTCCTCAAGTTAGTGACCCCGGAATAGCTTTGCGCTCCCACTGCGCGGGGTCCGAGCTCTGCGCTCTGTGCGTCGGCGGGACTCGCGCGGGCTCTGAACACCGAGCCCCGAGCCCCGCGCCCTGCGCCCTGCGCCCCGGCCAGCCCCTGCCTGCGCCGGGGCCAGGGTACGCTTCTCCTAGGCGTCTGCACCCCGGTCCCCCAGCCCCGGTGCTGGGAGGTGGGGGTGGGTGAGCGGAGAAGGTATCAGAGAGGAGGGTGCGTCGGCCGGGCACCACTTAACGCTCCTTTTCTGGCCCCTTTGCAGCGACTGGAACGTGTGCGCAGACATGGTGGGCACTTTCACGGATACAGAAGACCCTGCCAAGTTCAAAATGAAATACTGGGGAATGGCGTCCTTTCTCCAGAGAGGAAGTGAGTATTGCCGTGGTCTGAGAGACAGAGATCCAGGATTTGTGGGGCAAAAACATGTTTCTTCCCAGTCACTAAATCTTACTCCTTGGGGACAGAGTTGATGATGAGCCTGAAAATAGAAGTGGATGGGAAACCTGAGAAGATGAATTGGCATGGTCTCTTGGGAGTGTTGTGGGGTCTTTGGATTATTCAGACTATTTCCAGGAGCCTTAATTCTACACCATCATACTGTCCCAGGTTGTTGAGGAGGTGAGGTGGCAGATTACTGGCTAGGGATATTTTTTCCCCATCTACTATATCTTTAAATATGCAAAAATCACATGCTTACCTACTTTTCTTGGGGAGTATCATCCTAGTTTAGGTAGTCACCCAACAGTGTCTCCAAATAATGTTTTAAATTGCATAGAACCTTACCACTGACCAAGTGAATTCTCCTACATATCATCCCATTTGATGTTAACAGTTCCATGAGGTGGTTAAAACAGGCATTATCCTCATTTTGCAGATGACAAAAAGGCTTCTAAGAGTTAAAAGAACTTGTCTACATCACACAGCTGGGAAGTAGCAAAGCTGGGACCCTAGCTCATATCTTTTGACTCCAAGTTGAGTAGTCTTTACCTGGTCGCATCTCTACTAGCCAGTTATTCATCCTCTCATTTGGTGTCTCCCCCTCCCCCTCCCCCTCCCCTCCTCTCCTTGCCTAGCCACTCAGGTAGTGATATAAGGAGAGGGCAGGGAAAGATATCATTACCTCATCTGGTTTTGTTTTTTTCATGAGCCGTCACTCTCTTAAAAAAAAGGGGCTTTATGTAGTCACAGATGCATTCTCTTTGTAACCCTCCTTGCTAGGTACTGAATGAAGAAGCATCAAATCACAGACTTTAAGGAATGGAAAGAATGGTAATGAGTATCTGGACCTAATAATCCGATCACTCGTTAGGAGTCAGGAAATAGTTGTTATTTAGGCATGTCCAACTCTTTGTGACCCCATTTTGGGGGGTTTTCTTGGCAAAGATACTAGAATGGTTTGCTGTTTCCTTCTCTGGCTCATTTGACAAATGAGGAAACTGAGGCAAACAGGGTTAAATGACTTGCCCAGGATCACATAGCCAGTGTCTGAGGCTGGATTTAAACTCAGGTCTTCCTGACTCTAGCCCCTGAACATCTATCCACTTCACCACAGGACTGCCTTAGGAGTCAGGAAGACCTGAGTTCAAGTTTAGCATTATACACCTACTAACTGTGTGACCCTGGGCAAGTCATTTAATCCGTTTGACTTAGCTTCCTTAACTGTAAATGGGGATATCGGCATAAATAACATAACATTTGTAAACACTAAGCACAAATATTTTTAAGCATCTTTATTATGTCTATTCATGAGAAGAAATAGAGCATGATGTTGGTGTCAGAGGACTTGGGTTCAAATCCCACTTCTGACTCTAAAGAAAGACTTTCTGCATCTATAAAACAAAGGATTGGACTGGATCACCTTTGAGATCCCTTCCTGTTCTAGAACTATGGTCATATGAGCATTGTTCTAAATGTTAGAACAGAAAAAAAATGAAATTGAAAATTGAGAGTTTACAAGGACCCTTCGGGATTATGGAACCCAAGTACCTCCTTTTACACGAGTCCTTGTGAGTGATAAATAACTGAGCCAAGTCCTGTCTCCAAATGCCATGTTCTTTCCCTTCTGCCTCAGCTGCCATGGGCATAGATCTGGAGGCTTTCTGTGAGGAAGCTTCAGCCCCAAAGGGTTAAGTGACTTGCCCCAGGGAAGCCTGTGACCGGCAGAGCCAAGATGATGGCTCACATGGCCAGCCTCCCCATGCAGTGCCTTTGTTTTGTCATTATAGCTAAGAGTTGTGCTGCTGAGTAACAGGAGGGGAGATGGACATCTTAGACAAGTGCCAAGTCAGAGGAGGTGAGGGCTGACCAGGGCCCTTGGGTGATTTCAGTTGTTTGATGAGTGCCCCAGGCTGTAATGCACTCCCTGTGATCTATGATCCTGCTCTGTTGACAACTCTTGGACATTGCCCCCGGGATGGATCTGCTTCTTACATATCATGTCTTCCCCTTTCCTCTAAAACAGGAACTCTGGCTAGGTGGCACAGTGGATAGAGTGTTGGGCCTTGAATCAGTAAGACTTGAGTTGGAATTCAGCCTCAGATACTTCCTGGCTGTGTGGCCCTGGACAAGTCACTTAACCTCTGCCTACCTCAGTTTCCTCCATTGTAAAAAGGGGAAATTAACACTTACCTTGCAGGGTTGTTGTGAGGTTCAAATAAGATAATATTTGTAGGGGCAGCTAGGTGGTGCAGTGGATAGAGCACCGGCCCTGGATTCAGGAGGATCTGAGTTAAAATCTGACCTTAGACACTTGACACTTACTAGCTGTGTGACCCTGGGCAAGTCACTTAACCCCAATTGCCTCACAAAAAAAAAAAAAAGATAATATTTGTAAAGCACTTAGTACAGTTCTTGGCACATAGTAGGTGCTATAACCTACCATCATTCTAGTATTCTAAATCCACTTTCCAGAATGTATTTTTGGAACTTATTTTTATAAGTTACTGTAGAATAAGTTGGAAAAAGTGCTGGCTTTGGAATTCAAGGATCTGAGTTTGAATCCCAGCTTTGTCACTTACCACCTGTGTGACTTTGGATTGGCTCCTTCACCTCTCCATGCTTCAGTTTCTTCATCTATAAATGAAGGGGGTTGGACCAGACAGATCCTTGGGGTCACTTTCAGTTCCAAATCCTTGCTCCTTAGGTGTCCATACATTTACCCATTAGATGAGTTCCTAAAAAGTTATATTAGGGGGCAGCTAGATGGTGCAGTGGTTAAAGCACCGGCCCTGGATTCAGGAGTACCTGAGTTCAAATCCGGCCTCAGACACTTGACACTTACTAGCTGTGTGACTGTGGGCAAGTCACTTAACCCCCATTGCCTAAAAAAAAAAAAAAAAAAAAGCTATATTAGGTGAAACTATGTATATCAAATTTTATGTTAATGATGTTTTACATTTTTTAAAAGTCAATGCATTGGGGGCAGCTAGGTGGCACAGTGGATAAAGCACCAGCCCTGGATTCAGGAAGACTTGAGTTCAAATTCAGTCTCAGACACTTGACACTTACTAGCTATGTAACCCTGGGCAAATCACTTAAACCCCGTTGCCCCGCCCCCCCCAAAAGTCAATGCATTCCCACAAGGGAAAAGAAGTTTCATCCTAAGCAATAATGAAAGCACGTTAAATAAAGCAGGAAAACTTTAAAAATAATACATTTAAGGGAAAATTGAATTTTCTAATCAAACAACACTATTGCTAAAAATTAATTATGATTACAAAACCTCAGCTGAGATATGACTCAAATCAGAAACTGTAGACACATAATAATATAGAGAAAGTGATGCAATCTGCATGACTTAATCATTAATTCCTTCTGACTAGGAAGGTACTACCAACCATCACGAAATATAAACAAATAAAGAATCACTGATTGATAGAATTGGCAGGGAGATTAGAGGTCATCTTTCCAGCGGAGAAAACTGAGGCCCAAAGAATTATTTTTGATCAGTAATGTAACTTGTCCAAGGCCACACAGCTAATTAGTAGCATATATTATTAACACTGGGATTCTTTTTTTGGTTTTTTTTTTTTTGGAGAGGTAGTAAGGGTTAAGTGACTTGCCCCGGGTCACACAGCTAGTTAAGTGTCAAGTGTCTGAGGTCGGATTTGAACTCAGGTCCTCCTGAATCTAGGGCTGGTGCTTTATCCACCACACCACCTAACTACCCCCAACACAGGAATTCTTAAGCTGGGGTTGTTGAACTTGATTTTTTGTGTTGTTTTTTTTTTTAAGTATTTTGATAACCATTTCAATATAGTTTCCTTTGTGTTATTATGTGTTTTATTTTATGCATTTACAAACATTATCCTGATAAGGGCACCAGATAAGGGTTTACCAGAATGTCGAAAGGATCCACTAAACAAAAAAAGTTAAGTATCTGGAGTCTTGAGATTTGAATTCATTCTTGACATAGACAGTTCCCCTATTTTCAAGCTGACTGAAACTCCTTTCAGTTCCTGGGAACTTTTGTGTGTTTTTGCGTCCAAGCCCATGAGTTTTATTTAGGTTTGTATTCTCCCAAACACTTTCCTTTTCTATGCAGTTCAGAGACACTAGACTTGGGTGTCAGAAGGACCTAGATTTGAGGCACTAGCTTTGTGACCTTGGGGATGTCACTTAGATGGACCTTAGTTTTCTCATCCTTTAAGATGGGCACAAGAATGTTTGCCCAGTTTGCCTCATAGGATTCCTGTCAGGAGCAAATGAAATGAAGCCTGTACAATGCTTTGTAAATTGTAAAGCTCCGTAAAAATGTGAGGAACCGTTGTTTTTAAATAGCTGCTCCTTTTTTTTTTTATTTTATTTTTCTTAGGAGGTGTGGTATGGATTTGGAGATAGGTGCCCTAGATTTAAATCTTGGCTCTGATGCTTGTTGTTTGACCTTTGGCAAGTCGGGGCCTTTCACCTTTAGCTCATCAGGGCCTCTATTTCTCCATCAGCAAATTGGGGGAAGGGCATTGACCCAGACAGTCTCTAAAGACTCCCCTTTCCTAGTTAAATTCTTTGGTTCCCAAGCTATTTAAGGAAGGGCTATCTACATCACTGAAAGAATTCAAATGCTATTATTTAATCGTAAAAATTCATTAATTTTAAAAGGAAAGTTGCAAAATGCCCCCCCATCTATTTTGAGTTCAAATAAGTTTTCTTTAAATGAATAACTGCCCTGGCACCTTCCCCTCTGAGTTACGTGTCCTACAAATGGAGGACAAAGGGCATTCCTCTGTCCCTGTCCCAAAGGCACCGTGTTCCTGTTGAGTCGTGGCTGGGGTTTTGGGTGAAGGGGGAGGGGGTAAGGAGGAGGATTAACTTTAACCCCTCAAACACTCCAGCCTGATTGATCTAGATAATTGGATTCTTTACCTTTTCTAGTCTTAATGCTTTTCATTTTCTACCAACCTTGTCCATGTAGAGTCTGGAGTAAACCTGTTTCATAAGTCAGAAAAAGTCTCAGTCACATTGTTTGTTGGACTGACTTGACTAGTTTTGGGGGGCAGGGTGTGGGGGTTTTGGGGGGCAAGAAAATGGCGGTCAGAGTAGCTAAGCCAAATTGTGTATGTACCAGTTGATATCTTTCCCTTTTGGGTTTAAGAAAACCAGGCAGCAGCCTTTCCACCATCTAAGTCTTATGTCATGATACCATTTGGGAATCAGCTCCCTACATAAGGAAACACTATATAGAATATTGAGACTTACTACAGAGTAGCATTACCAGTAAATGGAAATCCAATGGATCATGTAGGCCTGCTCCTCCCTCAGTATCAGTAAGATTGTGGGCTTGGTCCTTGTCAATAGGCCATGAACAATTCTTCCATTGAAAATATAAAGATGAGACTGACCAGGGTTGTTACTCTGGCATTATTTCTTAACATCATCGTTGAGGCATTAAACTGAAAAGAAAGGGATCCAGGAAGAGACAGGGAAATGACTCTCCTCCTTTTCCTTCAAGAGGTGGGGAATAATGGATGCAGAATGTTTCTATAGTATCAGACAGAAGCTGTGATTGCTTTTTCCTAATCTTTTCTGTCATGTAGAGACATTGTGTTGTAGTAGATGGAGAGCTTTGGAAGGCCTGGATTAAAGTCTATGTGACCCCAATCAGGTCAATTAACTTCTAGCCAATTCCAAGACTATAAATTGCATAGAAGGTGCTCATCTCCTTTGGTAGGTGAAGTTTTCTCATCTGGAAGTTGCCCCTATCAATGAAATCACAACTCTTGTACTTATCTCCTTTCCTTGTCACATGAGAAGGCTCCCTGGTTGGGTAGATGGATGGGGTGATATATCCAGAAATGACTATACTATTTAAAAAAGCACCAATAAAATTCTCATTTAAAAAAAGAAAGAAAAGCTCATGGGGAGTGTGGTGGGGGTAAACCCAAATACTCTAATTCCTTTTAAAGTCAAGAACAGTCTTAAATTTGACAGAACCAAAAGTGAAAACTCAAGTGAATCTTGGTCTCAGAATTTGTTTTCTCCCAGTTGTGTAGGGGAAATTCACAAGGCACAGATCTGCAGAGCTAGTCACAGCCTGGAGAGTTTATCTAAATAAAATGTCAAAGAAAAATGATCTTTACCTCCACAGGAAAAATCATGCTCATTTATGAATCATTCTAAGAAAGCCTTTAAGGGAGAACAAAGGAGAATTCTCCATTTGCCAGGGAGTCTGTGGGGGCATGGGAGGAAGTGGGACTCATTCTCATGGTTTCTATTCTTGGCTCTGTGGCTTAATAACTAACTGTGTGTCACAGGCCAGTCATTTAACAGATGCCCACCAGCTCCTCCATTAGTAAATGGAGGTAATTTTACCAAACAGAAAGGTTGGGATTTTAGTTTGGGAAAGTAGTCAAAAACATTTACTACATATGTAAGTGTGTCATGGAAGACATTCAGCATTATAAAGCAGGGTCCTTAATCAAATTCTTTTCACTGTCTTGCCTGGGGTAGAAAGTACAAAAAGATGGTCTTGGAACCAGTTCTTGGCTCAGCCATAGATTACTTGATGGCAGTGGATCAGGATAAGAACACAATTTACATCTAGAGGATTGCTGTGTGCATCTCTTTGCTAAGACACATTCACACAGACATAGATGATCCCTAATCTTTGTCCTAGGTTGTATGTACAAGTACCCTAGGACAAAAATTAGGGACCATCCTTGTAGGTAACTTCCAGATCTATATACCCAGCCCTAGTGGCTACCCAGAGCTTCAGTCCCACATTTCCAGTTGCCTCCTGGACATTTAAACTGGATGTGTCAGAAACATCTAAAACTCAACATGCCCCTAACATAATCTTTCCCTCTATGCTATTCTCTTCCTTCTTCCAGACTCCCCCTTTTCTGTTCTATGCACCAACATCCTTTGAGTCTCTCATATTTGTACTGTTGGTTTTATTCTTGGCTCTTATCTGCCTACACAATAGCTCTTGCACACGGCCCCTTCTCTGTACTCGCAAACTGCCATTTTAGTTTAGGCTCTCCATCTCCTCTCATCTAGATTTTTGCTAATTGATCTAACTGCCTCAAGTCTCTTCACAGTCTAGTCTTTTCTTCATCTAGCCACCAAAGTGATGTCAGTCCCTTACTCAAGTAATTCCAATGGTTCCCTATTGCCTTTAGCCAGTAAACATTTATGAACAAACCTACATGCCCTAGGTGCTGCGCCAAGCACTTTAGGATAAAGTATTAGCTGGTTAGCTTTTAAAGCCCCAAACTATCATTCCAGCCTCAGTGGACATTGCTCTCCATCCATGCTCTGTGAACCAGCCAAACTGGCCTGCTCTCTGCTCCTGATACATGACCCACCATCTATCTCATTGCTCTTGTGCTGACCGGCATCCCCTATCTCTGCAATGCATTTTCTCCTCCTCTCTGTCTTGGAGAATCCCTCTCTTCTTTCAAGACACTATCTACATGAAGCTTCTCCTGATGCCCCTAACTAGCTCCCTTTCCTTAACTACTTTGTCATCTATTCCTTTGTGCTTATTTCCTTATATAGTCTCTCCTCTTAGAATACAAGATCCTTCATATTCCTAGAAAACTGGCACAGAGCCAGGCACACCGTTGGTGCTTAATAAATGCTTATTCATTGACTGTCCATGCTCATGGCTCATAAGAATTCCTGGAGCATCCAGCTACTTCTGGGTACATCTACCCAGTACCCAGCATGAACTTTAGGAGTGCGATACCCTGTTCCACTTCCCAAGGAAGAGCAAGAAATAAGTTTTTCTGTATCATCTGACATATCAGAGTACTGAGTTTATCAATTGTTAATATATTTTGTTGGCAGCAAGGTGGTGGTGATTGTTGTTTGTCCTTCATTCTCAAAGAGGACCATGATATAGGCAGGTGATGTCATGACTTGCAGTGAATTGGATTTAAGTGAAGGAGGGCTGTGCAAAGTCACCAACCTCACTCTGTCCTCCAGAGCCTTCTGGGTCCAGTGGCAAGATGTACATCCAAGATGACTGGAGATGGCCCTGGATGTTTGAGGCATTCAGGGTTAAGTGACTTGCCCAGGGTCACACAGATAGTAAGTGTCTGAGGTGAGATTTGAACTCAGGTCCTTCTGACTCCAGGGCCAGTGCTCTATCTACTGTGTTAGGCAGCAGGGTGGTACAGTAGATAGAGCACTGAGCCTGGAGTCAGGAAGATATGAGTTCAAACCCAGTTTCAGACACTTATTAGCTATATGACCCTGGACGCATCTCTTAACCCCTATTTGCCTCAGTTCCTCATCTGTAAAATGGGGACACACTGAAGAAGGACATGGTAAACTACTCCAATTTCTTTGCCAAGAGAACTATAAATGGGGTCATGGTGAGTCAGACAAAACCAAACTGACTCAACAACAACAACAACAACATAATGGAGTCAATACTCAATTATCCACAAATGGGCCAAACATGTAGCTCGTTATCTATGGCAGATCTTGTTTGTAAGTTTTTATTGACATCATTACCCACTCTGCTTGGTTCTAAGAAAACACTGGCCATACTGGTTTTGTTTATTGTTTATAGTATATATAGCCCAGAAAAAGCCTTTTCAACCTATATACTTCAAGGCATTTGAAATAAAATTTAATTGTGCTTTAACTGTGCTTCTTAACTAAAGAAAGTATGAGACAAGGATAGCAAAGCTGGAGAAAGGCAAACTTTTACTTTCTTAGGTTGATAATTCACACCTGTCTAAGGCAGGATGGTGATAGCTATCATACAGTTAGAGCTAGAAGGAATCTTAGAAGTCTTCTAGTCCCAGTTGAGGCCCAGAGAAGTTAAGTAACTTGATCAAGGTCACACAGATAAGTGGCAGAGGTGGGATTCGAACCCAGATCTTTTCATCCAGTCGGGAAAGGGGAGGGGTCTTCAGGTATAGAATGGTACCCTTTCTACTCTCATCCATTCTCAGTTTAACATAGCTGAATCTGAAATGACCCGGCAGAGGCAGGAGGAGGAACTTAATCAGGGCATTGAAAGTGGATTTCTTCATAGGAAATATTGTGAACTTGTAAAAGATTATATCAATATTGAATTGGAAATACAAAACCATCATAAACTGCCTTCATCCCATCCCATGTCCTACAAATACACTTCCTGTTATTAGCTTTATTTCTTGGACAATCAATCTGAGTGGGGCATCTATCTCCTACGAGCCAAGGGGGAAATGTCAGTAACATGTCTTTCAACTATACTATGATTGTTTTATACTTACCTTTTGGACTGAGATCTTGACATTAGCCAAAGCCTTCTGGCTAATATCAACATTATATGGGATTTGCTCTTTATGACATGCTCATCTAGGAGGTCTCACTCATCTGTATTATAGGGTAACATATAATAAATTGAAAATGGAAGATAGTATCATTATTTTAGGGTCATGGATGATCACTGAAAATGATGTTATTCTTTGTTGTTTTAAATGAAGCAAAATAATTTCCAGATTTTTTTCCAATTCTGTAAAATTTATCTCAACTTTTCTTGGCCATAAAATTATCTGAATTTTACTTGCTAACTTCTGAACTAAATGAACCAAATCCTATTCAGATCGTCCTAAGCCAGGTTTGTGTGCCTCTGGAGAAGACTGCTGTGGAGCACTGTTCATCCCCAGTGCGTCCTCTTCTTAATCTAGCTGTAGAACTTTATCCCTCATAAGTACTGACACCTTTATTTCTTGGATCCTAGATGATGATCACTGGATTGTGGATACTGACTATGATACCTACGCACTTCAGTACTCTTGCCGCCTCAAAAATCCTGATGGTACCTGTGCTGACAGCTACTCTTTCGTGTTCTCTCGGGATCCTCATGGTTTACCCCTTCGTGCTCAGAGAGTGATTAGGCAAAGGCAAGAAGAGCTTTGCTTAGGGAAGCAGTACCGGATGATAGTTCATGATGGTAAGTGTTTTTCCAATTCCCTCTAGGTACATCTAGCCAGTAGTCAGCACGAACTTCAGGAGTGTGGTACGGCATTTATCTTGCTGAATTATGACACTCTTGATGTTTGCTAGTGAATTGGTAATGAATCCTGTAGAGAGAAATATTATGTGCATGCAAGAAGAAAAGTGAGGTCTCTTCTAAACCCTAAAAAAACCTAAATCTAAATTTAAGGACTGAGCTCATTTCTGTTCTCTCTTCCCTATTGCCCTCTCCTGGACTGGAAGGACACCAATATAACCAACTGAAAAATGAAAAAAAATCAGATGTCTCACTCACAGGCCATTGAATTATCAAGGAGCACATTTGGCAATGGTATTCTTGTGGAAAACCTTGGAGAGATGTCCCCAAATGGCTGCCTAAGGAGGGGCAACCACTCACTGGTAGTCTTTATTAAGAGAAGGTTGCATAACTTGTTGGGTCTGACCAAATGACCTCATCTTCCTTCCAACTCTAAGAGTCTGTGAGTAACTATCCAATCTGGTAGAGTTGTTTGGGCATCAGGAAGACACAACTATCATACTGAAAAGCAAATGTGCATGTTTGTATCAAAGGCAAAAGACTAAGAAATATTTATATAGTAACTGCCACAAAGGGGCTGAAATGTGATCATTTCAGGCAACATTTATTTTTGCCTCCGAGGTCAAATAAGAGTTTGTAATTTTTTTCCTTCTTAATAATTAAATTTACTTACTTGCCTTCTTCCTTTTGAGGGGAGGCATCCACTGATCCGATCACAGTGCTCTTGCTGACTCTTGAGAGAGGAGGCACCATTTGGCTTTTGTATTTCCAACACCAAATACAGTCGCATGTGTAGCAGGCACTTGATAAGGCTTGTTGAGTTGCAATCCAACATAGAGAATGCTTCTAGTAGAATGCTGTGTGGCTTTCCTTGGCCAGTGCACAGATTTTGCTTACCAAAATCCAAAAACGGGGCCGCATTAACTTTTCTCAGCATGCATCCCATGAAGACAAATTTCCAGGCAAAATGAAAAAGAAAAACCTAGCCCTATTATCCTGCATAGTACCAGGCATCCAGATGTTTGCCAAATAGACACACATTAATAAGACACAGGGCTGGGAGCAGCTAGGTGACGCAGTGGATAAAGCACCGGCTCTGAATTTAGGAGGACCTGAGTTCAAATCCAGCCTCAGACACTTGCCACTTACTAGCTGTGTGACCCTGGGCAAGTCACTTAACCCTCATTGCCCTGCCCCCCCCCCAAAAAAAGAAGACACAGGGCTAGAGAAGTGAGGGCCAAGAGGAGACATGCTCAAGATTGATCAAATCATGACTTGGCCACCAAATCCAGAAATACCAGGACATGGGACAAGGAAGCCCTCTTTGACACTGGAGAGATAAGTACAGATAACTGTGAAGGGAAGTGGTAGATGCATCTCTAGGAGGGATGAATAAAAGCTGTTTAAGGATGGGAGAGAACTGACATATTCAAAGACAAACACACTCACAGGGACAGGGACAGGATCTATGACTTCATAGGTTTCAGGGGGAACCTGGGTGAGGAAAACTCCCTCTACCAATCCAGATAAGGACCATCTCTATCACTTAGAGGTTTAGGGATTTACTCAGAATAAGGAGAGCTTAAGTGACTTGCACCAAAGAGTCATGAAGACAGGTTTCCTTGGCTCCAAGTTCGGCGCTCATTCCACTGTGTACAACATGCTGCCTCACAGTAGAAATTCAGAGAGCAAAAAAACTCAGGGAGCCCATGATGCCCTCTCTAGCTCCCCACAGGCAGGCAAGAAAGAGAAGAGGCTTCAAAGAGGGTTTAGACAGATTTGAGTGACAAGGCTACCTATGGCTACCAAGAGAAGATGGAGTATAGCTAAGCTTTTTTTTGGGGGGGGGAGGGCAGGGCAATGAGGATTAAGTCACTTGCCCAGGGGTAGCTAGGTAGTGCAGTGGATAGAGCACCGGCCCTGGATTCAGGACCATCCGAGTTCAAATCCGGTCTCAGACACTTGACACTTAATAGTGTATAATTTAAAATTCTAAATGTGGGTTCTAATCTGTCCCCCCAGTTTTGGGGGGAAACTGACTAAAATCTAATAACTAATTAGATAATAAACTAATTTATTAAACTAATAAATATTAAACTAATAAACTAATAATAAATGAGTTTAGGTTTTTTAAGGGTTTATTGAAAAATAGTTAAAGAAAGAGATTGAGAACAGATTTCCTATAACCTGGCAATTCTAGCCATCCTAATCTCCCACTTCTGAAGTTCTCTGCCACCACACCAATGTCTGGAAGCCAAAGAGCAAGAACCCTCCTCCAGCATCCACTTCTTGCTTCATGCTCCCCTCCCAGAAATGGGAGATTCCTCAAGCTGATTGGCTAGTGTCATTCAAATGCATTAAGTACCCTTAGGTACCATCCAGATGTGTTTACAATCTAGTAAATGAGTCAAAGTACCCTTAAGTACTAGCCAGACATGCTTACAATCTAGTATGCCAGTCAGTCACTCTTCCCCAACTCAATCAGCCCAGATCAATCTCCAGGTGAACCCCTGAGTTCCATTATCTTGACACACTAGCTGTGTGATCTTGGGCAAGTCACGTAACCCCAATTGCCTCACCCCCCACCCAAAAAGTGACTTGCCCAGGGTCACACAGCTAGTAAGTGTCAAGCGTCTGAGGCCAGATTTGAACTCAGGTTCTCCTGAATCCAGGGCCGGTGCTTTATCCACTGTGCCTAGCTGCCCCCTATAGATAAGCTTTTAAGACTGGCATCGAGGCTATCTATGTAGGCTACAGCTTCCTGGGACCCTGACCTTGACTGATGATTCCATGGTACCATTTGGAAACTCTAGATGATTATGTGAATTTTTCAATTTTCATCCAGGACAATTTTTTTGTTTTGATTTGCATCATGTAGACAAGTGGTTCTCCAACTACTTTTTACTTGTGGCACATCTTGCTTTGCCAAGAGGAATTATAATGCACAGTGCAATTTTCTGAACCCCTAGTCTAAACTCCTGGCATAGTAAGGTGCCACAACATAGCCTTTGGGAGGCACTGATGGAGAAAGATCAAATTCAGGTTAGAGGACACTGTTTTCTAGGCAATTAACTCACAATGTCATCTACCTCGAAGTAATAACTTTGGTGTTTTGTTTTATTTTTTATTTCAGGCTACTGCGGTTAATAGGCACCCCAAGCAATGGAAACTCATTTTGTCACTACACCATGAATGTAGAGTTTCATTTGAAAATCTCAGAAACACCCTCATTCAGCTTTCAGATCTATTTATCTGAGTTGCCTAGTTTGTTTCTGAAAAATAAAGAAACCTTTATTGAACATAATGTTATAAAGGAATGCATGCTAGTTGTAATAATATGTACATGTTTAATATCAGTTTCTTTTAAAGATTTCAAAATGTTATAAAAACGTATTCTTCCATTTACCCTTGTTGTGTTTTTTGTTGCTGTCCAAATTAGAAGTACTCAGCTCTGTTCTATACAAGCACAGTGTGGAGAGTATATTCTTAAGTACTGAGATTTCTCAGCTGAAGATTCCCATGTGTGTCCTTCAAGAATGCTGAAGTCCCATACAAAACCCCATGCAAAGCAGTATGTTAATGGTTAATTTCAACTTAAGCCTGGTATGGTTAAACACTGGATTTCTCTTTGGAGAACCAACCCAGTTTTCAAATCCACCTCTACCACTTATTACCCTCTGGGCAAGTTAATCAACCTCCATGGGCCCATTTTCTTTACCATTAAAATGAGAGACTTGGAATAATCCTCCAATTAACTCTTATGACAGTGGTTCCCACCCATTTCCTAAAGCAGCGTTTTCCAGTTATTAAGCAAGTGATCCTTAGTACTTCATAGGTGGCTCTATGCCTCTGTCCAATTGGGAAGGTTGACCCCTTGGTCTATGGCAAGGCCTTTGTGGTTGAATGACAGAGTCCATTCACTCTCCTTTCACAGGTTTGGAGATTTAGAGTTGGGAGAAGCAATCTAGTCCACCTTGCTCATTTTATCCTTATGAGAACTGAGCCTCAGGGAGGTTAGGAGCTCAAGGTAACCAGTGGGGTCAGAGTTGGGCCTCCAGCTCTTGACCCTAGAGCCACTTCACTCTCTATCAAATGAAGTGAAAAACTCCATTGCTTCATTGTCCTTACAGAAAGATATAATCTGTTCATCTATGGAGTCCTGGTTTGGAAGTGGGTGCTAGCAGACTAGAGGTAGGGATGGGGAGGAACTGGGGCCTGTTTGTATAAGGGTGAGGGGGTATTCATTCCATACTTCCTCTCTCCCTGGCATGATGACAAATAAAGCATGACAGAAAGGGCTAGGGCTGAATTTCAGTGGTGTGGGGAAGGGTATGCTAAGGTGCCTTAGGTTAGTGCTCTGCTCCCAATGGATGTTCCCATAGTTTCAGGCAGACAGGATGGAGGACTTAGCCTCCATGAGAGATGCTGAAAGTCCTGTCTAAACAAAAATTTCTGCAAGGCTCTGCTAGGCAGAGAACCATGCCAAAATGTATGGAAGGATGCTGAGGGGCCTACAAATGAGAAATGATAATTTAGTGGTCATCTATTAATGCCACTTTACCTACTTTCCAAAAGGAAGAGATGTCTGGGACAACCCAGAAGGGTTTTCATTTCAATTTCTATATCATACTGTTCTTTTAAAATTTTTTTCTTTCTTTTTTTCATACTGTTCTAAAAGACACTATTTAGTTGTCTTCACCTAGACATCTCCGGATCACAAAAGGAATAATAAAGCCTTTCACAAAACAGTTTTAATTTACATCCAACTACATTTTTCCAAAAAGATCACATATCTTTTGTTATAAAGTTCCATACCCAGAATGACTGTAGACCTTATTTCACTAGAAGTCTGTTATGAGGAAAATCAATTAGGAAAATTCCTGGGGGAAAGGGGAGGGATGGGACCAAGGTGACATCATGGTGGCTCAGTCTAGCTTCTCAACTAGCAGTGAACTGAAAATTCCCATGGATGTCTACGTTCCAGATGTACCTTATGACCTGGCTTTCTGGAGCCTTTAGCACACCGAATTTAATCAACTCACACGCTATCACTCCATATCCTCTTGTCCTTTCTTTGGCTGAGTGCTGAATTGCATTAAAGTTAATTATACTTGAGGAAGTTCATGGGAAGTCTTAAGAAGACTGGAGACACCCTGAGCTATCACTGGACTGGGGGAAGGAAGCAGAATGGTTGTCATAGGGGACTGCAACACTCTAGAGTTCAAGACCACCAATGCACATCACAAGCTTGGTACGGTCAGGAAGGTATGTCTTATTGAGTTTAAATAGAATTGCTAGAAATTGGATAAATTATGCATAAATTGGAAAGGTATACACAAATCACATTTCAACCATCGTATTTGTAGTGCTCCAGGCAAACCACAAATCAAGGGGAAAATGGGATGGATCCTTTTGTAAAGCAAAGAATATTTTGTTATGGTGAGTAAGCACCTACCCTCATTTAAGCAGTTTTTGTTAAAAAAAAAAATCAGCTTTCATATAGCAAACTTTCTTAAAGGAGAGAACGTTTGGAATGAGGGTCCTAGAAATTATACCACCACGAGAAAAACCTTGCCTAATGCACACTCAACAGTGAAACTAAACCCACTCCACAGTTCAGTGATGTGCATGTGGGGAAAAAGTCCATAGTAACCTCAATCAGGAAGATCACCGCCAGTGACCTCATCAGCCAGTGACCACAGACAAGTCATTTCTTCTCACCGAAGTGTCTGTGGCCATACCGCTCTTCTCAGGAAGAGAGGAGCAGGAGAAAAGGACTTTCCACCACTCCTTCTGAAAGTGGGTGGCACTGTACAGAATGGGGTTGACCGCCGAATTGGCCAATGTAAACACTATGATCCAGAAGAACAGGGACGGCCATATCACCAGGTCCTGCTGGAAGTTCTGGACTAATATCAAGAAGATGGTGACCATGATGGGGCTCCACATGATGAAGAAGGAGACCATGAGCACCAGGAGAGTCCGGAAGAGTTTATAATCCTGGTGGGAGACTCGGACAAGGTGGTCTTGGGAGTAGGCCAGGTTGACGTTTAACCTTTTTCTGGAAGCTTTTGTAATCTGCAATATCAAAACAAGGCGTCAGGTAATGCTGAGAGACAGCCCGGTCCTTTTTCCATTAAGGAATAACCCCAAAGAGCCGGTCCTGTGTCCTAAGAAACATGACCTTCTCCAAGAGGTCTGGGAGAGTGTTCTGGAAGGGCTGTCAGACTCACAGCAGCCTCTGCAGTACTGAAAATGGCACTAGGGAATGTTTAACAAAATGCATCGAAGCATAATCCAGCATACTCAATGTTAATCTGTGGTTTTCTAAGTCGCCCCGCAGGGCTGGCAGGGATCACTTTCTGAGCCTGACATCCCTGCTTTACACCATCAATTAATGATGCTGCTTGTAGAGAAAGGGAAAGCAAACGGGGAGAAAGGAAAAAGGAAAGAGAAAAAGGGAAGAGAAAGAAAGGAATGGAAAGAGTCAAAATGAGAAATAGGAGATAGGGTTGATTTAGTGAAAAAGAAGAATAAAAAAGTGAGTAGGATCATTCGAGGAGATGGTCATCAGCTTATTTCCACTAAATAATAGATTCAATTGTATCAGAAGAGTTCAGAACAGCATGATGCAGAGGGAAGAATTCTGCAATTGAAGTCAGAGGATCTGAGTTCAAATCCTGGCCCCACGGCTGACTACCACTGTGTGACACCAGCCAAATCAATTAAAGTTCCCAGTTTTTAGTTTCCTTATCCATAAAATGAGAGTAAGAGGCTAGGGGCCTTCGAAGGTCCCCTCTAGCTCTGCTCCAGCAATGGACAGTGAGGTACATTATATCATATCATTTTATGAAGTTTTCTCTCACCAAAGACTAGGACAATAAGGGAGAACATGGAGGAATTCAGAGAAACATGGGAATATATGCATGGACTGGTGGAATGGAATAAGCAGAACCAAAAGAACACCACAAAGAACTACAGCAATCTAAATGAAATTATTACTAAAAGAAACTGAACTAGGAGTGACTAAAAATTTGATAATGTTCTAGGAGATGAGATAATGAAACAAAGCTCCCTCCTCAGACCAGAGGCAGAGACAGATGAGAAAGAGACAGCTATAGAGAAAGAGAGATGGACAGAGACAGGAGAGAGACAGAAAGACAGAGATATAGACAGAGACAGAAGAGAAAGAGAGCTACAGAGAAAGAGAAATAGAGATAGACAGAGATATTTTGACAAAAAGAGACAGATATAGAGACAGAAGAGAGGCAAAGAGACAGAGACAGAGGTATAGACAGAGACAGAAGAGAAAGAGACAGCTACAGAGAAAGAGAAATAGAGATAGACAGAGATATTTTGACAAAAAGAGACAGATATAGAGACAGAGGTATAGACAGAGACAGAAGAGAAAGAGACAGCTACAGAGAAAGAGAAATAGAGATAAGACAGAGATATTTTGACAAAAAGAGACAGATATAGAGACAGAAGAGAGGCAAAGAGACAGAGACAGAGGTATAGACAGAGACAGAAGAGAAAGAGACAGCTACAGAGAAAGAAATAGAGATAGACAGAGATATTTTGACAAAAAGAGACAGATATAGAGACAGAAGAGAGGCAAAGAGACAGAGACAGAAGTATAGACAGAGACAGAAGAGAAAACAAGACAGAAAGAGAGATAAAGAGACAGAGGTAGAGACAGAAGAGACACAGAGGCAGAGACAGAGAGCACTATATTGACTAAGTGTTTTATCTCTCTTGGGGTCTTAATAATAATAACAATAATAGCTCGCATTCATATAGGGATTTATGCTTATAAACCACTTCAAATATCCTCCCACATATGGCTAATGCCAGGATTAACTTCTCCAATTGACAGATAAGGGAGGCAAAGTCTGAGAGACTTTGCTTAGGTCACAAACCTATTAAGCGGTAAAGTTTGTTCTTAACACAGGCCTTCTACCTCCATATTCAGAGCTCCCACTCTCCTCTATAACACAGCACCTCCTGGTAGAATCAACTAGACTCTAAGGGGTCCAAGGGGTAGAAGCACCTAATGCTACAGGAATCATGTGTAACAAATATCACAGTGGCTGGATCTGAATATAGTTTGGTTAAACACTTAACACACTATACAACCTATCATAATACCCTACATGGAATACCCTGAATTGAAATGGTCTTCACATATTTGATGGGTTTGAATGTGGAAGAGGGAACCCTTGGCCTATTTGACCCCAAGGGACAGAACTAGGACCAACAGGTAGAAGGTATATGGAAGTAGATTTTGGCACCAGAAGGAAACATCTCCTACCAATGAAATCCATCTAAAAGTATTGCAGGCTGCTGCATTAAATGTGATAGGAGTAATGCTTGTTTTAAGTAAGCTGGCCTGGTTCTTTAAAGGGACGAGGAGGCAAGTTTGCTTCCTGGGGTATAAAAGGCCCAGCCCAAGGGAAGCTGGAGTTAAGAAACTTCTTATTCCCACGGGAATGTTTTCCTGGCTTTTTGTTGTGCTGATACTGCAGGGAAAGCTAAGTATTTTAACTTTATATTTGTTAAAAGTGTGTTCTTTTAACTTCTAATTAGTAAAAAATTGATTTTTACTCAGAATCTATGGTACAGAAGTGCTTATTAAAGTGCATTTTAAAACCTTGAACCTGAGTGATCGGGCTTGGGAAGTAGCAAGTTTTCCATTTACAGGGGTCTTCAGGTGGATGCTGGATGACCATCTGTCAGGGATATTGCATGAAGGTATAGGGGATTCTTGTGCAGGGAGACCCTGAGCCAGTATGTTAAGGTGGAAAGAGCCCAGGCTTTGGAGTCAGAGGTTCACATATGACCACTGATGTTTACTACCTGTGTGACCCTGCGCCAGTCATTCAACCTCCCTCCCCAGGTGTTGGCTTCTTCATGTGTAAAATGAGGAAATAGACCAGGCAGCCTCCCAGGTCCCTTTTGATTCTCTGGTCCTGAGATCCAATCCTTTCCCAGTAATTGGTAATGAAGAAGAATGAACATACCCCGAGAGGCAGCTAGGTGGTGCAGTGGATAAAGCACTGGCTCTGGATTCAGGAGGCCCTGAGTTCATATTTGACCTCAGACACTTGATACTTACTAGCTGTGTGACCCTGGGCAAGTCACTTAACCCTCATTGCCCCACAAAAACAAACCAAACCCCCCCAAAAATGAACATACCTGTAAGATTTTGGAGTAACTGATCACAATAACAAGTCCCGGTACCAAAAAGTTCAAAATAGCAAACAACACATCCCAAGAGATTTCTCCTTCGACAGTGGGCCAGACCAATGTACAAATCTTAACTTCCTATTGAGAAAGAACAAGGGGGATTTCTGGATTAACTTTTTGCTTTTAACCCAATAAAAGTAACTTGCAAATATTTTTTTTCTGGTTTTTACAATATTCAGCAAATTACAGTGGGACAGAGTCTAAGAAGAGTCTTAGGGATCAGTGTCCTCTTCCCTCATTTCACTGAAGGGAAAACTGAGGCCTGGGAGCATCCCCTGAGAAGAGGGTAGAATATACAAACTAGTAACACCTGTGAGCTTTATTCATTTCCTTGCCAAATCTCACAAATAAAGGGACAGTTGGTGTGCCTTCAGACAGTGAATTAGTGAGCACTAAGGATCAGGATAAGCTTGTGGGCAGATCAATTTAGAGCTGGAAATGATCTCCAAGGTTATCTTCATCAACATCAAAGGAGATAATGTATTTGAAAATATTTTGGGAATGTGAAAATGATGCATGAATTTCAGTTATGATGATGACAGATGGGTCACTCAAGCTTGACCCCATCTCCTTTTTTGTCACGGTGACCAGATCAGGGGACTGCTCAAGAGGGGGTATACCAAGATTTCGGTAACATTTTTTTTTTTTTGCGGGGCAATGGGGGTTAAGTGACTTGCCCAGGGTCACACAGCTAGTAAGTGTCAACTGTCTGAGGCCGGATTTGAACTCAGGTACTCCTGAATTCAGGGCCGGTGCTTTATCCACTGTGCCACCTAGCTGCCCCCACTCAGTAACATTTCTGACAAAGACTCTAAGGCCATGCTTGCTGATGAGATGGAAAGACGTGGGAGGGATATCACAGTCAGGTGGATTTGAAATTGGTAGAAAAGTACCTACGGTGCTGATGTCAACTTGAAGGGAAGTCTCTGGTTCAGTGGAAGGAAGAACTCTGTTAGGATGCTGGACCTGATCCTGACAGGCTAGAACTACAATTTGGAATCTAATAAGATGAATTCTAATAGAAATAAGTGTGAACTCCTACTCTTGGTGTAGCACAAGTCAACTACAGAAGTACAAGATGGGGGAGGCATAAGTATATGAGTTCATATTAAAAAATTAGCTAGGGGGCAGCTAGGTGGGTGCAGTGGATAAAGCACAGGCCCTGGATTCAGGAGGACCTGAGTTCAAATCCGGCCTCAGACAGTTGACACTTACTAGTTGTGTGACCCTGGGCAAGTCACTTTACCCTTATTGCCCTGCAAAAAAAAACAACAAAAAACCAAAAACATGAGCTGGAGTTTTATTGGATGGCAAATCCAACGATTGATAATATGGTAAAAAGGACTTGTCCAGAGTCACACAACTAATAAGTATCCGAGGCCATATTGGAACTCAGGGACTCACTGCACCACCTAGCTGCCCAAAATGGCAGCTTAAAACAACAACAACAAACAAACTAATGCAATTACGAGCTGTGACTAGTGTCTAGAAGGAAGGAGGTGAAAATCTTGGAACACTGCTCTGGCCAGACCATATCTGCCATGCTGTGCTCAGATCTGGGCTTTATGAGGTTTGAAAATAATTACTATAGATACCAGTTTGGGGTAAGCATATATGAATTTGTCAACATTATGCCAGTAAAGGATTAACCACATGTCTCCCTAATTTCTCATGGTCTCAGGCCATGGTAGGGAAGGTAGAGAGAGAACTTCAGCATGCCAGTTATCGAGAGCAAGAGAAAAGCCCCAAAGACCAGAAAATGACCCAGAAGCCCCCTTGTGGCATCTTCTAGGGGCTTTTTTATCCTCTTTTGATAAAGGTGGGTCATTATGCATTGATAGAAGTTAATTGGGTCATTATCCATCAATAAATCTCATTGGTTAGCATTATTTAAATCTTGAAGGTGGCCTATATTAAAATGAACTCTAGGAATGACATCAAGGAAAGAAATGCAAAAAACTCTCACTCAAGCTGCTCAAAACAAAGTCCATTTTGTCCATTCAGCAATCTAGACAAAAGAATCTATCTCCATTCCTTTTGCTCCCCTGGGTTTATCCCAGATGAAATTTGATCAAGTTTCTCAAGGAGAACTGACTTTCTAGAGTGGGGGAAGGGGAGAAAGGACTTATCTCTGGGTCCCTCCAAAAATCAATAATTAATAATAATTTTCTCATAGCTTATGCTGGTAGGAAGGGCATTAATTAACTGAAATGCATCCAAAGGAAGACAATCAAGATGAAGAGGGATCAGGCCATATAAGGATTGGTTAGAGAAACAAGCACATTGTTCCTAGAAAGGATGAACTTGATTGTACTTGAAGGGCTGTCCTAGTGATGAGATTGTACTTGTTCTACCTGTTTCCAGGGAACAACTGGTGTAAATTGTAGAAAGGCCAATTCAGGATTGACTTGGGTGTAATAGAGGGAGTTGATCTGATAACTGCTTCCCCCTAGCCCAGGTGATATTATCTCAGAAAGTATTGGACAGTCAAGAGAGATAGGGAGATCTTTAGATCTTAAAAGTGTGAAGAAATCCCCCTGGCAAAGTAGATAGAATCTGAGAGTAGCTAGTCAATGGGCTGGCAAAAGGTTTAGCCACACTGCTAATGGTCTTTAAAAAGCAAAGATAAACCTGTCAGGGAAACAAAGTCCAGGCAGGAGAGAGTCTTGTGGAGAAGTGTGGCTCTAAGAAGCAGAGAAGAGAGCTGGCTATGGACAGAAGAGAGAATAGGCCCCATCAGTTGGGAGTTGAGCTGAAAAGAGGTTGATGCCTTAGGGAGCCCAGATAATCAATCTGCTTAGTGGAGACAGTGTACACTGTGGGAGTCATATGAGGATATAACAAGAGGAGAAAGGTCATTGAGCCCTGCAGTGCCTGAGCTATGAGTTGCTTTGCAAATTATGTATTATTCAAGTATGTTCCTCCTTACAAGTGTACACTGGTGTCCACTCTCCCCACTAATACACTGTGTATTTTAGGGAGAGTGTGCCCCAAGTTTATGGGTGGGTGGGGAACATTCTGTATCTACTGTTCTTATGATACCATCTCAGTAAATGCCTTTGCTTTGAGCTAATTGTATCTATGGCCTGACTATTAAAGGGGAGTACCCTGGCAGGGGCTCGTGAGCTATAATTTTATTAGTCTAGACCCACAAAACACTTTGAACTTGAAGGAGCAGTCTTCCCCTTTGACCCAACCTGAAACATGCAAGTCCCTGGTTGGAGAGGTATCCCCAAAGGACTGCTATATGAAACACTTTCTATTCAAAGTAGAATGGGCTACAGCAGAAAGTAGTCAGTCCTGCCTCAACAGAAGTTGTCATGTAAAGGATGGATGATCCCTTGTCAGGAATATTGTAGAAGAGATCTGTGTTCATGTTTACAATGGAATGGATGGTCTGAGTTCCTTTCCAACTCTGATGTTGGGGTTTCCTGAATGAGCAGTTTTTATTTTACATACACACACACACACGTGTGTGTGTGTGCATGTATATGTCTATATGTATGTCTATGTGTGTATATGTATACATATGTATATAGAGATATGGTCACTAGGCTAGAACAATGGGCTGAACCTAACAAGATGAAAGCTAATAAGGATAAATGAAAGACCTAGATTTCAGGTTCAACAAATCAATTGAACAAATACAGGATGGGGTGTGGGGGATAATCTGTCTCAACTGGAACTGGAGATAGAGGCAAGAACCGGGAGTATGTTGTGATCTGCATGCCACGTGAGTCAACAGCTATGGCTTCCTGGAAAAAAAAAATCAATACAACTGTAGTCTATATTGATGGGGAAGGATGCTGCGCCTGTCAAAGGAAGGTGCTACCTCCCCACCTCCATCCCTGCCCTGGTCAGACCACATTTGGAATATCTCTGTTTGGTTCTGGGCAAGACATGGCAGACGGCCCCTAACAAACTAGGAGAAAGCAAGGAGGATGCTGACTTCTAGAAGAAAGAAGACTCCTTAGGAGTAACACGAGGGCTGTCTTGGAGTATCTGAAGGAAAGGAGTACGGTTTAGTGCATGGCTTCTTAAATCTTTTCTACTCACGATCACTTTTCACCCAAGAAATTTTTACATAACCTGGTATATAGGTATATAAAATAGGTATACATAACCTTTTACTGTTGCCAAATTTTCCGTGACCCCCACATTCAGTTACAGGACCTCAAATGGGGTAGAGACCCACAGTTTAAGAAGCTAGGGTTTAGGAGATAGAATACTGTACTTGGAGTCAGGAAGACCTGTCTCAGACAGACACTTAGGAGCTGTGTCGCCCTAGGCAAGTCACTTAACCTCATTTGGGCTCAGTTTCCTCATCTGTAAAAATGGCATAATATTAAAAACATCCACATCAAAGGTTTGCTATGCATATCAAATGAGATAATATAGGTAAAATGCTTTGCAAACCTTCATCTAGCAATGTTAGTTATCATTCTCTAGATGAGGAAGTAAATTTATTCTGGATAGTTCTTTTTTTAATTATTATTATATTTTTTTTGGTGAGGCAATTGGGGTTAAGTGACTTGCCCAGGGTCACACAGCCAGTAAGTGTTAAGTGTCTGAGGCCAGATTTGAACTCAGGTACCCCTGACTCCAGGGCCAGTGCTCTATCGACTGCGCCATCTAGCTGCCCCTATTCTGGATAGTTCTAAAGGTCAGAACCAGGACAATTGGGAGGACATATTTTAGCTCTATCACTGTCAAGAACTTCTTCATAATTTTAGAGTTGTGTACAAAATGAAATGGGCTCTATAACTGGAGGAGTCAGTGGAGACTCTATCATGCACCACGGATCCTTTAAAAGGGATTCCTGAACCCGGCAAGAGATCAAGCCTATATGGTCAACCCCCATTCTAAAACTCTTATGTGAATCTATCTCCCTCAATACTGGAATAAAGTATATTTAGAGCAAAGGTAGGTGTATGGGGTTTTTTTCCTCTAAGTTTACACAGCACATGGGACACTATACTGTACAGGTCAATTTAAGCAAAAAACCCAATAAATTGGACATGTAGAAACAGCAAAAGATTAATAGTCAGGAGACTTGGGTGCCAGTCCCAGCCTACAACTAACTATTCTGACTGTTTTCTCATCTGTAAAATGAGAAGTTAGACAAGAAATTCAGGGGTTCTTTACCCGAGTCCACAAACTTGTTTTGAAAAATGTTTTGATAACTGTATCAATATCACTGGTTTCTTTTGTAGTCCCACGCATTTAAAAACACAATTTAAATGAAATTTGCCTTTAAAAACACAATTCTGAGAAGGGGTTCACCAGACTACCAAAGGGGGGGGGCCACAAAAGAAAAAGGTTAAGAAAGTCCTGGTCTATATGATCTCTTAGTTCACTTCGATTTCTGAATTACTAGTATTTCTCTTATTTTTATTATTGTTAGAAGAATAACAATTTCTGCTTTTATAGCCTAGAGAGCCCTTTTCTCACAAACATCACGAGACCCATTTGAGGCCTGACTTTTGTCCCACCACTGGACTTCCAAGGGAGAGTGAGGCTGAGGACTATGTACAACTTTGCCTCACTTTAATCCAATTCACCCACACAAGTCAAGATGTCATCTGTGATGTCACTCGTCCTCTTCGAAAATGAAGGACAAACAACATGAGCCCCATTTAGATGGATGAGAAAGATGTGGAATGATTTGCCCAGAGTCATGCAGCTCACAGTGTCTGAGACAGATAACTTAACTCAGGCTTTCCTGACTCTAAGCTCAGCATTCTATGGAAGCACCTAGCTAGCTTTATAAAGGGAAACGGCAGGATTGGAACCCAGCTCTTCTCAATCTAGTGCAACCTAGCTCAAAGTTGAGCACCTTATCTACTATGCTACCTTATGAATAAAGTGAATCTGGGAAAAATCACTAGAATAAGAAGCAAAGTGTACTAAATACTACTAAACTCACCTTGACTTTACAGATGAGGCTGGGGAGATGATGTCGTTTACCCAAAATCACACAGGCCATATATAATATGATATACACAATTATTGATAACTGGTTGACTTCATCTTGTTGTTGTTTGAGGACCATGACATCGGGAAGTGATGTCATGACTTACACTGAATTGGATTTAAGTGAGGGAGGGCATCGCAAAGTCACCAGACTTACTCTTTCCTCCAGAGCCACCTGGGTCCAGTGGCAAGATATATATCAGGATGACTAGAGATGGCCCTGAATGTTTAAGGCAATTGGGGTTAAGTGACTTGCCCAGGGTCACACAGCTAGGAAGTGTCAAGTGTCTGAGGAAGATTTGAACTCAGGTCTTCCTGACTCCTGGGCCATTGTGCAGTGGATAGGGCACCAGCTTGACACTTACTAGCTGTGTGACCCTGGGCAAGTCACTTAACCCTGGTTGCCTTACCAAAAAAATAAAATAAAATCCTGAAATCATGACTTCATCTTGTTTTGTTCCCAAGCCAATGGTGTGTCTGGGGCTGACCAGACTTTGTCAATTCTAGCTTCTGATTATTTTGTAGATCTCCCAAAACTCTCCCCTCCAAAGAATCTCAAGTTTTCTTTATGTACATTTGCTTGTTATGTAAAACAAATTACCTTATGAAACTATTCCATACTTAACCCTCCCAAAGATAATCTCATGACTCCCTCAGCTTCTTATGTAAAAGAATTTACCTGGTAAAACCTGAGGTAACCAATTCACTTTTGTCTTTGTACCATATAAAAATCTGTTCTCAACCCGACTCTTGATTTTCTTAGCATCTGTCATGCACTACCCTGTTATAACTCCTCTGCCTTGATTAAAGCCTTTAATTTTATTATACTGATTGTTTCATTCTTTTTCGGGTTGACAAATACATAGCAGAACTAGCTTCAATTCAAACCAAAAGATGGGCAGTTAGGAAGAAACTGATGCAAGATTCCAACCTGCATCTTCCAAGGGGCAGCAAGGTGGCACAATGGATAGAGCACTGGCCCTGGAATCAGGAGGAGTTGAGTTCAAATCTCACCTCAGATACTTCCTAGCTGTGTGACCCTAGGCAAGTCACTTAACCCCAATTGCTTTAAAGGTCTGGGGCTGTGATATCATTTGAGAATGAAAGTCAAACAACATCTTCCAAACACTGCCCTTCCCAGCCACATCACTGCTTTTTCTTCCTGCTGGATCATGAAAACAAAAGCAGGAGTCTGACCCTTCCCTACTTCCTTTTTCCTCTTGCTTTTACCAGAATCCCTCTTCCTCTCCCTTCAAAGACAGGGAAGGGTCAGGTGCAGGGTGGGGTGAATGTGTCCCAAAAGCTGGAGGATGTCTTTAGTTTGAGGTGCCAACTAGACACCCAGGAGCTGATGCAGATAATGAGAGGAATTAAAACAGAAAGATCTGGGATTCACCAGGATACAGACTAGAAAGAAAATGGGGAGTCAGGGATTCAAATCCCCTACTCATACTTCAGAGCTATTGTGACCAAGGGCAACACTTAGGGTAAGAGCTTCGATTTTTTCATCAGTAAAACAGGACCTAATAACCCCCAACCCAGTGGAATGTTCCTCCAGGGCAGGGACTGTTTTAGGTTTTGGTCTTTCCGTGTCTAAAGTCTAACTACAGGGTAGAAAGGCTGGCCCTTAGTAGGCAGTTAATAAATGCTTGCAGAATTGAATAGCAAAGTGTGATTTAAGCTCTGGTGTAACAATTATCTTCCCAGAGAAGGGGCAGGTGGAATCACCATGAGAAAGAAAAGAAAAGAAATGCGCCTAGGACATTTAATCTGTATATCTATCCCAAAACAATGCTCAATACACAGTAGAGGCTTAATCAATATTTGGCGAATGAATGAATTTGAAAACCTGCCGCGAGCCAGGTGATAGGGATTATAAACATAAATGAAACGTCCAAGGCAATACCAAACCCCCCTTACCATTTTTACAGCCATTCTTTAAAGAGCAGCACCCCCAGAGATATGCTTGTATATGAATGAATGATAGCAATATTTAATTTAATGTATCTAGTAACAGTTGAATATAATGTACTTGCTTATATGTTAGGGGACATTAAATGTATGCTCTATATACATATATGGGGAATTTAATAGATATTATGTATGAGGAACCATTATGTAATATAAGGACTATATGTATAGGTGTGTGCGCACAAAAATCTGCTATACTCCAGAGAGATTGTTGGAATCCTAAAACATCACTTTTCTTTTATTTCCTTAACACACACAGGGTGAGAGAGCAGAGGAGGGAAGCTCAAACAAATGAAAAAGGACCGAGTTTGGGCATTTTATGAATCAATTCGAATTGTAAATCAAATTCAAATCGGCACCTAAAATATTACCTAGCATTTCTATAGCTGCTTTAAGATGAACGAAGTGCTTTTAACACGTTAACTCGGCTAATTGGTGTCCCAGGCAAATAGCACACCACCTAATCCAAGCGCTGGGCTCCAGACATTTCAGAGATGTCTGGGGCAGGCCGGGTGAGATAAAATACTCCCGGGGTGGGGTTTGTTTGTTTGCTTATTTTAATTGTGCATTCAAGAACTTTTGGCGGGAGGGGGGCAGGATCACCGGACGAACCGCAGGAAAAAACTACTAAGGAAACAATTTGAAAAGATTTCTTAGTTAAAATTCCTATTTTCAGAAACTCAGGACTCATTCTTAACGCCATCTGTTAGAAGGGAACCTACACACACACACACACACACACACACACACGCTCGATATTGGTTAAAATCGGGGTTCTTAACCTGGGGTCTATAAACTTTTAAAACATGGTTTAATCATTGTTTCTCACTTATTAAATTAGTTCCCTTTGTATTCCTATGTGTTTTAAGCATTTAAAAACACCATTCTGAGAAGGTCTTCACAAACAAAAAGGGTTAAGGGCTCTCGGGTAAGAAGTACGCTCACATCAGCTCCCTAAATTCCAGACCCTGTAGCACACGGGGCACTATTTCCTCTTCTCTCCCACCCCCCACCCCAGCGGGGGGCGGGAAGGCCAGCAGGTGTTTCCCTAAGTTCCTAGTTCTATCATCTATTTGCACAGGGCTGGGAACCTTCGAGGGGTGGCAAGTGTAGGTAACCAGACCAAGTCCCGTCTAGGAATGCTGACCCAGCATTAAGGGCCAGGTGGGCTGCAATCCGAGCCTGGGCGTGGGATGCAAAGAGTGAATCCGCAGGGATCCTGCTCTACCAGTGGGCGCCCGAGGGGAAGATCCGCCCCGGGGGTTTGTTCCCTAGGGCTCTGCGCAAAAACCCAGGGAGGATCCTACCGTCTGCTACGCGGTTCTCCCCCAAATAAGGAGGAAGCGGGAGGGGGGGGGGAGTCTGGGAGAGAGGCCAAGCACGGGGGAGGGGACGAGGCTGCGGGTCTAGGCGCTCGGAGAAGCCAAAGGCGGAGCAGGGCGGGCTCGCTTGCCCCGGTCACACTCCCTCAGGTGGCAAGAGATTCCAAAGCCAGGCTTCGCACGCACCCGGGTCCCTGGAACGCCCCAACGCCAGCCCCTTTTCTACTCTGGACCGGCCGGCGCGGGCTGCGGCCCCGCGCCCCTTCCTCCGGTCCCTTCCTAGGGGGCCCCGGGGCGCAGCGGCGGGCGCCCCCCCGCGCGGCGCTCACCTCGTCGTGGCCGTCGAGCCGCTGGCGGCGCACGGAGAAGAAAACGCCGAGGGGCAGCGAGGCCAGGGCTGCGTAGGTCCAGATGAGCGCCAGCAGCCCGGCCTGGGCGCGGGGCTCGAGGCCCTGTGCGCTGTGCCGCATCCGCACGATGCACACCATGCGCTCCAGACTGACGGCGGCCAGCGACAGGATGGTGACGCTGCCGCTCAGGCTCATCACATAGAAGAGCAGGTGGCAAGCGAGGTCGCCCAGCAGCCACTCCTGGGTCCAGCGCACGGCTAGCACCGGCGGGATGGCGGTGATGAAGAGCAGGTCCGCGCAGAAGAGGTTGAGCACCAGGCAGGCGGTCGTGCCCCGGCGCCGCTGCCGCGCCATCAGCTGGATGGCGCATACGTTGCCCACCAGGGACACGGCGAAGATTAGGGCCAGCGCCGCAGTCTCCACGACGGTCAGGGCCAGCCCATGGTCCCCCTTGAACTCCGAGAAGAAGGTGAAGAAGGTCCGGTTGACCCGAAGCAGGCTCTTGGGCGAGGGCGGGGGCAGCCCTCGGGCCGCCCAGGACCCCAAGGGGCTGTCCAGGAGCTGCAGCATTGCGCCCCGGGCCGCCCGCCGGCCCCGAGCCGTCTGCCTGTGCGGGCTGCAATCATCTGGCAGGCTGGGCCTGGCAGGAAAGAGGAAGGAGGCGGTTCTGACATCTCCCCTCCTGCCCCCTCCCAGGATCCGTGCACTTTACTGCTCCCCGTGGGCCTGGGAACGAGGAAGTGACTGGTGGGGGAGGGCTGGATACACTCGGCCTGGGCGGGGAGCGGTCGCCGGCTCCTCAGCTGTGGGGCTGGGGGTGCCAGGGCGCGAGGAGCGGGGTGCCCCGCCAAGCCCCTCGGGGTTCCACGCCCCCGAGCAGGCTCCCTTTGGAAAAGCCTGGCTGGGCTGAGCCCTTTGTAAGTCCCTCCCTTCCCAGAGGGTGCCCGGCCGTCGTCGCCCAATTCCTGCACACTAGTGGCTTGTGGCTTTGCCCCGCTAGTGGTGCAGTTTGGGAAACCTGGGTTCAAATTCCACTTCTGGTACTTACGGGCTGCGTAACGGGTAGGTAGGGGGAGCAAGTCGCTCAAGCTCTCAACCTAAATGGGGATTAATATCTATAACTAACTCTTCTCAGAACTGTTGAAATTAAAATGGATTAATGTCTGTAATAATGTTTGCAAACCTGAATGCGGTTTGTCTGCCAGCTGTTATAATTGATTACCGACCGACTCTTTGACTTACCCATTAAAATTTTTTATTTCATTTTCACTCTGAATTTAACAACAACAAAAAGAGTATTTCCATATACTTGTAGAACAGATGATAGTACTGAAACTGAGTCTCCGTTACCTACAGCTTGCTTTTCTTTAAGTATATAATGAATGGAACTTTCAAAGCTGTCCTGCTTCACTGTCTGTGATTGTTTCGGACTTTCCTTCCATTCTCTTCTTTCTTTTTTAGGGGGGAGGGAGAGCAACTTTGGCTCTCTTCCCAAAATCTTTCCCTTCACTGAGCTTTCCTCTCTTCCAACTGCCCATTTTTTTCATCTCCATGCCTATTCACTTTGCCCCGTCTGATTTTTGCCATTTACCTAAAAATTTATTCTTTCCTATTTGCCCACCGTCTCCCTTCTATTTTTGAGTGTCTACAAGTATGTGTGCATCTGTGCAAAAAGTGGGTGGATACGTCTGTCTGTGAACTACCTCTATGGGATTGTAACTGCTGATCTATGCATATGTCTGCACAAGGGCACGTTTATGACATTCTGGTGTGCCTCAGATTGGCATTTGGAGAATCCAGAACTGATTCCTGTTGGAGATTGTGCCAACAGTGGGTGGGCATAGGGGTGTCTAGGTCCAACAAAGAACCACTGTGCTTCCTCTGAGTACCTGTCAGTATATATGAGTGGTTATATGCATATTCTTGTGGGTAAGAATGAGTGGGAAGGGATAGAAAAATCATTGGGAACAGAGAATGGATCCATTCAGTATAAATATGTACAGTCCAAGTCTGTCACCTATATATGCATGCACAAGGTATATATGTGTGCATACCTGTATTGTATATGCATTTACACGTGTGTACATGTATGTGTACATGTATGTGTTTATGTATATAATGGCCAAGAGGGTGTGTGTGTGTGTATGCGTATGCGTGTGCACTCAGTATCACAAAAGGATGAGAGAAAAGTGCTTCCATGTGGGACTGAAAATGTGTCTAGTAACTAACAAGTTGCATGCCTCGGTGTCCCACTAGGATTGTTCCATTGTTATAATGGCTAATTGAAACTATCCTCACACCTTTAACCTAAGTCTAGTCGATTCCACCTCCACAAATCTCACATCTTTACCACCTCTTACCTGGACAATTTGAACGTCCTCTTAATTGGCCTCCCTGCTTCCAATGTCCCCCTTCCTCCATCCCCTAAAGTATTCCATGTGCATGTATCTTCCACTAGAAGGTAAGCATTTTGAGGGCAGCCACTGCTCTATCCCCACTGCCTAGTGCACTGTTTTTCACTTAGCAGGCCTCGACGACAAAAGAGCATTGATTTTTATTTTGTCTGCATGTTTCACCTCACGCTGTAACCTGTTTGTAGCTTTACCTGTAGGCTTCACAGGCTCCAGTTGGGGAAGCTCGCCATTGAAGGCACTGACAGTGGGTTCACTCATTCCACTCAACATTGACTAAGCTAGGGAACAAGCAGAAGAGACCAGAAATATTTATTTCAGCTCCCTCGTTTTACAAATGAGGGAATAAAAGCTCATATGGGTGAAGTGATGGCCGGGAGTGGTGGCAGAACAGGAACCCACATCTCCTGACTCACACTAGCACTCATTTCATTTCACAGCATTCTTCACCTTGGATTTATCAGGTGGGAAATTCCTTTCTCACTGGGACCCTGTGCACAGTCCGCAGAACAGATACAAGTAGACTATTTGTGCCTGGGGGAAGATGGTAATGATAAAAACTGACCTTCATATGGCATTTTAATGTTTGCAAATTGTCCCTCGTTTGTGATCACATTTGATCCTCATAACAATCCTATGACATGGGTACTACAAGTATTAATGCTTTCATTTTACAGAAGAGGAAACTGAGGCTTAATGAGGGATTAAGTGGCTCCCCCAGGATCACAAGGCTAGTAAGTGTTTGAGGTAGGATTTGAACCCAGGTCTTCCTGGTTCCAAGTCCAAGCACTCTATCCATGAGTTAAAGTCAGGGTTAAACTGTTATTAAAATTGCACATGTATATCCCATTTCTGCTTGCTTATACTGTCTCAGGGGTGAGGGAAGGGAGGGAAAGAGGGATGAAATTTGGAATTCAAAACTATAAATAAACATGTTTATTATTTTAATTGCTATTAAAACAAATTTGTGAATAGTCACTTGTTAGTCTCAGCTTTCCTCTTTGACTCATCCCACTGTTAGATAAATCATTGAGAAAAGAAAATGGATCTGTCTAAGTCTCACTCTAAGGGGAAGAGTTGTTATAGAGAGAGAAAAACACTGACCCTGGAGGGAAAAGCTCTGTTTGGATCCTATCTTTGCCACTTATTACATGTGTGACTAAGCAAAGTTATTTCATCTCTAGGCTCAGTTTTCTCATCTGTCAAATCGAGGGTTGGACTAGATGGACTACCTTAGAGTCTGTTCAGTTCAACAACTATGATCCTATGAGATGGATGTTACTGGGTGATTTTTCCGAAGGAGTTTCATTCATTTCTATTTTCAACTAAATGAGAATAAGATGAAATTTGAGTTGGCAAGAGCTTCTTGTTTCTTGTTTGGAAAAAAAAATTTAATTCCCAAAAGTTTTATTCAAAAAGAAGTGAATTCTAAAAAACAATATTTTATTTTTTCTCCCCAATTATACATAAAAAGAGTTTTTAACTTTTGGGTTTTTTTCCTATCCTTCTCTTCCCTCCCCATTCCCTGAGATGGTAAACAATCTGATAGAGGTTATAAATGTATAATCATGTAAAAAATGTTGTGCAACAAAACAAGAGAGAAAGAAGGAAAGGAAGGAAGGAAGGAAGTAGGAAAAAAGGAAGAAAAAGAAAAATAGTATGCTTCAGTCTGTATTCAGATACTATTAGTTATTTCTCTGGAGGAAATAGCACTTTTCATTATTAGTCCTCTGGACTGTCTTGGATGAATGTGTTGCTGAGAATAACCAAGTCATTCATAATTTGAGAAGTGAAATGTTAACATCCTATGATCAAGTTGTACTGATAGGGAAAAGTCTTGGAAAGAATTGTGGTTCAAAGACAAAATTTAAAAAGGAAACTAGATTAACTCAAAATGAGAAATAGTTCAATTCTGAATTAGTCACGGTCTGGCCAAATGTATTTCCTGAACCACAAGTGTTTCAAAAATTGGTTTTATTTATGCATGCACATACACCCCCACCCCCACACACAATCTATATATAACAGACACCAAAGTACTGTCATCCCACAGTCTTTGAATATATATTAGTTCATTTCTAACCAGTTAATTCTCAAAAAAATAAATAAGCCTATAGCACATCAGCAAAAATTCCCAAGCATAGAGTCAATAGTCAATAAACATTTATTAAGCGTCTACTATGTGCCAGGCAGTGTGCCAAGTGTTGAGGATACATTTAAGAAAAAGACAAGAAAAATCCTTCAAGGAGCTTACAATACACAAAAAGAAGCTGAGAAGGGGGTGAGTGGCATGGAAGGATCCCACCAGCAGGTACCTGGCTGAGGCATGATGTTGATAGAGTTGAAACCAAGTTGAATAGCTGATGTGCAGTTAAGTTAGATGGAAAATAGTGTGCTCCTTGAGGGCAGGGTCTTTATTCTGTGTGTTTTTTTGTTTTTTGTTTTTTTTTATGTGACTCTTAGTAGGTGCTTAATTAACGCTTGTTCCCTTCTCTTCAGGAACTTAAAGGTGGTTTTGAAAAGTAGCTCCATCCTGCCCCCTGGTGGTAGTTGCTGCCAGTGCACTTGCTTTTGCATTTTTCTTCCCTAGGGCAGCTCCCTCTTTTTGCCTTTTTGCAGGATGACTGGGGGCTTAGCTAAACAGGACATCAGTGAGGCTTCATGACCATAAGGCCTAAAAGGAAACTGATGCGTGTAGTTCCTGTTTTAAAATCTAGAATTGATGTACATGATGTACTCAGTCTCTGACCTTTAATTTTTAGTTGATCCAAACCTCTCAACAAAAACCCTTGCTCTATACAAGAAAAGAAAGATGGTAGAAGTGGTGGCTGCCTCTGCAGGGCTTCTAACTGGCTGGTTGTGGCAGAAGAGGAGGGAGCTTAGCACTGTTGCACTGGGGAAGGGACTGGTCCTAGATGCTTGCTTCTCTTTCTGGCCAGTTTTCTGATAAAAGGGGTTCTCGTTTTTTGTCTCTGTGTCTTCCCTCTTCCTTTCCTCCCCTCTCTTTTTCCCTCCACCATGTATCTCTCCGTCTGTCTGTCTCTATTTCTTCCCCCCTTCTCCATCGTCATGTTAATTAAAGGAAGTTAGTGAATACATCTTTTCTAGCTCTCTGTGGCCTTTGGACTCTCAGCCACCCTAATGTGGGTTTCCATCTGTGGGAGGCATCTACCGACTGGCTAGATCGATAGCTCAGTTCTAAATATTTGTCAGCTGCCTGTGCTGACTGGGATTTATAGGCCAGTTGTGACATGGTCTGCTGGATTTGTTTCTTGAGTCAAAGTAAATTGTTTCTAAGTTTTTAAGAGAAAGTGAATTTATAAAACACTTTGTGTTGGCATTGTGTCCTTGGATCCTTACAACAAACCCCTGGGGTAGGCTCACACTCCAGAGATCTACAGTGTTGGTCATTGTGGGTGCTTCTTCCATCAGTGAAGAGCACCACCATTCTATTACTCAGTAGATGACCTTTGAGAGTTGGTGTGGTTGAAAAGGTTTGTTTCCATCAGTCTATGATAAGGGCAGGTTGGAGTCACTCGTAAGATCACAATGTCTAAATTCAACATCCCCCATAATGCAACTGGCTAGGTTCATGTTTTAAAATCATTGACAACTTTTTCCTGAGACAAAGGCTGATTTTATTTTATTTTTGTGGGGCAATGAGGGTTAAATGACTTGCCCAGGGTCACACAGCTAGAAAGTGTCAAGTGTCTGAGGCCAGATTTGAACTCAAGTCCTCCTGAATCCAGGGCTGGTGCTTTATCCACTGTGCCACCTAGCTGCCCCCACAAAAGCTGAAAAATACTAATATTATACTAGTGTTGGTTTCATAGCTGTGAGTCATGGAGTACTATGTTGTATAAAAAACTGAAAATGAGACAGGTGTGGTAGCATCTATCTGTAATTCCTGCCAGGGGAGGCCCCGGGCTGGTGGCTATGCTGAGCTTGGGAGTTCTGAGCTGAATTAGAAGGGTAAATTGGGCCAAGATCAGAAATAAAGCTAGTCAGAGTTTCCGTGATGATCAGCAGTGAGGTTAGGCCTATGAGTGGCCACTACCATTCCAGCCCAAGTGAGAAAGGGATATCCAATCTTTAAAAAAAATTAAATCACTGTCACCCAGAGGGTATTGGAGAGGTGTGTGGATAGTATAAGCAGCTGCAGCATGTTATATTGGACACAATGCATCACCGTTCTGTAAGTCTTTCCAACTTAGGACCTACCAGGGCTCATACTCTCCTGGCACAGCCTTTAAAAACCAAGGGTCACCTCCATGACAGGATGAAGCATCAGAGTAGGGATTTAAGTGGTCAGAGGGAGTCGTAGTAACCTATATCACAGGTGAAGACACTGCCAGTGAAGATGCCTCTCTAAGTTCACACCGCTAATATGTCTGGATCAGTGAATGTTCCAGTCCTTCCCAGTGCAATAGAACCTGCCAAACCTCTAACCCTGCTGCACCCTCCGTGACAGGATCAGATTAAATAACTTATGCAAGTTCATGTGGTCAGTAAGTGGCAAAGCCACGACTTGGACCTGGGTCTTGATTCACGTGCTCACTCCACTATGTTAAGAAGGCAATCCACTTTAGTCATCCCAATTCACTCTAAATCCATTTCACTATTGGGAAGAAAAATAACTCCCACAGGGTTTTGTTTTTCCATTTCACCAATGCCACTGCTCTTGTTTGTGAGGTGTATTTGTGTGGGGCGGGGGGGGGGGGGGGGAAGGTTTCGGGTGGGGACATGGGTGTGTACATCAGGGCTGGCTAATACTAGGCAGGACTGGGTGCCAAAAGCAATACTCAAGACCTTCACTTGTCTGAAATTACACCAACCCTGACTTGTTCCAGGATACCTTTTTTTTCCTTTTTTCCTTTCTGGATTCCAGAGGAAGTCTATGGTATGTTTTGTGCTGGGCTCAGAAATGATCTGAGCCCAGGCTACGCTAGGAAGAAACTCTTTGGGGAAGAAAATTGGCAGTCCAGCTCCAAAAGTCATCCCCAGCCTCTTCACCCCTGCATGTAAATCTGCTGTCTTGATGGTCTGGGTGTCCCAGTAAAGTCCCACCTCTCTACTGAATATTCTCCTTTAGCAACATTTAGAAGCCTCTCGCTTTCTCTTCCTTGTTAAGGAAACTTACTATGAAATTCCCTCTACTTTATCCCCTTTCAGCTTCACCCGTGGAATTTTTATTTCAGTTTTCTGGACTTTGGGATCAAGAACATAAATCTTCATTTGTCTTGCCTTCTTGAATGGCTAGGACCTTTCCAGGCCTACATTTGTGTGGGAAGGGGTAATTAGTGATTGCTCAGTTCCCAGAAAGAACAATAGTGAAACTGAAAATCACCCCGAGTATATGAGAACTTTGTAATAATTCTAAACCTGGAGATGAAGATCCTGTTTAAACAGATGTCAGAAGTGGTTTCCAAAGGCAAGAAGAAATTTTTTTGAGAAGCGTTTTATGTAGGTGATGTAATTTGTTAAATATTTACTTTCTTTATAGCTTACATACTTGAAGCCTTCTTTGCACAATATTTGATACATATGCTTTTTAGGTATTGAGTTATTGTATATTGGAAATTCTAAAGATATTATACTTTGCAGACAAATATAGAAATGCAATAATTATTGTAAGAGCCTTGTAGTTTCTGGTCATGTCCTACCAGTCTTTTTTTTTTTTTTTTTTTTTTTTTGCGCTGGGCAATGAGGGTTAAGTGACTTGCCCAGGGTCACACAGCTAGTGTCTAGTGTCTGAGGCCTGATTTGAACTCAGGTCCTCCTGAATCCAGGGCCAGTGCTTCATCCACTGTGCCACCTAGCTGCCCCCAAAATTAAATCCATCTTTTTTTTTTTTTTTTTTGGTGGGGAAATGAGGGTTAAGTGACTTGCCTGGGGTCACACAGCTAGTAAGTGACAAGTGTCTGAGGCTGAATTTGAACTCAGGTCTTTCTGAATCCAGGGCCAGTGCTTTATCCACTGTGCCACCTAGCTGCCCACCTACCAGTCTTTTTGTCAAGCAAGTCTACTGAACACACCCAGGCTTGTTGTTTGTCCTTCATTCCAAAGAGGACTATGACATCTGCCAAGCACAGGGTCTGTTAAAGAGGTGTGTGGGAGAGAGGGGTTTGAAATAAGTAACATTTACAGAGGACAGGGTTGAATGGAAAAACAAAAGAGTGGCAAGTGACAGTCGACCTTTGAAGGTACTGAGTATCAATGTATTTCATTTTGTAAAAATAATAATTATAATAATTATTATTATTGAAGCATTTGCTTTTACACAACAAACACTATGCAATAATTGCTCAGACAAACCTGACAAAGAACATTTCTTGAAAACAGGAAGGCAAAAACATCTGGTATCATTATATTGCATTTTGATGGATATAACTTCAGTTTTGTAGCTGACATGATTATTAATAGATCAACAAAAAGGAAAGACAGTTCTTCTGTCATTTGCTACCAACCCTGTGGGTTGTCTCTGACTTGAGCTGTTCTCCCTTTTAGTGCATCTGTTTACAGTGATGGTTTCTGAGTACTATTCTTTTGTGTCAGCTTTCTTCTTTCTGCAGAAAGACTTCACACAAGCCCTCCCATGATTCTCTGAAACCGTCTGGTTTGTTCTTCCTTGTGGCACAGTAATATTCCATTATATTTACACATTATATACACAGTTTGTTCACTTGTGCCCTCATTCCCAGGAGCATATTTGGCTTCCAGAATTTTGCCATTCCAAAAGATGCTTTGACTTGTATTATTTTTGCATATGAACCTTCCTCTCAGCTCTTCTGTTTTTATTTACTAGATCTGACAAAGCCAAGCACCCTTCATTCTACTTTTTTTCTATTATTTCCCTTAACATTTTTGAGATTTTATTCTTCCATATTAATTTTGTAATTATTTTGTCTAATTCATTAAAGTATACCTGAGTGATTTGGTTGGTATAATGTTAAATCTGTAGATTAATTTGAATAGTTATCATAATGACAAGTCATAATAAATTTGTTTATACATTGCTATAGTCTCTTTGCTAATATTTTAGTAATTATTTTGCATCAATATTCATCTTTGAATTTGTGCTTCCCTTTCTCTGTTTTCTCCTTCCCTGGGTTGTTTCAGAACCATATTTATCTAATAAAAGTGGTTTAATAGGATGGCTTCTTCCTCTGTTTCTGAGAAGAATTTGTGGCATGGGAGTTTTTTCTTTAAATGCTTGATAGAATTCACTTGCAAATCCATCTGGACTATTTCTTTTTTCCTTTGGGAGGGCATTATGGCTTACTTCATTTCTTTTTTAAGATTAGGCTATTTGAGTTCTCTATTTGGGGTTTGGTTCATTTGATTTTCTTTTCCATTCATTGTGAATTCTCCTTTCTTTTGATTTTGGTAATACGATTTTCTTTTTATCTTTGAAGAACCAACTTAGGTCATGGTTTACTAACATTATTACATTAATATGGGAATGAACTATTTGTTGAATGGATTTTATAGCATGGGGATTTTCTTCGCCATTATGGGAAGTCTTTCAAACAATACAGATAATAATTAATTTATGACTTAATAGCCATATGTCCTAGGAAGCTGTTTGAGGCATATAGAGGTTAACTTAAACAGGGTCACACAACTAGTAGGTGTCAGAAGTGTGATCTGAACCTAGAACTTCTTGACTGTAATCCTAGAACTCTATCTTTGTAAACCTTTGTAAACCTTTTGATGACTGTATTTCAATATAATAATTTCCTTAGTAACACTGCACATTTTTCTTTATACATTTAAAACATAACTCTGAGTGAATCCATGAAACAAAAAAGGTTGAGTCCCTGCTCTATAGTCAATAAATAAATAATCAATACACATTTAAGTGCCTACTATGTGTGTGAGATACAAAAATAGGCAAAAAAGACAGTCCCTACCTTCAAGGAGCTTGCAATCTAATGGGGATATACACACATACACATTGTTTTTATTGATTTTCATACAGATTTTTATTAGTTCAATAGTCTTTTTGTTTTTCATTTTATCACAAATGATTTTTAAACTCCCTTCCTTTGACAGTGTTAATGAAAAGACCAGTAAAAAGAAGTTGAACTCTAACAAACAGAAAAACCATTTAAGGTCTTGAAGATGAGATAATGAAACCTGCCACCTTTTTCACAGCAGAAGGGAGAGGGGTACTACTAGCACAGGATATTCTATTATATTGTCAGATTGGGTCACTGCACTGGATCTTTTTGCTTAACTGTTTTTGTCACAAGGGAGGGTTCAATTTGAGGAATGGGGATGAGAATTTACTGTAATGTAATTACAAGAGGTATCAACAAAATGTCTTAAAATTTCTTTAGTATTTGTTTTGTGATTCTTAATTTGTTGGCTTTCTTGTTAAATTGCATACTTGATTCATTAATCATTTTTTAAATCTTTCATTAATGTGTTCAGAGATATAAGGACTATTCCAGTCACATCCAATAAATGTTGCTCCTCTGCTAGCATTCTTTTTACTGTAATTATCCATTGGTTTTGTAGCTTGTTCTTTGACCCATTGATGGAATCACAGAATTTCAGAGCAAGACAAGACTTCTGTGGCGAAACTAACTAAATCTTTTACAACATAACCTCTGCTTAAAGAGCTCCAATGGAGGGAGTTGCATCACCTCCCAAAGGAGCCCATTCCACTTTTGAATTGTTGAAATTGTTAGGAAGTTTGTCCTACATGAAGCCTAAATGTTACCTCTGGCACTACTTTTGCCGTATAGGGCCAAGCAGAATGAAGCTGATCTTTTATACAATAGCCCTTCAAATACTTGAAAACGCCTTTCCTATCCTCCTACATCTCTTGCAGTTTAAATGTTTTCATTTCTACTAATTAATTCTCATATGACACGACCTTGAGGCCCTTCACTGTGCTGATTGCTCTTCTTTGGACACTCTCTACTCAACGTCTTTCTTGAAACGTGGTATCCTGTGGGGTGAGTGCCTGCAATCCCTGCTACTAGAGGAGGCCAAGATTGGTCAATCCCTTGAATCCAGGGGTTCTGAACTACAGTAGGGTTAAAAGCTAAAGGAGTGTCTGCCTTAAGTCCACACAGGCACAAATATGTTGAGACCCTGGGCCCAGGGTGGGCACCAGCCTGGCTAATGCATCAGCCCAGTTGGAAGTGGAGTATGTTAATGTTTCCCACCGAGGCAGCAGTGGACCCCAAGTGAGTGGCCACTGCACTTCCAGCCTGGGTGAGATAGTAAGAACCAGTCTCAAAAAAAGTGATCAATGAATATAGAGCTCCAAAGAATACTCAGTATGAACACAACACTCCAATTACGGTATGGCAAGTGTAGACTACAACAGGATGCTATGCCTTATGGCCAATTATTTGGGTTGTAGAGAATTTGGGTTCTTCTGATTTTGTGTTTATTTTTTAAAGCTCTGATATTTGTTTTTATACTTCTACATACTTTGTATTGTCTTTGCTATTCATTTTCAGACTGAACCTACTGCTTTAAAATTTTTCACCATCTGGTCTACACCACTGACTCTCTAGTTGTCTTTTTTCCCCCAAAATTTGTTTTTAAGAATTCTAACTTAATCTTGAGGTTGTTCCCACATCCATTGGTCTAGTTGTTTTTATTCCTCTATGCCTCTTTTCTTCCAGAGATTTCTCTTCACCTCCTTTTCCCCATTCACCATATTAGGGCCTCTTTTCTTTTTTTCTCATTCCTTCATTCTCTGCTGAGTTTTCTGGAAAGTTTTCCTTGATTTCTTTTTTTTTCTTTTTGTTGTTCTTTTATAATACTTGGTACATTTCTTGAAGTTGAGAGGTGATAAAGGGGAGAGGGGTTTAGACATGGGGTGGGACAGAGAGAATAAGCATTTATATAGCACCTACTATGTGCCAAACATTGTGCTGAGCTCTTTTTTACAAATATTATCTCATTTGATATACACAACCACTCATGCACCTTGATGCAAGTCCATCGAGAAAAGTGGTCTTTGCTCATATATCTCTAACTTCTTAGCTCCTCCTGCTAGGAAGGTTGGTTTCCCCCTACAAGTATATGCTGCTAAATAAGGCTCGAGGTCCCTCTCTCTAAAGCAAATCAAGCTGTGCCTTAAAATTCCAAAGAAACCCAATAATAAATATTTCTCCCCCCTTCCCCTTTTATAAAAAAACTATGGGAAGTAGAAAATTGTAGCTTAGTGAGAAAAACCAAACCAATAGATAGCAAAACTTGTACCTTTACAAAACTAGCTGAATGGCGAAAAAAATGGTAAGGGAAGAAGACATATGTAGGAAGAAGAAACAAGAATCCATACCATAAATCCTCATTAATTCTTTTAAGGGTTCTTAGAATCCTTTCTGAAATACAGAATTTCACTTTTCTGTTTAGCCCTGTATGGATTTGGGGGCCATTTCTGTGTTTGGGATATTTTCTTCGTTTATACAGACTGTTCTTCCTAATGTACTGTGGTCAAGAATATCTGTCGGCTAGTGGCCAGTCTTCTGGTGATGATACTCTAAGCTTAGACTATTCCTCAGATGACAGACATATGGATTTAGGACTCACCAGGGCTTGCCTTCCTCTGACATAGCCTTCAAGAACCCAACATCATTTGGATACCACAGTGAGGCACCAAGGCCTGATACCAAATGGTGAAGATGCCAGTAGTATGTTAAAGAACATCATTATTCTGAATGATCCAGGAGCTTGCAAATCCGGATTTGCAAATCATCTCTGAATCGTATGACTAGATGAATGAATAAATCAATGATGAAGCATGTATCATGTGTTCACAATGTGACAGGCACTGTGTTAATTACTGGGGATACAATCACAAAAAACAGTCCTTGCCCTCAAGGTGCTTATATCATAATTGGGAGAGACAATGAATACAAAAGGGAGCGGGTGGACAAGAAGAGATATTTGGGTTTGAGGTCACAGGGATGAGAAGTACATGAATAAGGCAGTTGATTGACATGTCCTTTCCAGAAGCAATGGTATTATTGCTTTGATTACAGTTCCCAGAGTAGGAGCTATAAAGTAGAGGTGAAAGAGCAGAGGAGGAAGCAGATGCATTTTAGCTGGGTGAAGCTGCTGGAGATAGTGGGTTCTCATGAATCAGGACGGCATCCATTAGATAAAGGAAACTGAGTTGAATCGGTAACCAATTATAACACTTGGGGATTAGCTTTAAAGGAAATAGATCTCCAATTGTCAGAAGGTTTTTTCCTCTTGCCATTTACCCTACCTCATAAAAGCTGAGTAAATATGTGCACTTGTATGAGGTTCTGTGCGACCTAACATGGCTACCTTTCTGCAAGCTTAATGACTATCAGAGAACAAAGCTTCACTTTATTAAAAAACAAAACAAACAAAAAAACCCTCTTTGACTTTTCAACATTCAAAATTCTCTATTCCATGATGCTACAAGCAGGCTCAGGCTCCTCGGTGGCTTCAACCTGCTTTTCAACCTCATTTTATTAAGTTTCTTGGTTGAGAAGGAGCATCTTTCATCGTTCTAAGAGTTATGTTCATAGAACACGTCTGTACATTCTTTATCAGAATAAATGTTTGGCAAGCATAACACAGGCCTTAACATTTTACTTTTAACCTAATTCAGGCACAGGTAACATTAAAACATTTTTTAAAAATTGAGTCATTTCTATTACAGCAAGAGTTAAGATTCCTGGGGGGGGGGGTGTCAGTGAGGTGGTACAGTGGATAAAACACTGGCCCTGGATTCAGGAGGACCTGAGTTCAAATCTGATCTCAGACACTTGACACTTATTAACTGTGTGACCCTCATTGCCTCACCAAAAAAAAAGTTAAGATTCCGTTCTCCATAATCCCATTCATATGGGACAGCATGATGTGCTGAGTTTGAAATCAAATGGTGTGGGTCAGGTGGCTCTGTCATTACCTACCGGTAATTGAAGGCAAATAATGATAATGTGAGAAACTTCTCTGGACCCCAGCCACGTTCCTTAGCTATAAAGTAGGATGATAATGCTACTGACATCACAAGATTACTATGAGGAAAGCACTTCGTAAACTGTAAATATTTTATTTTGGTTTTCTGTTTATTTTATATCCCCAACAATACACTGGCAGGCAGGGGAATGGTGAGAATATCACTGGATACTAACTCTGAATCCCCACCAACTTCCTGGACACTTCTCCAGTCACCCTCCAGGAACAGCTCTTTTCCTTGGCTTTGGTGACACTGCAGTATCCTGGGTCTCCTCCTACCTCGCTGAACACGCCTGTTTTTGTCCTTGATTTCTCATCCTCCTTCCACTCCTTAACTATTGGCAAGCCATATGGCTGTCTTCAGCTTTTCTGTTCTTTACTCTTTAGTTTCTCCCCTGAGGGGGGCAGCTAGGTGGTACAGTGGATAAAGTACTGGCCCTGGATTCAGGAGGACCTGAGGTCAAATCCGGCCTAGGACACTTAACACTTACTAGCTGTGTGACCCTGGGCAAGTCACTTAACCCCAATTGCCTTACTAAAAAACCAAAACCCAAAAACCAAATCCGGCCTCAGACACTTGACACTTACTAGCTGTGTGACCCTGGGCAAGTCACTTAACCCCCACTGCCCCACCAAAAAAAAAAAAAAAAGATTCTCTCTTGAGGAGCTCACCCATCTTCAAGGACTTAAAACTATCACATAATAGTAATAATAACCCAACCAGCACTGATAAAGAGCTTTGAGGTTTGCAAAAGATTTTACAAATATTTAATCCTTGTAACCCTGGTAGGTAGATATTATTATCCCCATTTAGAAGCAGTTATTGTTGTTTGTCCTTCCTTCTCAAAGAGGACCATGACATCCAGAGGTGATGTCATGACTTGCAGTGAACTGGATTTAAGTGAGGGAGGGCTATGCAAGGTCACCAACCTCACTCTCTCCTCCAGAGCCATCTGGGTCCAGTGGGCAAGATATATATATATCAGGATGACTGGAGATGGCCCGGGATATTTAAGGCAGTTGAGGTTAAGTAACTTGCCCAGGGTCACACAGCTAGTAAGTGTCTGAGGTGAACTTTGAACTTAAGTCCTCTCAACTTCAGGGCCAGTGTTTTATCCACTGTGCTACCTAGCTGCACCTAGAAGCAGCTGGTGGCACAGTGGAGAGTAATGCACCTGGAGTCATGAAAACCTGAGTTTCAAATCCAGCCTAAGATATTTACCAACTGTGTAAGCCTGGATAAATCACTTAACATCTCTTTGCCTCAGTTGCCTAAACTGTAAAATGGGGATAATAATAGCACCTACCTCTTAGGGTTGTTGTGAGGATCATGAGATCACATAGTAGGTATTATATAAATGCATATTCCCTCCCCTCTTTCACAGATGAGGAAACTGTGGCAGGCAGAGGTTAAGTGACTTGCCCAATGTCACATGGCCAGTAAGTATCAGAGGCCAGATTTGAACTCAGTTCTTCCTCTCTCTTGGTCCAGAGATCTATCCACTGTACTACCCAACTATCTCAATGTGGGTAATTACTAAGTTCTGTACTCTTTACCCATGTTCCAGTCCAGTACTGTTGAATTGGAATGGACATAATATTGACTTGAATGCCCTGCTATTCTCTTCAAAGTTAATGTCCCAAACCAAGGCATCATGACAGCCAAAGGATGAGATCGTTTGGGGCAGGGAGTCTGAGAAGGGTAAGAGAAATGAGGGGAAAAAAAGACTTTCCAATACTTGACTGGGGTGTAGTTTTATTAGAATGAAGGAAGAGAACTTAGATTGCAGGGGGTTACAGAGGAAGAGATTAATGAGAAAACAGAGGCAGTGGGTCTGGCGCATTTGTCTGAGATATTGTGGCTGTGAGTTTCGGTAGCTGAGATCAAACAAGTGAAAGTTTTTTTTTAAGATAGAGCAATTAATTGGGTTGAGAAGGAGGAGATGAAAATAGGGAAAGGTCCCTTAGGAGACAAAAAGGAATAGTTGGAGGAGTCAACTTTGGAGAGAAGGGAATCTCTCTCAGCAGTGGAAGGCTTAGACCTGGAATGACTCAGGCCCATAAGGTATGGGGAAATTGAGCAGTTCTACATATCTGAGGAAATCAGGAAACCACAAGCAGTTGATTATACAGAGTACACTTGCAAATAAGGAAGTTGTATTGGTGGCAGTGGCCATATGGAAAGCAGTCACGGTGGGACAATAGTTGGGTATGAGGTATAGGGCTTGTGTGGTTAAATGGCTTCTATGAAGCAAGGTCAAAATGCCTAAAACCCAACTGCCAGTTAGAAAAGGTTTGCTAGTCATTCGAGCTAACTGGATATCCCAATTTGTTTTCTTTAGGGAAGATGACGCAGGTAGTCATAGCTCACTCTAGCACAAGGGGATAGGAATGGAATGTAGAAGTAAGTAGGTGAGAACTACCCTGATGTTCTGGCCCTTGAAAGTTATCAGGGCTGAAACACTCCTCTTTTGTTGGTCTTTGCTTTGGTGGAATGACCTGGAGTACAATGTCTTGGGGATCTAATTATCGACTAATTGATCAATATTGTGGGGGAAGTTGTCACATAATGGATGGGCTTCCCAGAAGTAACTGATTCTCTCTTCAGAGTCATGTTAGTCTTCCAATGTATTACTTTTTGTGTACAACAAAAGAGGTTGTAGGCTGGTGACACTAGGTGAGTCATCCCTAGTGGCTAATCATCTAATAATGGGAAAAGAATAGAATAGAGATGCCAGAATCCCCGCATAGTTAACTCCAGAAAGTAGCCCCTTTGCCTCTGGGATCAAACTCCCAAGAGCACTCCAGCCTGACTCTCTGTTTCAAGTTCAGCCATTCATAGAGGCAGCATGAGTCAGTGGAAAGACTAAAGCACAGAAGAGAGGTGGAAACAAAGAGGGTGCTCTTCTTCTGGAGAATGACTGAACAAGTTGTGATTTATGAATATAATGGAATATTATTGCACCATTTGTTGTTCTTCAGTCATGTCTGACTCTTTGTCCATAGGGTTTTCTTGGATTTCTTTCTCTAGTGGATTAAGGCAGAGGTTAAGTGACTTGCCCAGAGTCATATAGCTAATAAGCATCTGAGGCTGGATTTGAACTCAGATCTTTCTGACTTCAGACCCAGTGTTTTATCCACTGAACCATCTAGCTACCTCTGTTAATGAACCATAAGGAATGACAAATGTGAGGAATTTCGAGAAACATGGGAAGCTTGCTATCAACTGATTTAGAATGAGGTAAACAGAACCAGGAAAACAAGATCCACCATGAAGACAACAGTAAGAGGCAGCCAAACTCACATTAAATGTGATGACCTCTATCCTGGAGGTCAGATAATGAAACGTATTTCCTGTGCACAATTCACAGTTAGACATGGTTATTTTGTTGGTTGGTTCTAGTTGATTGTTTTATTTGTTCTAAGAGAGGGTTCACTGTGGTAGGCGTATATAAGGAAACGATTATTGGGAAGATTAAATGGAATCTGTATAATTTTTTATTAATCCTATGTACAATCAATTGATTTTATCCTGTAACTGCCTGTCAGGGTTCTCTGTCTCTGAATTTAGTTCAGAATTCAGCTGGCTTGTAATAAGTTAAGTTTAGAAATCCAGTTCTTCTGTTAATCATTGTTACATCCTGGACTCAAGGAAATCTTTTATCCCTGAGGGATGTGGGTGGACACCTGAGAGTCTTGTCTAGTATCTTTATACCACCAAGCTATCCTTCAAGGATGTCTAGTTTGCTATCCAGTGTCTGGCTCACTATCTTTTAACCTTTATGTGGACTCAAACAATGAATACTTCCTAGTCACTTAAAGGAAGGAGGGGGTTGTTGCTAGCTCATCATTCCCAACTTCCAACCAATCATATTGTTCCCCACCCTCAGGATGTCATCAACCCTATAACCAATTGTATTTCCCTGCTTTCTCTGTTTTATAATTTTATAAAAAGGAATTGATTTCCCATCTCTGGATCTTTGACTAAACTAAGGCAGCCACTAATCCATTCTATTGGCACGTAGCAGGCCTGTTAATAAAGTGTTATCTTGCTTGGAGAAAATGTACCTCAGTCTACCATTATTGAATTTCACTCATGACATTATGATATAAAAACAGAAGGGACTGGGTTCTAAGTACCACAGTCAAGAGACCATAGTAGTTCCAGTCTAGTCATTGACTCTAAATTTATAATGAAAAATTACTTACAACCCTGTCCATTTTGATTTTCTTACCTCATACTTCATAAGATGCAACAGTAAAATGAAAGCTCTGAAATTTCTTTTAAAAAAGTTACAAGTCCTATTCTTTTTGGGACGGGCAGTAACAGCTGACCAGAGAGTTCTATGGACATCACCTCATTTATCCTCAATAACAAGGACACAGAGGCAGTGCAAGCATTCCTAGCCCCATTTTACAAAGGAAGAGGCTTGGACAACTAGTAAGTAGTAGATCTGAATTCAGCGTGAAGTCTTCCAACTCCAAAGACATCTTGGGGAGCACATGCATTACTAAACACCATTGTGCTTTAATGTTGTGACCTCTGCAGGAACAGTGAGTGAGCAGAACAGAAGGCTCGTGAAGGGCAGCAATGGTAGAGAAGTTGGCACAGTAGGTTAGAGGCGGATTATGAAAGTGTTCGATGCCAGACTGAGCCATTTCGACTTATCTTGTAGATGACAAGGAACCTCTTGTCTCAAATATGAACATTTTCAAAGCTGCATGTCAACAGCAAGGACTTAATTAGCTGTGTAACCTTAGGGAAGTTATTGACTATCTGTAAAACAAAGAGGTCAGTATAGATCAAGGGGCTCAAACACACTTGTGCCACTGCAGCCACAACACTCTCGAGTGTGGCCTGAACCAGATTAAAGCATAATTGTGAAATATTTAACAAAATAAATAAAAATATCACAGAACATAGATAATGTGAATGTGTAACCCACAGGGATCCTCATGCATGTTTTAGGAGCCTCAGTTTCTCTCCAAGTTTGACACCAGTGGTTTAGATGGTTTCTCATGTCCAGGTCTAACATTCTGTGAGTCTATAACTATGTCACTCAATGTCCTTTATGTACAGGATAAATATCTGCTTGAGTTTTAATTTCAGGAAAAATGTTGCCTCTGCCAATGAATCTGAATACTTTCATCAGCAGGAAACAAAGTTATAGAACAAAGTTCCCTTTTTTCCAGTGTGCTGGAAAACTGTTATGATCTCACTTCAGGCCCCACCAACAGCATCTCTTTGACTTCTTTCTGTGACCTCCACTTTCTGAGTGTTAAAATGGTTTTGTTGCTGTGTTCTGATCTGTAAGCCATTTTCATTTGTTTCAGTAGTAAGAAGAGTACAGATAATTTTTAGTAGTCTATCTCCACATGTATGTTGCACACATTGAAACTTATTTAAATGATTTTATTCTTTTCTCTTTATATTATTATGAACAGCCCAATGTCAAGAATTTTAGAAAACAAAAAAAATTTAAAAGCATTTAGTTTATATTAACAGTATATATAAAAATATTTATTCTGAAAAGTTACCCTATATTTACATTTCCCAAATTTAAGCTATAGAGTATAGAAATGCCAAGAAAAAATTTTAAAAGGTTTCTGATTCAAATGAGAGGCCTAGATGCTTTTGGTAGAATTAGTTTTAATTTTTCAGTGGACCAACATATGCTATTGAAAATCTGGTGAAATATCTTTCCTGCAAATATGAAAGTAAACATCATGTGCAGCTGCTTATTGGTTACTTTAGTCTGCATAGGCAATCTGTTTTATACTCTGAACATGGCTGATATAGAAGGCACAGCAACAAGCAGCAGAAACATGTCACTTCTGACTTTTCCCATATTATGCTATAATATCATGTGAAAATAATAAAAATGCCACTGCAATGTTTTTAAAAAGACATGAAAACCAGTGCTTGCAAGGCAGTATTCTAGGTTTATAAGTGCTTGGACCAAAAGATAAAACATTCCTATATAATTGTTCCTGCTTTTCTACAAAGTTCTTGCCAGTGTTTCTTTTATTGCACCGTTGAACATCAAATATTTGGTGCATGAGCACTAAAAATAATCTGAACTCTCTATGCATTTCCATTTCCCAAATGAATATTTGATAGTGCAAAATGTCAGTAGTCTCATAGTCATACATATTCAGTACAGTCTATTATCTTCAACATGCTTAGATGATGCACGAACCCTGGGAAATATCACTGCAATGGAAAATAGGAAGTAGCCAGATAAGTACAATGACTGACTCCTTCAGCTGGAATCTGAAAGGCAGGCAGGCAGGCAACATCTTTTACAGTTTTAAATGAAATGTGAATTCAAAATGTCCATAAGCTAATGTAAGATACAGTATTGGGTCTTTGATGCATAAATACAAGTATTACCTTGCTAGTTTTCGCAGAAATCAATATGAGCTAACAACTCTCTGTGCTGACTCGTTGGGTACTGCGCTTTACATTTGGGACACTCTAAGAAGCTCTCATCTAACAGATTGGAGCACTTTGGTGAATCAGTTTTTAACTTTTCCTCACGTTCTCCTGGGAAGAAGTCGGATGGCTGTATGTGGACATACTCCTGGAGTTGTTTCTGAAAAAAGAGATTTTCATCTGAAGCCACAGTGCATAAAAATACAAGGGGAGGTGGGCTTATAGCTGTCAGTATATACCTTTATTCCTGCAGATGGATTTTCTTGTGAACCTCTCCCTCATAGCATAATAGTGATGACTCCCTAGTAGCAGGGGAGCACCACTCACCCAAGAAGGAGTGGTGGTGGATCTCATCATTTTCATTTGAATTAAAATTCTTAGCCATGACCAATGGAGACCAATGCTGATTCAGTTTGTTAGAAGATAAGGAACAGATCCAGCAAGGGAGTACAGAATGCAAATCGATGGGTACATTTATAAGAGGTCACATTGAGTGTACACAGAGCACTTGTAAAACTAAAACCCTGTACTTTTATCATTTCCTCTGAGGAGGTTAGAAGACTCTATGAACCTTAAAACTCTGAACCAATGTTTAAGACACTCTGTGAAGACGATGGATGGGTCAGATACAAAAACAAGTGTAGAGAATGACTGGCAGATGACCGGAGACATTCCTGAATTTTAAAAATCACCTGGTCATGCACAGAAAACCAATGCATTTCATTTTAAAAATAAAATGTTAAGATCAATGCTGTACTAGATATTGGGTAGAGGGGAAGAGCACTGAGGAGAGGAAAAGGCAGAGAGACTAGGTGTTCTTGCCAGGCCTTACGACTCTGTAAGACTCCAAGCCTACAGTTTAGTTGTAAGAAATTTACAAGGTTACAACCAGGGGAAAACCAAAGTGCTTTAAGTGATTTGGATCATGATTCCCCATTTCCTGTCTCCCACCAAAATGCATAAATGGGAGCACCAAAACAGTGTCATGGCTGTGGGCTGCAGTCTTCATGTTATGAAAATGCCGTAAAATATCTCATTCAATTTTTTTAGCTCTCACTATCTAGGACAATGTTCTATACATGCTAGGTGCTTAATAAAATGTGTGTTAAACAGGTGAAATCAGTACCCTGGCTCCACCACCTAATAACTGACTGGGGGCAAATAATTTTCTCTTTCTGGGGAGGATATAAAATCTGGACATAGAATGGGACCTTTAGTCATTTCATCCAATCTCCTCATTTTAGAACTGAACAAACTAAGATCTAGAGAGGCAAGTGACTTGCCCAAGGTCAAAAAGCTAGTCAATGGAAAAGCTGGGATTTAAATCTCTCACTTCAAGTCCAACCCTTAATAACGTCCTTTGATGCTAAAATCCTATTAACCTAGAATCACAGTCAATAGCAGTCAGTCTGCTATTATACTTGTTCTGAAAATGTGAATTTGTTCCCAAATGATTGATATACTAGGGAACAATTTGAGCATAAAGTGAATTTCGACTATACTTATGTTCAGTTTCATCTTGGAGAAACAGCAAGAATGCAGAAAACTGCACTAGTTCATGATAACTCAGAAGCTGCCACCCCTTTGACTCCCATGTCTACAAGCAAACTTCAGGTCTTTTCCAAGGTAAATTGCTGTATTTCTTGTCTATTTTCTTATATAGTAAGAGTTATGGACAAAGGGGGGGCTCGTCCTACTCTTCACCCAACTACTCTACCTCCACTAAATCATCCCCCCTCTCACCAGCCATGGTTTCGAGCTGTTCTGGACTTCCTGGCCTGATGAGATTGCCCTCACACCTTTACCTGTGGCCTTTGCCAGCCCAGGCCTGGAGGGAACCAGGGTCTAGGCTGAGCAGCAGCCGAAGTCCGGGAACCCACTACTATTTACTGTAGTACTTATCTATTTCTTAACCATTTAACACGTATAAAACTGTGCACTGTTTTTATTATTCTTTCTAATGTGTCACTGACAAAGTTTTTGAGTGTTGTACTACTATACCCATTATTCCCATAAGCCTTTTATTGAGCAATTTTGCAGTGTGATGATTTTTAGGAACTCACGCATCATGGTATATGATGGCACTGACTATGTAAACTTCTTTCTCAGAAGTTACAGTTGAATATTTTGGGGTTTTAATTTTCCTTTTCCCCTAAAATTATTTTTGCTTTTAATCTTCATAGAACTCAAGGAATATTTTGGTTCACTTCCATTATCTGTTAAAAAAAAGTTTTGTGACTTTTTCAGTAGTTGCTGTAATCACAGACTTGTGTAAGATTGTTAACTGTTCCTTTAAAACATGACTGTTAGTGTCATGTCATGACTGTTGGGGCAGAGTTAGAATGGTCCCAGTAGGGTTCAGTCACACTGGTGGTGAGCCTTAGAACAGTGCTGTGGAAGTTAGGATGGTATAATGGGGTGCAGTTGTTGTGAAACAATGTTATGTGAGCAGTGTTCTGCAGAGTGTGACTATACCCCCAAAAAGGAGATAGATAGAGAGAGAGAGAGACGTATAACATATAACATAATCTCCTACTCATAAACAGATTGAGTTCTAAAAGTCTATAAATTGGTTGTGTGGAACTTGCCATACATTTCTCCATGAAAACATAGTAAAATGGTAACTAGTTCCCAGTCTAGTCCATAAAAACCTGCTGAACTCACAATGTAACTGAGATATCATAATAATAGTACTATTTCAACTCCACCTAATCATCATTTAAATGTTCCAATAGGAAAATGCATTCTGAGTTTCTCACAGGAACTCTGCAATCTCCCTCCTAATTTAAGTGGTTCTCCCAGTAGAAGCGTCTGGGGAGGGATTCTGCCATGTGTAAAGCATATATTCCTGGATATTGGCAATCTGTTAACTTTCTACATAGGAAGAGAAGACATTTCTCTAAATGAATATGTCTTGAATTGTAGAACAAAAGGCAGCTGTGTGCATAGAAGTGTGGGCTCTGGGCTCATGGTCTTACCTACATGGATTCTTCCTGGCCTGCCCCTCACTCAGCTCATACAGAAATATACCCCAAAAGGGTGAGATTACAGTTCAAAATGAAATACTATAACCTATATCTGATTGCTTACCACCTCAGGGAGGGGGGAGGGAAGGGAGTAAAGGAGGGATAAAAATTGGAACCCAAAACTATAAATAAAAAGTTTATTACTTTTTTAAAAAGAAATACTAGTTTTAAGTATTCAACACTCACCAAAGGCTCCAACCGTGTTATTTGTTCCCTTGCTCTTCTAAGCTCCTTAAGAACTCTATGCAATTGATGTTGCATGTTCTGACGATCAAGTTTTTCGTTTTCAAAATCTATAGTACAAGCTTGTATCTGGTAAATCCCAAAGACAAATAATTACAGTTACAAATATTATTGAAGTAATAATTACAGTATAGTTTTCCTCACTGTATATCCACATAACTGATAAATAATAAGCATTTATTATTTATAAATAGTAAACAAAAATCAGTTTAGTTCAGAGGAATATGAAAACAAGTTCCGATTAGTGAAAGCTATGGAATATCCAAGGAGGAAGATGACTGATTGCTTGAGGGAGGGATGAGGAGAGAAAAATATTTCCACTCTTTCCTGGTGGACTTAATTCTGTTTCTCTACTTCAAAACTGGGTACAAACTATCCCAAAGTGGACTTCTCATCTCTGGGTCTTCAGCTGCTTTTAAATTTTTTCTTTATTTAGGTCCATCCACAAACTCCAAGTGACCAAATAGGCATGCAGGTGTTGTCAGGGCTGGTCATTTGAGAAGGGCTGGATGGTCAAGCTAAGTCGACAAGTCTTTATTAAGTGTCTGCTATGTGTCAAGCACTGTGCCAAGTGCTGAAATGTTAGGAAAAATGTTTTCAGTTGGTCTTTGTGGAATTTGGGATGAAGAAAATGATTTAAGTTCCTTTATTTCCTCTATCTCAAACTTCATAAGAAGAAAAAAACCACACTCAACAGTAATGTATTTTTTCCTATAGGGTTATCCCTGATTTGGAATCAATAAGGAATAGAACACTGGGAATATTTGTCCCACTAGGTGCTTTTAAAGAGTGGAGAGACCTTTGCTTTTATTTGCCATTCCAAGAAAGCTACATTAGGGAACTTTCCCAAGATGGGAACTGATGAAGCAGCTGGAGCAGAAATCCCCATCTACTCCTATGGGTTACTGCTTAACAGAATTTACCAAGGGACATCTCTTTTCATCAGGTGCCTGGGTCTTCTCTCAAGCTAGTCCCAGCAGTGTATAATTGATATGGTCTACTTAAAAATTCAAAAAAATTCTCATGTACTTTGTAATAGTTGTCCACATGATATTGTAAAGATAAGGAAACCTTTAATCTTCAGTGATGGATCCATGTTAAAAAGAAAGTACAAGGAATACCTGTTGTTCCAATAAAGCCACCCTTGTGTGTTCCTCCTGTTGCTTTAGCAGAGATGTGTAGAGAAACTGGACCTACCACAGAGAGAGAAGAGCTACATTATAACAACAGAACCTTTCATCACCTCCAGGGGTTGGTATTTGAATTCACGCTCAAGCCAAAGGGACTTGTCTATGGAGAGCCATGTGGATGTAGCCAAAGGAAGAAGCTATTCTAATTTGCTCTTCTGACTATAACTTGGGGATGAGGATGGGGGTGGCAACATGACGATTGAGAAGGGGATGAATCACAGAATAGGAAGTGAATGAATAGCTTCTTGAATTCTATAGCAGCCACCACCACTACTTTAGTACCAACAGGAGGCTGCATTTACAAGGGGAAAGAAGGCTGAATCCAGAAAGAACCTGAGTTCAAATCCTATCTTTGATGCTCTTGCCCTGAGTGACCTTGGACACGTCCCTTAACTTTCCTGGGTTTCCTTTTCCTCATCTGTAAAATGTGGACCAGATGTCCTCTGAGGTCTCTTTCAGTTCCTCTCCTTCTCCCCCGCTTTTTTTAGTGGCGGGCCTAACCTTTGCCAATATCTCTCCAAGTGTGCTGGTTGGAAAAAGTGGGGAGGCGAGGTGCCCTCATCCACAATTACAGAGATTTTTCAAACACCACCACTCCTGTCACTCCCAAACAGGAAGACCCTGAAGAACTACTCACCTTCCCATTGATTCCTTCTGAAGTTTTTTATGAAAAGGCTGCTTTGTATTGTTAGTGAATCTCTACTGCAAGTAAGATAATGCTGAGAAGAATGTCCCACTAACCAACACCAAAGCAAGCTGCCCTGACTCTACTAAGTAATCTGGCACAGTCTGGGGATTACAGAGCCAGATAAATGCTCATGAGATGTGAATGCTGTGAAGGTCCTGAAATCTAGCTGCCAGCACACCAGAGAAACCATGAAGGGCTCACCTGAGACAACAGATCTTCAGACCTTCTTTTTTCTTCTTCAAGTTTCTCTCTGGCAAGTTCATTCTCTTTCTTTAGCTTCTGTATTTTCTCTGTTTTGTATTTGATATCTTCCCAATGTTGTACATCAGCTTCTCTTAGGGAAGACAAGAGGCTATTTAAATCTAAAACTTCTTTCTTGGTTTCTTCATATTTTGTTTGGACTTCATTAAGCTCAAAACTTAGCTGGGTTACAGTTTGCCGTTCAGCCTCCAGGTCCTTTTTGACATTCATCAAGAGATGGTTGTAGTATTTTTGTTTCTCCTCCTGAAGATAGCCTAGTACAAGGGACAGTAAGGAATACCTCATTTTAGCCAACCAATTTGGTCCTCAAACGTTGGCTTGAAAGCAAATTGCTACAAACCATGTGTTCCCACTGACTGCTACTATAACTGTGGTTCTTATTTCCACAAGTTCTCAGACCCAGTATGGAATTAGAAGCACACTTGAAAAGACAGCAAATCTTTATTTAAAAGATTATGTTCAGGGCAGCTAGGTGGTGCAGTGGATAGAGCACTGGCCTTGGAGTCGGGAGTACCTGAGTTCAAATCCGGCCTCAGACACTTAACACTTACTAGCTGTGTGACCCTGGGCAAGTCACTTAACCCCAATTGCCTCACTAAAAAAAAAAAAAAAAAAAAAAGATTATGTTCCCTTAGGATTAGTTCCAAGCATGACAGGGCCACATCATTTAAAGAGAGAATTCCCCTTTAGACATTCTCTGGGCTGCCATCACCATCTTAAGGGATTCCATCTGAAATCTAAAAATTACAGAGTAAGCTCGTGTTTATCAGTTTTCTGTGCTGACTGGAATAAGGTTCGTGCTTTGTTTAAGTAAAGGCTTTCTGCCTTCTGGTGGCTATTATCATTTTGAAGAGTGCTTTGTTCTGCTGAGATTGATTTTTTCTAAATTATTTATTTACAGCTAATTTCACTAGGAACGTCTGTACTCTCAATCTCTTGTGAGGATATAGGAATAAATAATGACCAAAGGAAAACCTAAAAGACCCATTTACATACTCTATTACTTCTGTAGAAGCAGATGTCCTTGAATTCACAGAATTCCAGAGGTGGAAGGGACCTCAGAGGCCCTCTATTTCCAACCTGCACTTGATCATGGTCCCCTTTATAATGTATTCAGCCAATGGCATCTCAGAGGGCAGCTCGGGGGCACCATAGTGTGTAGAGTGCCAGGCTTTGAGTCAACAAGAATCATTTTCCTGAGTTCAAATCTGGCCTCAGTCACTTACTAGCAGTGTGACCCTGGGCAAGTCACTTTACTGCTTGCCTCAGTTTCCTCATCTGTAAAATGAGCTGGATAAGGAAGTGGCAAACCACTCTAGTATCTCTGCCAAGAAAACCCTAAATGGATTCGTAAAGAGTTGGACATGACTTAAAAAAAAGACTCAATGGCAACAAAATGGTCGTCTCGGCTTTGCTGTTAAAAACTCTATTAAGCCCCTCCAAAAAAAAAAAAAAAAGAGCTCTATTAAGAAGTAACCCGGGAGGAGGGGGCAGCTAGGTGGCGCAGTGGATAGAGCACTGGCCCTGGAGTCAGGAGGACCTGAGTTCAAATCCGGCCTCAGACATTTAACATTTACTAGCTGTGTGACCCTGGGCAAGTCACTTAACCCTCATTGCCCTGCAAAACAAACAAACAAACAAAAAACCCCAAAATAATAACTAAAGAAGTAACCCAGGGGGCAGCTAGGTGTCACAGTGGAGAAAGCACTGGCCCTGGATTCAGGAGGACCTGAGTTCAAATCTGGACTCAGACACTTAACACTTACTAGCTGTGTGACCCTGGGCAAATCACTTAACCCTCATTGCCCTGCCCCCCCCCAAAAAAAACCCCCACCTATTTGGTACATTTTTACGAAAACATGCTCCAAGTCTTAATTATAGAAAAACTCACAGTTTATGTAGTGATTTAAAGTTTACGAAGTGCTTTCCTCACAAAAACCCTGTAAAATACATAGTGTAGGCTTTATTCTTCCCATTTTATAGATAAAGACAGTGAAGCTCAGATATATGAATGACTTTTCCATGGCTCCATAGCACAGTCAAGGATAGAACCCTACATTAGATGGTAGAGGTCCTTTCTGGTTCTCAAATCCTATGATTCTATGGGGAGGACTATATTAAAATTACTATTATGATAGTTTTCTTAAATGAGTTTAATGTTAATCTTATTACATTTTGGGGGAAGGGGCAAGGCAATTGGGGTTAAGTGACTTGCCCAGGGTCACACAGATAGTAAGTGTTAAGTGTCTGACGCTGGATTTGAACTCAGGTATTCCTGAATCCAGGGCTGGGCCTTTATCCACTGCGCCACCTAGCTGCCCCATGATAGTTTTTTTTTTTAACTTCATGCACAAAAACAGAAATAAGGGTGTGTGTGTGTGAACCTGAGAAGGCCAGAAGAATTAAAAATCAACATGGAAGTTTCCCTCTAGTCTAGGAAAAAACTTGGAGTCTGAGTCAAACAGCTCCAACTCTAATTAGTGAGGAAAACTTTTTTTTTTTTTTTGGCAGAGATAAGATGTCCAAGTCAAAGTCAACAAACTTGGAACTGGAAGTGAAAGGCAAAAAGAGATAGACTAGATTCTAGCTTCCTAAACTGTGGATTACAACCCCATGTGATGTTGCAAAAAATCTGGCAATGGTAAAAGGTTATATATGTCTATTTTATATACCTATATACCTGGGGTCAAGCTTACTCTCTTACAAAAAAACCACTCAGTACATATAGGTGGGAAATCAGGGAAAGCTTCCAAAAGGGAGTTTGGGGCAGAATTTTGAAGAATTAAAGAATCCTGGATTGGGAAAAAGGCTGGAGCAATGCTGAGAGGCAATGTGGTATTGAGAAAGGAGCGACAGACTTGGCCTCAGAAAAACCTAGGTTCAAATCCTGCCTCTGACGCTAGCCATGTGACCATGGGAAAGCTAATTAACCTTTCCGAGTCTGTTTCCATATTTCTATAATGGAAGCACTTTGTATTGTGTACTTCACAGGGTTGTTCTGAGGCTCAGATGAAATAATCAATGTTTATATAACAAGCCCTCTGCAAACATGTTAGCTATTGTTAATCCAAAATTGTAGTGACTAAATCTTTGCTTCATGCCTTTTTTTTTAGGTTAATGTTAAGGAAATCAAAAGGATTAGGGTGAGCTGGAATTACTAATGCCAGGATTGGTAACGTTCTCCTAGTTGCTTAGTTCTAACATACAACAGGACATCCTATTTGACAAATGATTTTGGAGAGCTTATTCTAAAAGAAATCTTTTGAATCAGCCTGACCTTCTTCGTCACTCTTTTTTGATTGCTGTTGGAGTGAATGAGTAGCTGCTTCCGACTGCTGTTCCAATTCAAAGATTTTTGCCATAAGTCCCCTCACATAGGCCTCTCGCTGCTGATCATATACAAGCCACTGCTGATTCTTCTCCAGAGCCTTTGAGTGAAGATGAAAAACAAAATAAATGAAATAGAAAAAGAGAAAAACAAAGGGGCCCAGATATTATTATAAAAAACACACACAGAAGAAAGCCCTTGGCACAGAAAAGAACTTAATTTGATCAAATAAGAAAATCTATTTAAAGAGCTTTGCAAACCATAAAGGGCTATATAAGTGCTTGCTTCACCAGCTATTTTGCCTCCTGTTTGACCCATGGCATGGAGGTGATTTCTAAAAATATTCCGCTTCAGAACAGAAAACCACATATACTTAGGCACATTTCCACATACTTGTGGTTGCTATAGTTAAATAATAGTGTCCTGAATTGAAAATGTCAACAACTTTGACAAATTTTGGTTTATACTTTAGACCTTGAGTTTGCGTAAGTAACTGAAATTTATTAGTCATTTGTACAAACTAGTAAGTGTGAGGGCTATATGGTTAAGTGTGAAGGGAGAAAAAGACTGTAATTCCATAAAAGAGATGAATTATGATACATTTATGTTTACAGTTGTTCAGGTCCAAGGAGAACAGTACCATAACTCAAAATACTAAGAAATCTACTATATGTGAGGGCATTTGGGGAAAGTTTTTTAAAAATTACATTTTGCTTTGCTAATATTAAAATGATTGCATTTATTGAGGAAATGCTGAGTGACTGCTAGCTAGTAAGGTAGCTCAAAAATGTGTCAGGTGATTTGAAGATAGACCAGAAATGAAAATTTACCAGGGAGAAATGCATAAATTACTACAACTGAATAAACCATGTACAAATAAAAAAGGGCTGACTATTCTGATGATCTGAGGCCTTCATCAGCATTGTTATTCCCCTAATATACCAATCAAAACCCAAGTCTTCTACTCTACTACAGCAGAGAAAGTGCTGGTAAGATGATCCTACAAAATAATGAAGATCTGGCACTTGGCCCTCCGGAAAACCCTATACAGTTGGGAGTGTATAGTGATCAGGTTCAGGGTGTGTCGTGGAGCCCGAACAGGATCTTCTGGGTTCATCTTGTGAGGGGAAGGGGAAGTGATTTGCCACTGAACTTTTCTGGCTCTGGGTCCAAGTGTTCTCCCAATGCAATGTTATCAACACTGAATGAATAGTAAGTAGAGTCTAGCAGATGCTATATCTGAACTGCACTGGTTTTAGTTCCTTTCATGGGGGAGGTGGAGTGGAAGATCAGAGTGGGAAAAATGTTTGGGGTGGAGAGAGAAGACAGCCCAGGGGACTTGGAGCTTGAAGATGTTTGAGAATAGTGTGAATCCAAGGTGATATGTACCCATTTGGATTCACAGTCATTGTTGAAAAAACCCTCTATTCACCATGCCCGCTCACATTCTCATCTCTGTGCCACCCAGGCAGGCCCAGATGTTAGCTTCTTCTGCCCTTCCCTTCCCTAGTAACCTTTGTAAATCTGGATGGATTGTTTAGAAATCCTCCTTTATCCTGTAAGTCTTCCTCTCGTATTCTCTCCAGCTTTTGGTCCTCATGAAACAGTTTCTGTTTGTTTGTTTTCCCTGAAGAAACTGCATTCTTTGCTCTGCCTCCTCATCCATGTTCCAGATCTTCTGACAATTTGTAGCCACGTTTTAACTAGAATGTGGCTCTCTAAATACAGCCAGCTCCACCCAGGCTTCACATTTAACCCTGGTCGTCTTCTTGCCTCTTGCCTTCCTGCCTCCCTCCCCTTTTCCACCTCTAGTTGTTGTTACTCAGTGGTTTCAGTTGTGTCTGACTCTTCGTGGCTCCAACTGGAGTTTTCCTGGGAAAGATACGGAAGTAGTTTTTCATGTCCTTTTCCAGCTCATTTTACAAATGAGGAACTGAGGCAAGCAGGGTTAAGTGACTTGCCCAAGGTCACACAGCTAGTAAGTATATGAGGACAGATTTAACTCAAATCTTCCTGACTTCAGGCTAAGCATTCTATTCGCTATGTCATCTAGCTACCTTCTACCTCTAGAACCATAATTAAATCACTACTGCCATTGCTTGAGAGAAGGAACATGGTATAAGGGAGAAGAACACTGGATATGAAATCAGAGGACCTGGGTTCAAATCCTGCCTTACTACTTGTGTGACCTTGGACAAGTTACTTGACCTCTCTGGGCCTCAGGTTCCTCACTTGCAAAATGCCCACTGGCATTTCAATCTTCAACACACTAAAACCAAACTCTTCTTATTTCCCCCTAAAGCAATTCTCCAAACTTTCTTTTTTTAGTACCACCATCTCCCCAGGAATTCAGAGTAGAAACCTTGGGGTGATCTTTTCCTCTTCACTCTCCCTTCCCCACTTATCCAATTAGTTTCTAAAAACCTGTCAATTCTGTCTCCATTTTATCTCTTGCAAGTATTCCCTTCTCTTTACTCGTGGCACCCCGATTCTTCACCTAAATCTTCACCTGACCTCTTCTTTTGCATCTCTCTTCATCGCCTAGACTAGCTATCATCTTTATATCAACTGTGATCTTTGTATTTATATTTTTAATCTTTCCCTCTGTACTAACATTCTCCTCTTCCTCCACCAGCAAACATGCCCCAAACCTCCAAACCTAAAGATCTTTCTCCCCCTGCTCTTCCCTCAAGTGATCATCCCATGTCTCCCCTCGTCACCACCAAACTTATAGAAGTGTAGGCTACTCACTGGATCCACACCCTTGCTATCTGTGGACACTCTGGCTTCTACCCCCGACCTGTTTTATTGAAGTCACTCTCTCTCGAGTTACCAATACCCTTTCTATGGCTAAATCTAATGGCCTTCTCTCTGTCTTCGTAGTTAGCCCCTCTGTACCAGCTGACACTGACTACCTCTCTGAGATGGTCTCCTTCCTTCACTTCTGTAACAGTGCATCCCCCCCCACCCCCGTTCTTCTGCTACTTTGCCTGCCTCCTCTGATGGCTCTTCTTCCTTGTCCCATGCTCCAAATATAGTCATTTAGTGATCATATGGCACAGAGGCTAGAATGACTTAGAGTCAGGCGGACCCAAGTTCAAATCCCACCTTAGATATTTACTAGCTTTGTGATCAAAGGCAAATCACTTAATTTCTCTGAAATTCAATTTCCTCATCTGTAAAATGGGGGAAAGCACTTCTGCTCCATCCATCTAATGGCTGTTATGAGGAAAGAGCTTTGCACAATTTAAAGTGCTTTGGAAATGTGAATTGTTATTATTCCCAAAGTTGACCTCAGTCCTTTCCCCTCTATATAATTTACCTCTTGGTAATCCTGCTTACTCATGGCATCTCTAGTGTCTCTAGATGATTACCAAATCTCTATCTTTTTCTGACCTCTTAACCAAAGTTCCAGTCCTCTATTTCTCCCTCCTGACACCTCATATTCAACATGAACAAAACTAATCTTTCGTTCCAAACCCATTCCTCCTCCTGACTTCTCCATTTCTGTTATTGGCATCATCCAGTTCCCCAGTCTTGAAGCCTAGGAGTTAGTGACTCCTTCTTCTCTCTCATTCCCTACATCCAATGAATTGCCGAGACCTACAGACTAGGGGATGACAATGAGAATGGGAAAGGAAAGGGGAAGATTTAAGAGACACTACTGAAATTGAATCATTAGACTTTAGATGGGGGAAGGGAAAAACAGGAACTGAAGATGACTGAGGTTTCAGAACCTTATAAAATATGAAGTCATTTATCATATTACATCATGTGATTTATAGCCGAGCTTTAAAACAAATACTGTTATAGGAAACAGTGTGATGAATCCAACAAGGGCATTAGTGGACTAAACAAAAGAGGGACATACAAATATGGGTGTGTGGATTTGAGATCTTTTTTAAGGCTCCTGTTTCACAATAGTAGTATAGCTAAGAGGATCTTGTAAAATGGGACAAATGTATTAACCATCTGTAGTTGAAATGGGTAGTGGATCTTGATGTCACCAATAAAAGTTTAAAACAAGATAAATTGCTTTTCTTATTGTTTAGAACAGTGTCGTATTAAAATTTAGATCTATATTTGCTATTACTCTTAGAAACCCTAGGCAAGGGAGAATACACATTGTAAATTTTCAAAGGCTCTTCTGTCAGTAGCTGGGCACCCTTCTAATTACCTTTAGTGCTCTGGGCACCCACTTTGGAAAAAGGGTGGACAGATTGGGGTTGAAGGAGGGAATGGCTGTACTACTGGATAGATGAATAATGAGAGAGAGAGAGAGAGAGAGAGAGAGAGAGAGAGAGAGAGAGAGAGAGAGAGAGAGAGATATCGCAAGAGCTATTTGGAAAGGTAGAGATGGCTCTGTTAGGTGGTACTAAAACATATGAGGTTCTTATGCAGACATAAATTAATTCATAATCCTTACCACATATACATCAAGACAGAACAATGCACTCTCTCCTTCCTTTTACATACACATCTCTCAGACTGTCACTGTATTAAAATTTCTCTTATCCTTCTAGTTTATCCTTGAAGTTCGATATAAGATGTTGGTCTAAACCTATTTTATGTTAAACTGCTTTGCAGTTTTCCCAGCATTTCATGTTAAATAGGGAGTCACTGGACTCCCTGTTCAATAGGTTCTTTTTGCTTACCTTGTTTCATTGATCTACTCTTCTCTTTAACTAACATTACATAGTTTTGATAATTATCACTTTGCAATTGTCTGAGATCTGGTAATGCTTTGTCCTTTCCAGATCTAATTTCAGTGAGATGAGAAAATGGGAAGGATCTGTGATTTTGCCAGCATGAGGAGTTCCTACTGTCGAAATTTCCTCTTTGAATATAGACCATAGATCATAACCCACCTAATAATAAATAAATCTTTATAGTGTTGTCTGTGGCACAAAGAACTTAAGTGATTTGTCCACGGTCACATAGCTAGTGTTAGAGACAGGATTTGAACCCAGGTCTTCTTGACTCCAAGATACTACATCATGCTGCCTGATTTAACTTGTATAAAAATGTCATGGGAGGTTTGAGGGGACAGGGAGTAGAGAGAAGAGGAGAAGTAAAATTGAAGTTTTTTTTTTAAGATATAGGCTGGTGTACTTGCTTTCTTTAGTTCCTGGAAAAATTCTAGAACACTTTTTTTTGGTGAGGCAATTGGGTGTTAAGTGACTTGCCCAGGGTCACACAGTTAGTAAGTGTTAAGTGTCTGAGGTCAGATTTGAACTCAGGTCCTCCTGAATCCAGGGCCAATGCTTTATCCACTGTGCCACCTAGCTGCCCCCTATAGAATTTTCATGTAAGAAAAAAATCAGGGGAATCAAATCAACCTTAAATTTCAGCAAAGCATCTGCAAAGTCTCTCATGAGATTCTTATGGGCAACTTGGAGAGGTAGGGACTGGAAGGTAGCAATTAGATGCATTTGAAACTGGCTGCATGATCAGACCCAAGAAGTGGTGATTATCAAATCTGTATCAAGTTGGAGGAAATAGTGGAGTGTAATTGGCATCTGGCTCTGTTCTGTTCAATTCTTTTTCCAATGACTTGAATAAAGATATAATTACTTGTCAAGTTTGCAGATGACACAAAGCTAGGAAGTCTGGCTAATTAATGTTGGATTTTTATTTGCTGAATTTGTTGAATGAAAGGGAATCTAAAAGGATCCAAGATGTTAGAATGATGGGCACAATCTAATAAATTTAAATTTAATAGAGACAAGTATAAAGATATACACTATAGTTAAGAAATCAACTGGACAGAGGCAGTATGATAAAAAAAGTTTATGTGAAAAAGATATGAGGATTTCAGTGGACTGCAAGCTCAAGGTGTCAACAAGGTGACATGGCAGCCATAAAACCGAATGCTATCTTAGGCTGCCTTAATAAAACAAAGTATCCAGAATGAGGGAAATTAGAGTCCTGCTGTACTGTCTTGGCCACACTATATCTGGTATATTTTCACTTCAGCCATGTTTGGGGAATTATGAAGGAACTTTGGAGAAAAGAAGATTTAGGGGGACATAATAGCAATGCTTAGTTAATGAAAGGCTGTCATATAGAAGACGGATTGAACTTGTTTGGTTTGAACTAGAAGGCAGAACTAAGAGCAATAGGGGGAAGTTACAGAGTCAGATTTAGGCTCCACGTGAGGAAAAACTTAACAATGAGAGCTGAACAAAGGTGAAATAAAAATCCCCAAATGTCAGTGAACTTGCCATAACTGGATGTCTGCAGGGGAAGGCTACACAGACATTGTCAGAGACATGACAGAGGAGTCGGGCTAAATAAATATAGGGAGTCAGTGCTTACAGAATGAGAACTGATCTGACTCCCATACTTCCTAGAAACTGATCTGCCAATGAATCCTGTCCACCTAGCCATAATTGTGAAAGATACTGTCTTCTGTTCTCTAATTTTTAATGGTGTCTCATACACATATATTTATACACATTTGTGTACAAATATGTATAAACATGCATACACACATATACATATATACTATACACACATAAATGTGTGTCACCTTGATTTGGAGCTTATTGTGATGTATAAGATGTTGGTTTAAATCTATTTTCTACTAAACTACTTTGCATTTTTCCCAGTACTTCATGTTAAATAGGGAGTTACTGGACTTCTTTCTATTTGATAGCTTCTTTTGCATATCCTGTTTCATCGATCTACTCTTTTTAACCAATATTAAATAGTCTTGATAATTATCATTCCATAATAGTTTGAAATCTGATAATGCTTTGCTCCTTCCTTATGGTCTTTTTTCATTGTCCCTCAAGATGCAAGACCTTTAGTCTTAAAAAAATTAGTTTTAATATTTTGTTTAATTCTATAAAATTGTTATTAGTTGGATTAGTATATTACAAATCTACAAATTAATTTAAGTATCACTTGCTATGAGCATAGCAAGGAAGAAAAACAAAACCACCCATATAGGCCTTTCCAGCCTTTTCCAGCTTGGCGGGACCCACTGGCATTTATGCTTCATTGGATACCTCAGGTCCTGGGGTCATCCTCACATTGTAAGGCACAAGAATAGGACATTACTTTATCCAGTGCTTAGCACAGAGCTTGTGCATCACATAGTTGGTGCTTAATGGACACTTATTGGCTGACTCTAGGGTAGGCAAACCTTAATGCATTAAATCAATGAACAGTTGTTTTATGTTAGAATGGGATTGGAACCACATTGCCTAACAGACACAAATGAAATTTTCTGTGGTAAGTATGACAAATATAATAGATTTGTGCTAATCAGCTGAGGGCTAGAAAATTTCAGAAAAGCTTGATTTCAAGGATGTTTTAAAAGAAAATAAACATGGATCACTATCTCCTGGGTCAGAGCAAACAGATGAAGGATGGAGAAGACCACTGTACAAATTAAGTAAGGAGAGTTGAAGGACCATCTAGTAAGGAATATCCATGCCCATGAAGGCATATGCACAAATGCATAGGGAGAAGACAATATAACTGAAGAATGGCTAAATTGTGGTCAGAAGAATATATAAAGTAGCACTTTTGGGTGGTGTTTAATGTTATGTTATATCCCTGCAAAAATCAACCAAACTAAGTTGGGTTCAGAGTGTGGGTGGGTCATTCCCTCATCGAGCTAAATCACATGGGAAATAAAACAGTACCAATACTTATATCAAAAAGCATGTCTCTGAGAGGGTGCAGAGGTAGGTAGGATGGAGATAATTACTGGAAGGGAAACCACAGCTAATAATCTAGTGCAATCCTCTCATTTTACAGAGGAGGACATTGAGGAACTGACCACAGACACATAGCTAAGTCGATGTTGTAGTGAGGATGAGAATCAAGGACTTCTAATTCTTAGGGAAGGGCTCTTTCTACAATATCACACTGCCTTTTGCTTCACATAAAAGATTCAAAATGATGGCTGAACTCATCTCTAATCATTTGTATATACTGCTAACAGGTTAGCTGATAAAACACTGAATCAATATTTTTAGCAATCACCATTGCCATTAGGTAGCATCTAGAGGGATGGTGCCTGATTATCAAAATATTTAGTTCCAACTATCATTCCACTGTAGAGTTCACATCTAAGATCCTAAGTGCTTTTGACCTAGACAGATGTAAACTCTTATAGTGTTCCCAATAAAGAATGACCATGGGCTACACAATGGAGGATTTAATAGTATGGATTCTCTTTGCATGTTACCATGTTCTCTGACAATTTATTGGGGTGAATTCTTTGGCTTTGTGTTCTTAATTCAAGAAATTCTGAGCCCAGCTTTAGGCATATATCAGCCATTCAAAGATAATGTGTGCCTCTAGCACTATATTGAATGCTCAGTGTCTTGCCACAGTTGCTCCTATGCATAGTCCCAGAACTGCTCTACCTTAAGATCATAGGAATCAGAGTTAAAAGATCTTAAACATCTAGTCTATGCCCTTTATTTTGAAGATAATAAAACTGATGTCCATAGAGATTAAATGATTTGAACAAGTCTACACCAGCAATAATTTGGACATATGTCCTGTGACTCCAGTTCCAAAGCTTTTTTCTACCATACCATTCTGGCTCTTCTGATAATCAAGAATGCTAAGTTCAGATATTTTTAGTCTTAAGGGTTCCTGATTAATTAATATGTCTGGACAGGTTCAATACTGGTGGGGGGTGCAAATGGAGGGGGGAAGAGAAGTTGGAACACAAAGTTTTTTAAAAATTGATGTTAAAATTTTGTTTTTACATATATTTTGGAAAATAAAATTCTATTAAAAAAATACTGCTGGGCCTGAATAGCCACCAAGTAGTTAGCAGTCAGTAATAATATTGAGTCAGATCCAGTGATACCAAGGGAGACTGTCTTGTTTTAGCATTTGATGCACCTTTGACATAGCAGTACAGTATGTAGCCATAGCCAGTCAATTCAGACTGGAGATTAAATCTGGATTAGCATTTGTGGCATTGACAGCCTTACTGGGATTATACCAGTTACAATTCAGATGTCATAGTGTTAAAGCCATCTTTGAATAATAGTCCACCACCAATGGTATGTTGTTCTCATTTCCATAGACTGAAACATCAGGTTTATACCTTCACATGGTAGAGTAGGGGGAGAAGCAATGACTTTCGGACTTAATCAAGCCTTTGTCTGAACGTGGGTGATGCACTGAGGTAATAACACACACAAGACTACTAAAATGCATAATGATTTAAAGTCTTGAAAAGCAATATCCTAAGAGGCCACAAGATGGTGGTATTATTCTAGAAAAGGAGAAAATCTCTTTCTCCTCACTGGTTTATCTCTGTTTAGTCTTAGATTCATAGATCGAAAGAATCATTAGGACAGAAATAGACCTTAGAGGTGATCCAGATCTATCTTCTTGTGTCTTTCTTTCCTTTCCCCTTAAGTGCCTATAATATAGAACTATTTAAAAAAATATATTGATGAATTTTGTCTAAAAGTACAGCTAAATAAAATGCTTTTATTTTTTTTGTGCTAAAAACCCCCACACAAACAAAAACCTTTATGTGACCCTATACAGGTTAGTGGTTCTAGACAGAAAAAAATGTTGCCAAACCTTCAGAGTAAGTAATGATTGCAGAATTACTTCTATGGAGGTCATGTTATGTGAGTCAGACTTTACAAACATTCAAAGAATTGTACAGCTGAATTTTTAGGGAGGCAATCATTAACACCCAAGGCTTTCCATGGATTAACCTAGTCTTAACAAAATAAAAAAATATATATATTGGGAATCATCTAAAAGGATCATGTAGGAACTTTGAGAGGGCTGTGGAGGCAAGAATTGCAGTCTAGCTAATTAATGGTGTTAGTGAATGACCAACAATAGGAATTATATTCCTATTCTATTTTCTTTTGGGGTTTTAATATTATATATAATATAGAATTAATTTTTATATTCAATATCTGTTGATATTCAAATAAAGGGAAATCAGTACTATGACCCTTCAAACAGCTATTTGGTGGGAGTGGATAATTTTTACTATTGAAGGTCATTGCAAGATTAGAGAGCAAAAGAGGTTCAATATGATCTCAAAAATAAGCAATAAATATCAAAACAGACCAAAGAATGTCTCTGTTCAATAAACAATAAATTTCCCAGTACAATAAAAAACCCTAGTTGTTTTTTGGAAAAAAAAAGATAATTAGAAAGATATCCCAAGAAACTTCTGGAATGTATGAGAGAAGCAGGGCAGAATAAAAGATAATGCAATAGATATATAATGGTGCTCTCTGGATAAATCAAACTTGTATGTACAAATTTTTGCAGCATTTTCTTAGGTAAGCACTTTACAATAGTGTAGATAACACCATGCTAACGTGTTTGCTGATTACAAAAAAACAGCAAACATTTCATTCATCAGTGTAAGAAAAAACCCATGGGATTTTTCCTCTTACAAGTTGTTTCCCATGCACATTAGAAGTTCATGAGTCACACAACAGAGAATTTCTATTATTTAAAATTTAAAAGCTTTTCTAGGAAAAAAAATCAATGCTACTAAAATAAGAGGAAAAAATTAGTAAGTGTAGGAAAACTTTGCATCAAATCTCTCTGATATAAATCTGATATCCAAGATCTGTAGGAAATTGAAGCAAATCCATTAGACTAACAGCTACTCCCCACTAAGTAAGTGGTCAAAGGATGTGAACGAAATTCTCAAAAGAACAACATACTACCATGAGGAAAAAGAAGCACTCCAAGTTACTTAAAAGAGAAATGCAAATTAAAACAACTGTGAGGTTTCTCCTCACATTTATCTACTTGGCAAGGATGATTAAAAAACAAAAAGAAACTCTTATTGGGGGGGAATATGGGAAGATAGTCACACTAATGTCTGTTCATGGAGCTGTAAAATGGTCCAACTCTCCGTGTGTGTGTGTGTGTGTGTGTGTGTGTGTGTGTATCTATTTCTCTATCTTATAGCTCCATTTCACTATCCCTGTAACTTTCCAAACCAAATCACCCATCCCTGACCGCCAATCCTTTACAATAAAAATGTTTTAAATAATTAATACTAGCCAACTAAAAATGTTACAGCATTTACTATGTGGCTTGCCACACTGTGCTGAACACTTTATAATGATTTCCTCATTTGATCCTTACAACAACCTCAGAGGTAGATACTGTTATTAATCAAACAATAGACAATTAGGCAGCACTTAGGCCATTTAACGGGACAAGGAAACTGAGACAAAGGCAATTAAGTGACTTGCCCAGAATCACACAGTTAGTAAGTGTCTGAGGCCAGACCAGGCCCAGCACTAAACCATCTAGTTGCCCTATTATGTATTGTCTCTCCCTATTAGGATGTAAGTTCCTTGAGGGCAGAGACTATTTTTGTTTTTGTATTTGTATTCCCAGTGCTTAGCATATGGTAAGCACTTAATAAGTGCTTTTTCAGAGTAAGTCCCATATATGGCAAAATATTAAAAGCAGTAATTTTTTTAATGGTAGCAAAGAACTAGAAAGTAGGTACCCATCGATTGGTGAATGATTCAACAAATTGTGGAATGACACAATAATTATGCTTAAACAAGGAAGAATTCAGAGGAATATTGAAAGACTTGTATGAGCTGATGCATAATGAAGAAAATAGAGCTAGGAGTACATGCCTAATTACAATAATATAAATTTTTTTTAAAAACCACTAAAAGGCAAGTGAACTTGGATTAAAGAAAATTACCTATACCAGAGTCAAGATGATAAAAAAAAAATAGCCCTCTCCTTCCAGTTAAGAATTCAGTGAGGAGAGGTAAGGGGTGGGGTGGGGTGATGAGGTGGATTTACTCACCATTTAGTAGTAACCAAATATTTGTTGCAAATGCCGTTGGGAATGGTTATTATATCATTCAGTTGTGCTTAACCATTTATCTTTCTGACAAGGGAAGGTTGGGGATGGTGGAAAGGATATTGGGAAGTGGAGCTGGTGACATCAAAAAGCCTCAATAAAATCTTAAAGATCATAAGAGAGGGGCAGCTAGGTGGCACAGTGGATAGAGCACTGGCCCTGGAGTCAGGAGGACCCGAGTTCAAATTTGACCTCAAACACTCAACACTTACTAGCTGTGTGACCCTGGGCAAGTCACTTAACCCCAATCCCCCCCCCCAAAAAAAAAGATAGATAGATCATAGGAGAGTACAGGATAAATTTAACTACAAAGAACTACTGAGTATCAACGTTAAATGTGGCATGAAGAGGAGAGACATGCTCACCAAAAGGCTTTTGGCAGTGTCGTGGATGTTCCATACAAAACACAAACAAAAGAGGAATATTCTATAGCTGGAGATGCTTGTACCAGTTGTACCAGTTTGCAGATAATACTGTGGTGATTATATAAAGCCCAATAGCATTAAAGAATCTCTGTAATAAGATCCATGGTGATTTGAGAGGCTAGCAATTCATACAAGTAGATAAAAATGCATATAGTTGAATAGGCAATCCACCAGTACATATCTTGGGTACTGAAGATGACCAATGAGTTGGCTCCAGAAATGAACAGGAAGAGGATAGGCCAGATTACATTTGGAAAATCAGACTGTGTTTTCCCAAATCACAACCTGTTCTCTGTCACAAAAGCTCATTTTTATCACCAGTATTTTCCTGGCAATACTAGCTACATGGCCGTTAATCATGGCACACCATCACCTCAGAAGAATAAATATTTTGGGTGACCCAAAGGGCAACAGAAAGATTCATGCTAAGTCTAAGTAGGCTGCAGCATATTGCCAATAATAGTCTTTTTTTTTTTAAGTGAGGCAATTGGGGTTAAGTGACTTGCCCAGAGTCACACAGCTAGTAAGTGTGTGTTAAGTGTCCGAGGCTGGATTTGAACTCAGGTACTCCTGACTCCAGGGCTGGTGCTCTTATCCACTGTGCCACCTAGCTGCCCCCGAATAATAGTCTTTATACAAGAAGTAAAGATGTTACTGAGAACATGTATGACTAGAAAAGAAGAAAGACCAATCATATAATTTTTTCAATTACCTCTTGAAGAGGCACTTTGACAAGGATTGGGCTGCTCCACTGTGACCCTTTTTTCAGTGAGGTAAATTAATTCTATTTCTCCTTTCAGAATGCAAAACCACTTTATATAAGGTTTGTGTACTTATTGGTCAGAATAAGGCAGAAACCTTAAAAGTCTACCCCTGCATTTTTCAGGCCAGTCACTTTTTCAGGTTTAAATGACAACTGCTGGCCTGATAATCAACTCATGATTATCATTAACTCTCGTGTGTTAAATATTAAAGCAAGAAAAGATAGCCTATGAACAAAATTTCTATAGTATCTTTAGTTTATTCATTTTTAATTATGTCAATAATCCATGTATAATTTATTAAGTTATATAATACAATTTTATTATACAAATATCCATATTAAGTACATGTGTGATTCTAGAGTAAAATCACATGTGAACAAGAGCAAAACATACTTTCTTCATAATATTTTCATTTTATGACTAAGGATTACAAGATTAAGTCATTTTTCAAACTAGGAAATGTAAATCTAAAAAATGAGACACATTAAAAAATTATAATTTACATTGGTTAAAGACAAAAAGGACAGCTTATAAAACAGATTCCACCAATTAACTTGTATTATAGGTGACTGAAGGCATAGAACTCTTTAGGGAGAGGGAAATTTTGAGTATCCACTAATGGAAATGGTCAAACTTTCTAAATCTCTCTAGGCAACATGGGACAATACTGGGGAGCCAGGGAGGTCTTAAAAATTCAACTCTGCTAGCTCATCAGTAGCTTATTACAATTATAGTATATAATATATAACATAGTAGCTACTGCCATAGAATGTAAAGTTCCATTTAAATAAAGAACTCATCAAAAAGAAAATGCCCATTGAACTTACGTCCTTCAGCTGTATTTCCACTGCATGAATATTAACCACAGGCGACTCAGTGAAACTTGCAGTCATGTTCTACAAACAAATCAAAGTTATTAGCTACTTAGACTAAGCATAAGTTTATTAATCTATCCAGTCTGATGATCTCCACTACACCCACTACATTCCAGTTTGGTGTACTCTGGGGAATTATCATGGCATAAATGCACTGTGTGGCTTTGGGTAGGTGGAATAAGGATCTCTTGGAAATTTAAGTAGAATGGAAGAAGCAGAGTTCTTAAGGTATGATGTGTATCCCTTAAGCCCACCAGAATAGCACAAACTTCCTTGTAAATAAGTCACAAATAGCCTAAAGATTTTCATTCAAATGAAAATCATCGAACTATTTAAATATCTTTTGAGAGACACTAAATTGTCATGTCAAAGATATAATTAAGTACCTACTTAATTATCCAAAAATCAGTTTGTAACCCTGTCAGATATATAAAAGATTCTAATAGTTAAGTTTTCAGACTAGATCACAAAAAGCCCATAACAGAAATGTATTTCAGCTCTTCAAGATTTATTACTAAAGAACTTGGTTGTCATTCTTGACTAAAAAGCTTAAAGCCTTTTTTTAAAGGCTCAGCTCTATATTCTGTTTTGTATCTAGGCATGACCCCTTAGCACACAGTACAATAACAACTGATAAGGAGGCCAAGGATAATGCATAAGAATGGAGAAATTACTTATGGATACAATGCTGTTTGAGAAATGACTTTTAAAAATTTATATGGGACTGTGATCTCATTGGTGTAAGGATTCCCTCCATAGGTGCAGACAACAACTATTATTTTAGAGACAGTTGCCTGGAAAATTGAGAGGTTAAATGACACTGCTGTCAGATGGCTAGTATTTGCTAGAGGCAAGACTTGAACTTAGGTCTTCCTGAATCTAAGGCTGACTCTGTAGCCACTATATTGTATTACCTCTTAAATGTCAAATACTATAAAATCCATGCAGGGCTAAATTAGAATTTCTATTTAAAAGTTAACATTTGGAGGCAGCTAGGTGGCACAGTGGATAGAGCACCAGCCCTGGGGTACTAGCTGTGTGACCCTGGGCAAGTCACTTAACCCCAATTGCCTCACTAAAAAAAAAAAAAGTTAACATTTGCATTCCAAATTCAAATATTTTCATTTTTGTAGACTAAATTTTTTTAAAGATTTAGCCATCTCTGATTTTATCTAACCTCTTTAGACAGCACCTTTAATTATATAGAGAGAAGTATAACTTATGTAAAACATTAATAAATTGGTAGGTAAAATAGAGACAACATGCTAGCATGTCTTTTTGTGTGTGTTTTTGGTTTTTTGTTTTTTTGGGTTTTTTGCGGGGCAATGGGGTTAAGTGACTTGCCCAGGGTCACACAGCTGGTAAGTGTCAAGTGTCTGAGGCCAGATTTGAACTCAGGTACTCCTGAATCCAGGGCCGGTGCTTTATCCACTGTGCCACCTAGCCACCCCGCTATCATATTTTAATACTAGTTGCCTCCATGTTACCAAAGCATATTGAAAATCTCTTAAAATGAAGCATTTATTTAAAGAAAATAATAGTTAATTTCTTCCAGACACTTCCATGAAAATATTCAAATTCTCAGCAGTGATATAATCTTATCCATATAGCATCTATTACATAGCTAGCTTGGACAAAGTAATTCTGATATAATTATTTTTGTGGGAAAATGAACAAATGAGCAATTCAGCAAGAATAACACTTTGGGTAAAAGAAAATGGTTGCTGAAATTAGTTACCCTAGAGGGGCAGCTAGGTAGCGCAGTAGATAAAGCACTGGCTCTGGATTTAGGAGTATCTGAGTTCAAATCTGGCCTCAGACACTTGACACTTACTAGCTGTGTGACCCTGGGCAAGTCATTTAACCCCCATTGCCCTGCAAGAAAGAAAGAAAGAAAGAAAGAAAGAAAGAAAGAAAGAAAGAAAGGAAGGAAGGAAGGAAGGAAGGAAGGAAGGAAGGAAGGAAGGAAGGAAGGAAGGAAGGAAGGAAGGAAGGAAGGAAGGAAGAAAGAAAGAAAGAAAGAAAGAAAGAAAGAAAGAAAGAAAGAAAGAAAGAAAGAAAGAAAGAAAGAAAGAAATTAGTTACCCTATAACTAAGTCATGAGATAATCTCTATTATATATTTTGCTATAGTTACTCTATAGGCATACTATAGTTACAAAATACATCTTCTAAGTATTGGATTATATACCAAAATAAGTCAGAGGCTAGGCTTTCTTGTTTAAATTTAAATACCTGTGATAAATGAAGTGTACTGGCTTTGCTTTCAAGTTCTGATAGTCTTGTGGTTGCTATGGACAGCTGTTTTTTCAGAATGTCGGTCTCCTCTGATAATGACTTTAAGAGTTGCTCTCTCCTCTCTGCCTCTTTAGTTTTTTCTTCTAATTGATTTAGTAATGAACTGGTGCTATTTCTAGATTTCAGCTGGTCTTTTAATTGCTGTATTTCTTTTTCCTTTTCTGCCAGATGGTAACTATTCTTCTCCTTTTCAGTTTCAAGGGCAAGTATTTTCTAGATTAAAAAAAAGGTAAAAATCTTACTACAAGGCAAACTGAAACATCAGTTAAACAATGTGATACAAACATGTCAAAAATGAAGACGAGATAATGCATGTCACAACAAAATAAAGTTTTCAGTTAGTACTAAAATAGTTTTTTTTTAAATTTGGAAAATATGTAAAGAATTAAACATGAGCTATTTGAATATTTTACCACCAGATTCTCATACACAAAGCCAATAACTTCCCATTTCTCTTGTCATTTTTTACCTCAATTCCCAGTCCTCTTCATCTGATTAGATGAGAACTAGAGAAAGGTAAGTAGGTAGAAGTTCCTATTTAAAGGAAGTTATAAGCAGTGAACTCTAAGAACTCAAGCACTCCTAAGATAAAAAGTCATAGTTTAACAGCAGGAACTGATGTAGAATCATTTCCCCCATTTCTCCTTTTGGACTAATTAATTCAAAATTAAGACAATAATTGAGAAAAGAAAAAGCAAAAAGCCTCATTTTTTTAAAGAATATGAATAAATAATAAAAGGAAGGTAAAACTCAATTAGATAAAAGATCTTATATTTAAAGGTTTTGTGTCAAATTGGAAAAACCAAAAGCCTATTGCTGTTCATGACAACCTATTAATACTACATTCATGTTTAACCTGTTGAGTATTGATTAAGGGCCTCTGGTGGCAAAGGACTCTGTCCATGGTACTACTCTGTTCAACATTTTTATCAACTGAAGACACAGAAGACATCTTATCAAATTTGTAATGATAGGAAACAAGCAGGGATAGCAAACATCTAGTAATTACTCATTTATCATAAAAAACATAAGCACACATTTAAAAGTTTGATCATTTGAACTATCCTTTTATAGGTAGCACAATCACAATCCATGATAACTAACAGAAAGATATAACTGAACAGGATAAACAAAGTCTTTCCCTGGGTTAAAAAAAAAAATCAGTTGTATATATTACAATGTGGAGAGCTACCCTGGGATTAGATCAAGTGAAGAAAGCCAACCTGTCTTGAAAGAGTTTAAAGATATTTAGAATATCTTGGACTAATTGCCCCTTCCTTAAAGTCCAAAAGCTGATGTGTTTTATAGAGAAATGATAGTAAAGTGCTGACATTATGGAATCAAGACTTTTTTTAAAAGTTTACAAAGCAATTTATTAGGTTTTTTGGTAGAGGGAAAGACTCCATAAGCCACTTATAAATTATAATTTTTATCCATCTTTAAAAACTATCCCTTTGGGGGCAGCTAGATGGCGCAGTGGATAGAGCACCGGCCCTGGAGTCAGGAGTACCTGAGTTCAAATCCGGCCTCAGACACTTAACACTTACTAGCTGTGTGACCCTGGGCAAGTCACTTAACCCCAATTGCCTCACTAAAAAAAAAAACAAAAACAAAACTATCCCTTTGGTAGTTTGAGTGTTATAATACTAAATCTACAAATTACCTTCAGTAATATCATTATTTTCATATTATCATGGCCTAGTCATGAACACTGAATATTCCATCAGCTAATTAAGTTGTTCTTTATTTCTTAAAGGAGCATCTTACAACTGAATCTATACAGGTATTGTGTACTTTAGTAGATTGACTCAAGTATTTTATGCACAGGTACTACAATTTAAGAGAAGTATTAATAAACTAAAGTGTATTCAAAGGAATGGGAGGATGGGTCTGGAAACCATATCATATGAGAATAGAAAAGTTGGGGGGGTCCTTTTTTTTAGTCTATACAACAGAAAAGTAAGAAAGACAACTATACTGTCTTCAAATACTCAAAAGGGTTTAAAGATATTTAGACTATCTCAACAAAATGCCCCTTCCTAAAGTCCAAAAGCTAATTTTTATGAATTGGAATTTTAAAAGAACTTTACTTAAAAAAGCCTGGGGAAAACTATCAGACTACCTAGAAGGAAGCCAAGAAATGAGAGGCAATATGGTGAATAGAGCACTGGACTTAGGAAGGCCTGAGTTCAAATCCTGCTTTGAACACTTACTAGTGAACTAGCATAACCTTGGGCAAGTCAATCTCTGGGCCTCAATTTCCTCATCTGTAAAATAAGGGGGTTAGACTCAATGCTCTTTCCAGCCCTAAATCTATGATCTAAATTCATAATGATAATCTATGATATAATATGTTGTTAAATATTCACATGAAATTTTCAGATTGTTAATTCAGCAATCTGAAATGAGCAGCCTTGATATTAGTGAAGAGACAAACCAGACTGTGGTCATGACAGACTTGGTGTGTGTGTGTGTGTGTGTGTGTGTGTGTGTGTGTGTGTGTGTGTGTGTGTGTGTGTGTTTTTCAGGAAAATCAAGTGCTTTAAAATATGAAAATGGCTGGCATTTGATAAAATAATAAAAAGCAATGATTACCAAATAGCCAGTCTATGACTTAAATTATAAAATTGTGAAAATATTAAATACAAAATAATTTATATAGATTCAAACTTTTAGGGGAAAAGATCCCAGTTAAAAATACTCTAGCAATGAAATTTAGTTAAATGTGTTTTATAGATAAGTAACAGTAAAGTATTGGCATTATAGGCTCAAATGAAGACTTGTTTTAAGTTTTAGAAAGAAATTTATTAGGTTGCTTGGTAGAGGTAAAGATTCTATAACTCATTTCTAAAACATGTTAAATTTTTTTTTTGTGGGGCAATGGGGGTTAAGTGACTTGCCCAGGGTCACACAGCTAGTAAGTGTCAAGTATCTGAGGCTGGATTTGAACTCAGGTACTCCTGAATCCAGGGCTGGCGTTTTATCCACTGTGCCACGTAGCCGCCCCCAACATGTTAATATTTGATGGCCTTCTGGACTTGGAGTTAGGACCTGAGTTTAAAACCTGGGTTCTTCCCCAAATATGTATGACCTTGGATAAGTCATTTAACCTCTTGTAGTCTCACTTCTAAAATGAGAGGGTTCTATATTAGATGATTTCTAACATATATTCTAACTCTATATCTAATATACACCTGGTAATGTCAATGAATTATGTATAATTTTTTGGGTGGGGCAATGAGGGTTAAGTGACTTGCCTAGGGTCACACAGCTAGTAAGTGTCAACTGTCTGAGGCCAGATTTGAACTCAGTTCCTCCTGAATCCAGAGCCAGTGCTTTATCCACTGTGCCAACTAGCTGCCCCTAATTATGTATAAATTTAAGATAAAGGAATACACTAAAGAAGTGTCCTTGTTATCCACCCTTTTCATCAGATCACTTGTTCAAGAGTTATGAAGGTCAACTATTTGAAGTTAATAGGATAAGAGAAGGAAATGATGAACAGAACATGTAATTCAATTACAATATTCAAAAGTCAAAACCATCTACCTCTAGAAGTCTGTGTCTTTCTTTTTCTGCCAGCTTTCCCTTTCCATTTGCATTTTCTTCCACAGACTTTTTAAGGGCTGCATTTTCTTTCTTAAATTTCTCTAATTCAGTTTCAGATTTGGAGCTGCTAGTCTTTAATCCCCATTTGCTTTTAACGAAATCTTTGGGACTTCTGGAGGACATATCTGGAATATTCTGGAAAAACAAGAATGAAAGCATATAAAAGGATATTAGTTGAAAGATTCAAAGCTATACATACATACCCAGTTGTTGTCAGCAAAAGAAGTACCCAAGGGGCAGCTAGGTGGAGCAGTGGATAAAGCCCTGGCCCTGGATTCAGAAGGACCTGAATTCAAAATTGGCCTCAGACACCTGACACTTATTAGCTGAGTGACACCCTGGGCAAGTCACTTAACCCTCATTGCCCTAAAAAAAAAAAAAGTACCCAAAATGGAAAGGTGTTCAAATCATATATTGGCCCTACCATAACATCACACATATATAGGTCACAACTAAGAACATTTACAACCTAGAAAAAATGCTAAGTGCACATTGGACTTTACATTTTACAAAGCACTTTCTCAGACACGACCTTATTTAATCCTCATAACAACTCTGTGAGGCGGTTATAATACTCATTATTATTCCTAGTTTTAAAGATGAATAGAAGATCAAAGAGGTTAAATGATTTTCACAAGGTAAACTAGCTTTTAAGTAACACTTGAGCCCATTCAATTTAGTTAGTTTCTTTCTTTTTTGGGAGGGGGCAGGGCAATGGAGATTAAGTGACTTGCCCAAGGTCACGCAGCTCATGTCAAGTGTCTGAGGCTGGATTTGAACTCAGGTCCTCCTGAATCCAGGGCTGGTGCTTTATCCACTGTGCCACCTAGTTGCCCCTTAATCTAGTTTCAAGTACAATGTTCTTCTGTGATCTCTTTCAGCAGGCACTCAGATGATGGGTACAGGTTTAAGTGAGAAAGGTATAAGACTGGACACTGTATAGGAAAAAATGACAATATGCATGAAATCTAAAAAGTAAATCAAGTAGGGAAAAGCCCAGGAGTAATGATTGGTTTCAGAGAGGCAGTGTGATATAGGCATTAGGAGTCAGAGGACCTGGGTTCCAATTCTGTTTTTGCCACTTACTATGTAACCTTGGGCAAATCAATTAACCTTTATTAAATGATGCTCAGTTTCTGCATCTAACACTACTAATACTATGTCTCCCACATGGGTGTGACAAAGCTCAAATGAGATAATATCATTTAAGTAATTAACAGCTTGGTAAAAGAAGCACACACACACACACACACACATACACACACACACACAAATAATGAAGAAAACATGTTACAAAACAGAATTGAGGCCTAGATCAAACCTTACACCATATACCAAATTAAGGTCAAAATGGGTATATTTTACATTTAGATATGAAGGGTGATACTACAGGCAAATTAGGAAAGGAAAAGATTGTTTACTTGTCAGATCTGTGGAGAGGGGAAGAATTTATAACCAAACAAGAGATAGAGAACATTGTGAAGTGCAAAATAAATCAATTTGATTACATTAAAGAAATGGAATGGAGGGAAAAACCCAGTAATGACAACAGTGAATATAAGTAGAATGAATTCACCCATAGAATAAACGCAGATAGCAGAATAGATTAGAAACCAGAATCCAACAATATATTGTTTACAAGTGATACACTTGAAGTAGAAAGACACATGGTAAAAATAAAGGCTGGGGGGCAGCTAGGTGGCACAATGGATAAAGCACTGGCCCTGGATTCAGGAGGACCTGAGTTCAAATGCAACCTTTGACACTTACTAGCTGTGTGACCTGGGCAAGTCACTTAACCCTCATTGGCCTGCACAAAAACAAAACACAAAACAACAACAAAAAATAAAGGGCTGGAACAGAATCTAATATGTTTCAGTTAAACTAAAAATAGGCAGGAATAGCAATCATGATCTAAGACAAAACAAAAACAGAAACAGATCTAATTAAAAGAGATAATCAGGGAAACTACATTTTGCTAAAAGATACCATAGACAATGAATATCAAAAACAATTTTACAGCAAGTTGCTCTGATAAAGGCCTCATTTCTCAAATATATACTGAGTCATATTTATAAAAATAACCACTCCCCAACTGATGAATGGTCAAAGGATATAAACAGGAAGTTTTCAGAAGAAGAAATCAAAGCTATCTACAATCATAGGGGGAAAAATGCTCATTATTGATTAGAGAAAGGCAAATTAAAACAACTCTAAGGTACCACTTCACACCTATAAGAAATAACAAATGCTGGAGGGAATGGGAGGTGGGGAGTGGGGAAGAGGTACACTAATGGGCTATTGGTGGAATAGTGAACTGGTCTAACCATTCTGGAGGACAATCTGGAAGTAGGTCCAAAGAGCGATAAAATGGCATACATACCCGTTGGCCAAGCAATACCACTACTAGGTCTGTATTCCAAGGAGATAAAAAACAAAAACGAAAAAGACCTTTAAGTCTTCCACTCTAATCCTGCTAATGTTCTTACTGCCTCCCCAAAACATACCATATTATTTTTTTTCTTCCTCATGCTGTTCTATTTCCTTTTCTGTCATCAAAACCTACCATCCTTTAAGGCCAGATTTAAGTGCCAAGGCTTCCCCAAGTATCTGAAGCCTTCCCCAATTCCCTAGTCCTAATGGAACCCCACCCCACACTCTGACCTCCTATAGAAAGTCTAGCTGTTAACACACAATTGAACAATTACTATGTTCTATCTTGGATAGTTCAGTAACTGTTTCAGGGACCCTGTCTTTTACTGAACTAGAAGTCTGGGGACCTGATTACTAGTCCTGATTCTGCCACTAGTTATGTGACTTTAAAAGCAAGTCCTCTATGAGCCTCAGTCTCTATCTGTAGAATGAAGGCTTTGGATTAGATTGTTTCTAAGGTGCCTTCTAGCTCTGAGGTGTTATAATTCTATATGTATGAGCTGTTACGGTGATGGTGATTCTGCTTCTTAAATTCCCAAAAGTGCCTTGAACATTAACAGGCATTCAACAAATTTTTTCTGATTGATAAGACATGATAGAGAGTAAAGCTCTTTTCTATTTTTAAGTGCCTCCTGGAAAGTTAAGTCAACAAACATTTATTAAGTGCTCTCTATGGACAAGGTACTGTGCTAAGTGTTGGGAATACAAATACAAGCAGGAAATTCATTCAACAAATATTTAAGCATCTACTCAGTGGTGGAGGGGGTATAAAAATTTAGATAAGACCGTTTCTATCTTCATGGAGCTTATAGTTTGGTAGAGGGGCGAGATAAACACAGAAAAACTAACATACAGTATTACAAGGTATATATTAGAGAGTTGTTGAACAAAGTGTTAGGAGGAAGATCATTACTGGGATTAACAAAGGCTTCATCATCATGATCATATAAAGTTTGTAGGGCCCTTTTACCTCACCCTATGAAATAAATACAGATATAATTATCCCTGTTTTATAGAGGAGGAAACAGGTTCAGAGAGGTCATCACTAGCCCATGATTACACAGCTAATCCATATCAACAGTAAAATGTGAACATAGATCTTTCTTGACTTCAAATCCAACACTCTTTCCACTATACCACGCTGCCTTTGAGCATTTCAGTGGGGCTCTAATGACTGAGCAGAAATACAACAGCCAAAAAGTAAGACAGAAAATATTTAAGGCATAGGGAACAGTGTGAGCAAAGCCAGAAACTTGGGACAGTACATGGTATAATGTGGAACAGAGAAAAGTGTCCTTGGGCTCGAGTGTATTATGTGTGGAACAAAGTAACAGGAGAGAAGTCCAGAAAGGTAGTGTAGATTGTTTGAACTAAGCCTTTAACTAAGAATTTAGTTTGAACTAAACTTTTCTGAGCAAAGGAGTGACATGAGCAGCTTTGTTCATAAGGAAGGACAAAGGGTAGAACTCACAAACTGGCAAAATTAGGCTTGATGTAAGCAGAACAGGCTATTTTGTGAGGTATTGGTCAACAAGCAATGACTAGATAAACTCTTGTCAGTTATGTACTAAAGGTAGGTGTGGGGGGGGGAAGAGGGGGGGAGGTTCCTCCTCGTGTGGGTTGGACTAAATGACCACGGAGATCCCTTCTGACAGAGATTCTGTGAAGATCATTCTCACAATGGCACGAAGTATAGGGAGAGTCCAAGCAGGAAAATCTTTTAGGAGAATACTGCAAAGAGAACTGAGAAGACAGAAGCAATGTTAGCTAAGCTGGGTAGTATAGTGGCAAGAACACTCAATCCCCACTGTGCTACTATTTAATATATGTATCTGTTGTCTCCCCCATTCGAATGCTCAAGCTCTTTCAGAGTAGAGATTGTTTCGTGCTTTATACATGTAATAATTAATATTTAGGCATTGTACTAATATTAATATTTATCTGCAAAACGGGGATAATAGCACCTACCTCCCAAAGTGGTTGTGAGGACCAAGTAAGATAACGATTGTAAAGCTCCAGGCATATAGTAAGCGCTATATAAATTTTAGTTATTATTATTATTGTTATTATTATCGACCTACACGACAGACTCTTAATAAGCCCCTGTTCGAGTCCCTCCTCTTCTCTGGTCCTCAGTTTCCTCCGATGTAAAACGAGGACGTTGGTGAAGTTGACGGACCAATGGACTCCAGGGGGAGAGGAGAGACTCTGGCTTTGACTCTTTCGCAGGAAGAGCCTTCCGGGGCCCGGCCAGATCGCCTCCAGGGGTCCTAAATCTACGACTCTGAGCTATCACCGAATCGGAAGGCGAGACGAATCCACAATCTGGGACCGCTGCCCGAAGAACCAGGTCTGGGACAATCTGGGACAATCTCCGCCGCAGGGCGGGGCGGGGCGGGGCGGGGCCCTCCACTGAGGCGCTCCGGCATCCCTGCCGCCTCGGGCACTACCCATCCAAGGTCTACCGGCTCCTAGGTCCGGGCCTCCCCCGGTTCCCGTCTCCTGGAGATTGACAGACTTCGGTCCATCCGGGTCGCCAGCGCAACCACCCACCTGAGACAGCGATGTCGTCCGCCCTCCTTCACAGCCGAGCCCTCCGTAGCTTCCGGGAATTTGAATCCCGCGGCTGCTGGGGGGAGGGGCGTGACGTCACTGCCGGCGGGGGGCGCGGTTCCGGCAGAGAAGGGGCGGAGAGAAAGGCGCTCTCTTTCTGGATTGGTAGTGAGGGATAATGGGCGGGACCTGAACACGTGGACATGGGGGGGAAAAGGAGAAAGGTGGGGCTGTCAGTCTGTCCTCCCGGCCAGTCCCTCCCTGCCCCGAGCTCCGCCTCTTTCACCTGTTAGAGTCCTCACGAAGGGGATCGGCAACTCAAGTGGTCGGGGGCAGGCTCCTCCGGTGGAATGAAGGGATGGAAGTGAAGTTTAACCTCCATCTCCCAGCCCTGAGGCTGCGGCGTCCTTGCGGCCGCTTCCCGAAGCTCGAGTTTCTGCCCTAGGGGCTTAGTCTGAACTTTGGGGCGGCTTGTAGTAAGCAGCCCAGGGCTGTACTTTTTAACCACGTTTTTTAAGCGTTGTTGTCATTTCCCCTCGACTTCACCTAAACTGGTGCCAAATGGAAGGATCAAAAAGGAGCAGACTGCTTATTGGCCTCGCAAGACTCCCCAATGCTTTGTTCCGACCACAAGTAACTAATTGCGATTCCACTACTCTGACCTTAATTTAGGGCCTGCCCTGGGTGCTCGAGAAATTTACGAAATTGAAAGAGAAGAAACAATCCACGTCCTGAGGTTGGGAGGAAGGGGTGCATTTGCCTAAGCAAAAACAAAACCTAGCTAAATAAGTAAGATTGATGTGAAAAAAGATAAAGCGGCTAAACAGTCCTAAAGATAAAGGAAAGGAAGTTGGGTGTCACAGTCAAGTGATAAAAGGCTTTAGATAACTTTTTTGCAAAGAGCTTTACCAATCAATCCATAAACATTAATTAAGCACCTACTGTGCCAGACACAGTGCTAAGAGCCGGAAATAAAAAGAGGCAAAAAACAGTGCCTACCCTGAAGGACCTTACAATCTAACCAGGAAGATAAAATGTAAGCAAATATATATACAAAGCAAACCCTCCGTAGGATAAAATGAAATAATTAACTGAGAGAAGGTAGTGAAATTAAGAGCAGTTGGGGGAGGTTTCCTGTAGAAGGTGGGATTTTAGTTGGGATTTACAGGAAGTCTGGAAAGTCAGGAGAGCATTCCAAAGGGACCAGGGGACAGTCAGGGATTATGCCCAGAGTAGAGATGGGGCGTCTTGTTCATGGAACAGTCAGGAGGCCAGTGTCACTGGATGGGAAGAATATATAGCAGAGAGCAAAGTGTCAGAAGACTGGAAAGGGGACTAGGTTATGAAGGGCTTTGAGTGTCGAACAGAACATTTTTGTATTTGATCCTGAAGGCAATAGAGAGCCCCTGTAGTGCTTTGGCAGGATTGGATATGAGGGATGAGAGACAGTGAGAAGTCCAGGGTGACTCCTGAGTGACTGGGAGGATGGTGTTTCCCAATCTGGTAATAAGGAAGGGAGGAGGGTTTAGGAAGAAAGATAATGAGTTCTACTTTGGACATTTTGACTTTAACGTGTCTACTGGATATCTAGTTTGAGATGTCTGAAAGTCAATTGGAGATTCTAGATTGGAGGGGAGAAGAGAGTTTGGGATGGTATTGGTAGATTTGAGAATTCTCAGCATAGAGATGGTAATTAAATTCATGGGAACTGAAGAGATCACCAGAAAGAGACATGCACAGAAAAGGACAAATCTGTCCCCAGATTCACCTTATGACATGTAAACCCCCAAAACACACCTCTATGGAAAAAGGTACCTGCCTGGGGGAGGGGGGGTTCTCTTAGGACCCTAAGAACTCCAAATTAGGATAAGCCCTCCCCTGTACCTCCCTAAAGTGGAGATTATTATAATGAGACTGATAATCAGTTTATCCATACTATAACTATAACTGTCTTTTCTTTCATCTGCATCAAATTGATTATTGTGCCCATGGGAGCTGATAAGATCATCAAGAAAGGCGGGAGAGATACCTTTACACTTTTCTGGTTCTTTCCCTATGGTCACTCACAGTATTGCAATAAAACTTGGGAAACTGAGTCACTGAGTCTTGTAATTCCTTTGGCATGCCTCACGATCAATTTGAACCCTTAATTCCATCCCACATCAGTAGTCATAGTTGTAATACTAGTAGTAGTAGTAATAGTGGTGGTGGTGGTGGTAGTAGTAGTTGTCATCCCATTTTAGAGATGTGGAAACTGACACAGAGGTTATGTAACTCATTCAGAGTCACACAGCTAATATGTTTTTGAGAAAGGGATTGAATTCAGGTCTTCTTACCTCCAGGTCCAGCGCTCTACTTTGCTACCTAGCTGCCCCTAGGGATCCTACTTTTGATTTCATCAGTAGCTGGTAGCATGTTTCACCATGAGTGTTCTGGAATTTTGGTTGGTCATTGCATTGATCAGAGTTCCTAAGTTATAGTATTGTGGTAAAATAATAGAATTTGGCAGATGCCTAGGGGTCCCACCTGAATGACCTAGTACTGTTTGGGAAACCAACTAGGAATGATTGGATATGGGCCACACCTGGCCTGTCCTGAGTGACGTATGCTGCTGATGTCAGCAGGAGAATCACTCTCTGATCCAGCTTGAAGGACCTCCCTTTTGGGGGAGGGAGAGTAAAAGTAGAAAAGGGAATGCTCACTGAGGGGAGGGCTTTTTTTTTTTTTTTCCTGTCAGTGAGCTTCCGGGAACGGACTTGAGAGGATTTTTTCCTGTCAGTTTCTCCTGTGAGCCTTTCTGTCGGTTTTCCTATGGGCTTTTCCTGTTGACCCTGGATGCTGCACAGCTGTTGCCTATTGAAACTACAGACCCCAGGTAGTGAGTTAATAAAAGGAGTCTGGCTCTTTGAATTAGCTGAGCTGGAAGTGAATTTGGGGATTGTATAGGCCTTTGCTAGGGTTAGGAAGCTTATTCATTTTTCTTTTTCTCTATTCCCTTGTCCTTGACTTTATTAATTTCACCTTTGCTGTGTATTTTATTCCCATTAATAAAACCTGATTTGTTTGTGGAAAAGAGGCTGTCGATCCCCTTATTGGCCTGGGAGAAATCACTAAAAAAAGGCGGTTCAGAGGGGAGGAAACTTTGGACCTAGAGGTCCCTCATTATTTTCTGAACCCCAATATTACGGCAAGCCACCCAGTTAACTCTCCCCATATTAAATTTGGACCCTACAGTATCATTCTTGAACCCAGAGCAATGCACAATTGGAATTTGTTTTGTCCCCTATGGTCCCTCCATTATGAAGGGGCAAGATTGGATAATAGAACACAGTCTGAAACAACTGAACCATATTCTGTTCTTGAACCCAACAAGACTAGTTATTACATGAAGATGCAAGTGTCTGCCCTTGGGGTTTCAGCTTAGCCCAGGATATATTACTCAGGTTCTGTGGCAAACTGGAACCCATGAAAGTCAGTGCCTTTCCCAGTCACAGCTAACTGTGCTGTCTCAGGCCAGGACCTCTGATCCATCCTCCACAAGCCCAGAATGGAATGGGGTCAGAAGACTCATAGCCCAGCTAGGAGTTCTGCTGCCATCCCACCCCAGTAGGCCTCTGCCTCTGCCTCTGCCCCTGACTGCCCTCTGCTGCAGCTATGTGGGTCTCAATTCCTGTGATCTCTTCCTATCTCATTCCTCAGCCCCAAACACCCACAACTTGAGAGGATGGAAGGGAAAGGGTCAATTATCCTTTTAGTCTTCCCTTACTGACCAGCATTACTATCTTTGGCCACAGCAACTATTTTACTTTCCTTCTTCTGAGCCCCTCCCGTCTCATTTAATTTAATACCCCATATCTCTTCTTCCTTTGAACTAGAGACTTCCTGTACCACTCCTCTCCAATTTCTTCAAGTACCCTGGGGTCCCTTTCTTTTTCCTTTTAACAAGTGATCTTATCTTCTAATTACAGAGAAAATTGAGGCCATCCATCATAAGCTTGCTCTTCTTTTCTATAATGTACCTCAAATCCCCTATACATCACCTCCCTTCTCCTTTTCTTGATTCCTTTGTTCTAGCTTCTAAGGAAGAGGTGGCTTTTTTTTTCTCCCTTCCAAGATAAACCCCTCTGTTTGCTCTTTTTTTTTTTTTTTTGCAGGATAATGAGTGTCAAGAGTCTGAGGCGAATTTGAACTTAGGTCCTCCTGAATCCAGGTGCTTTATCCACTGGGCCACCTAGCTGCCCCTGTTTTGTTCTTGATGCATCATCCCTTCCTATCTCCTCTGGAATCTTGTCTCAGTCTCTTATCTTCATTGTGTATCTACTGGTGCCTTCCCAGCTGCCAACTGACTTACCTACTTCTTAAAAAATTTAACCACATCAAAAAAAAAATTTAACCACTTCACTTGACCTTCCCTATTCCCTCAAGCTATTAAAGACTCTTTCAGAGCCAGCTGCTATATATTTATTTTTATTATATATGTATATGTATTTTTATTTAAATTTATTAACATCTATACTTTTTGTCTCTATTTCTTTGCCTCCCACTCACTTTTCATCTCCTGGCAACCTGGTTTCTGACTGTGCCACTAGTGAAGTTGCTCTCCAGAAGCTTAGCAGCTAAATTCACTAGGCTTTTCTTAGTTCTCATTCTGCTTGACCTCTATGCAGCATTCAATATATCAATGCCTTCCTCTTCCTAGATATTCTCTCCTTTCCTGGCCTTCAGACACTGCTATCCCCTTTCCCTCATTTTCTTTGCTGGGTCATCATCTTGTTTCCCATTCCTCCCTCACACTGCAACCTCTTGGATTTGGTGGGCCAAGAGTCTCTGGTTGCTGACCTGACCTAGCCTTTGGTTTATGCTCCTTATTTGGGCCCAGCTCCTCTTTAAATCCACACCCCTTCCTCCCCTCTACACTTATCTCCATGATGGAAGAAGAGCAACGTGGTCTGTTGCTGGAGCTGTGAATTGCCCTATCCATCCTGGAAAACTATCTGGAATTATTCTCCCTTACAGTTAGTTGTACCCTGTGACCAGAGATCTCACTCCTGGAAGATATCAACAAGGAAGTCAGACATAAAGAAAGGTCTGTGCATATAGCCAGTTAGTCAATAAACATGTATTAAGTGTCCACTATATGCTAGGTACTGTGCTAAGTTTTGGGGATGAAAATTTGAAGAAAAAAAAAAAGACCGTCCTTGTCTGTAATCAACCAATCATGTTTATCAGGGTCCACTGTACCACATGCTGCTCTCAAGGAGCTTAGATTCTAATGGGATAGACAACATGCAGCTATGTATCTAAGCTATATACAGGATTAATTGGAAATAATTGGCAGAGGGAAGGGAATAAAATTAAAGGGGATTGGGAAAGACATCCTGTACAAAGTGGGGTTTTAGCTAGGGTTCGAAGGAAACCAGAGAAGCCAGGTGAAGGAGATGAGGAGGGAGAGAGTTCCAGGCATGGAAAACAGCCTATGAAATTGGGAGATGGAATATCTCGTCCAAGGGACAGCCAGAAAGCCAGTGTCACTGGATCACAGAATACCTGCCTTACTTGTATGCCCATCGCTCAGCACAGTGCCTGACACATAATGATTGCTTAATAAATGCTTGTTGAGAGCCACCAAATAGTATCATTTACAGACATATTTTTTTCTGTACACAGAAAGGCAACCTATCATATTTGTTATGACCTGCACGAAATCCAATTTTTCAAAGATTCATGCCCTGCCAGACTAGGAGACGTAGGCCCTCCTTGGTCGGGGGCATAACTAGGGCAAGGTAATCAAAGTTTTGTCCAAGAGTACAAAAATTTAGAAGGTTTTGATGGCACTTACACTCCAGCAGATGAAAACAGCTGAGTTTAGAATGCAGGAAGTGATAAACATAGTTGACTATGGACTGACTGAAGCTGACTTTGTCTAGCCTGCAGCTGACCAGACAGTCACTCCGGGACTCTGATTATTTTATAACCCTCCCACCTGAGACTTGGCTATTCCCTCTGTCCTTTATAAACCATGTTCCCAGCCTCCTCCTCGGGTACCCCAGAACTTGCTGTGTGGTGCCCTGCTCTGCAACTCTCTTGCCCTGATTAAAGACCTCAGTTTTGCTATATTAGCTGTTTTCTCTTGAATTCAGGTTGACACTAAGCAAGAATACCTATAGGGGCCGGCCTATGATTTCACTATGTAAGGAGCTCCCACCTGAGGCAGTTCCTTCTACCAATACAAACTGGCACTGGCACTGAAACTTACAGTCTTAGAGTTGCCAAGAGCTCTGAGAGGTTTTGTGATAGGCTGAGGGTCACACAGCCAGTCTGTGTGAGACATAGGTTTTCTTAGCTCCAAGACCAGGTCTCCATCTGCTATATCGCATAGCCTCTCAAACTGGAAAACTTAGAATGGGAAACTCTCAGATGATTTTTCCTCTTTCTAATATGCACACCCTGGGATGTGCTGGAGCCAGCTCTGACTCAGAGTTGATTGTTAAATTTTCAATGTGAGCTTTTTCACCTTGGAAATCACTGCAAATCAGAGTTTGGTTTATTGTTTTGTTCTTTGCCTAGATTTAAGAAAGTGACAGACAAAATGTGAATGATGCAGATTAAACTTAAAAGTATGTCATGGGGTATTTCTTTCCTCCAGGGAGCTGGTTGTTAAATATTTATCAGTATATCACTGGGTCTACTCTAGAAGAACCCCTACTCACCCCAGCCTCCAAAGAGGCTGACCTAGTGTATGATCAGTTACCTAGGGGCATCAAGGAATTTCTGTCTATGGGGGCCAGGATCCCAGTCTCTCTTTCTCTCTTCCCTGCTAGATAGAGGGCGGTATTCAGAGGCCTTTCTCATTAGTTTTTGAAAATTTCTCCTCTTTATATCCAAAACAGAAATTTGTCTTTAAATGTTGATTAAAGGGCACTTTTATACTTCTTAGCCAGAGTGAATTTTGTAACACTTGTCTCCTATTCCTCACTCTCCTCATTCCCTATTTCCCACCACCTATCTTCTCTACAGTTTTGCCACCTGGAGGTTTAACCCTTTCATCTCTGGAAATCCCATCCTGGAGCCTTTGCTGTCAAACTGGTCTAAATCACTCCCAGGACCTTTATGAGCACCAGTTCTTTGTCAAATCAGAGAAATTCCAGTTTGAGAACGAAGTTGCTCATTTCCAGACTGACATACACTTTAAGAGCAGCCAAAGTGGCATACACACAGGAATACAACCACCAGTCCAACCTTGGGGACCCTGGACAGAGGAGACCAGATCTGACCATCCAGTTATGACATCCATAGCAGTTGTGTCTCTTGGGATCATTGGTTGATGGCTAGGGCTTTCCTATTACCTAGTCTGGGGATCTGGCAAGGATCACCCTCTTCAATTAATCAATAAGCATTTATTAAGTACCTACTATGTGCCTGACATTGTGTGGAGCACTGGATAGATACATACATACATATATATATATATATATATACAAAGAAAAGCTATAACAGTCTCTGCCTTCAGCGGGGGAGGTGACATGTACAAAAAACCGGTACAGGGGCAGCTAGGTGGTGCAGTGGATAAAGCACTGGATCTGAATTCAGGAGGACCTGAGTTCGAATCCAGCCTCAGACAGTTGGAACTAGCTGTGTGACCCTGGGCAAGTCACTTACTCCGCATTGCCCCACAAAACAAACAAACAAAAAACCCCTGGTACATACAAAAGACATACAGAATAGATGGAAAGGGGATGTGGCAAAATGAAATGGGAAAGGCCTCCTGTAGAAAGTGGTATTTGAGCTGTCTTGAAGGAAGCCGGAGATTGTAAGAGGTGAAGGTGAGGGAGAGAGCATTCTGGGCAGGGGAGACAGCTGGTGCAAAGGCATGGAGATGGGAAATGGAGCATCATGTGTGAGGAACAGTGAGTAGGCCAGTATGACTGGACCATAGAATGTGTGGGGGAGAGTAATATGTTTTTAAAAAGACCATTGGAAATATGAAAAAGGGAAAAGAGGGAGCAGCAACAACCCATTGGATCAGGAAAGGCTTTTCACAGGAGATAAAAGCTAAAACTGATCTTTGAAGCTTGAAACATAATTTGACTACTCTATGGAGAATGGTCTGAAGAGGGTAGAGTTTGGAAGCAAAGAGATCATTTAGGAGGTTAATTCAATAGTTCAGGCCAAATGTGATGAGGAATAAACTGGAATAGTATATATTAAGGGGAGAGAAGGGAACAGATATGAAAGATGTGGTGGTACAATTGAACAAGACTTGGTAACTGACTAGATATGGGAGCATTTAGCAAGCGAAGTGTAGTGGTTGGTCTTGAGATTGCAAACCTGGATGAAAATAGAAACATGAAAGTATGAAAGATGTGTGCATTTAGGGAAAAATCTTGAATTCCATTTTGGGAATGTTGAATTTGAGATGGTAATGGAACGTCCAGGTAGAGATGGTAATGTAGGATTGGGAGTCATCTGTATAGAAATGATAATTGAATCTATGTGGAAAAAGATGAAATGATGGGGGGTGGAGACAGAGAGAGAGAGAGAGAGAGAGAAACAGAGACAGAGATAAGAAGGAAGGGGAGAGGGAGACACAAAGAGACAGAGGGAGACACAGAGAGAGAGGAGGAGGAGGAGAAGGATGGGGAAGAGAGAAAGAAAGAGACAGACAGAGACACACAGAGACACACAGAGAGAACAGGGCAAGAGAGAGAGAGAAAGGAGGGAAGAGAGAGACAAGGAGGGAAGAGAGAGAGAGAAAGTAGGGAAGAGAAAGAGAAAAAGAGATAAGGGGGAGGAGAGACAGAGAGAGGGAGAGAGTACAGAGAAAAAAAGAGAAGAAGGTGAAGGTCCAGGGCACAGTCTTGAGGAACATCCACATTAAAAGGGCAGAAGTCTGATTATACAGCAAAGGAAACTAAAGAGTGCTTCAATAAGCTGGAAGAGAACCAAGAAAGAGCCATTTCTGGAAACCAAGAAAGGGAAAAGGTTTCCAGGAGGCAGTGGTTGACGGTGTCAAAAGCCATAGACCAGGTCAAATAGGTGAAAGAGTGAAAAAAATCCATTGGACTGAACAATTAAATCATTGGAAAAGGAACAGTTTTGGTATAGGTATAGGATCAGAGCAAGATTCCTTTGGACTGGAGAAGTGAGTGGGTGTTGAAGAAATAAGGGCAGAGAGTAGTGATCAATTATAATCGTTATTATAATTTTTAGAAATTTCAAAGCAAACTGGGAGAAGATAAAACTTGAAGGGATGGCAGGGACAAATTAATATTTTCTAAGAATGGAAGACTTGAGTTTATTAATAGGCAGAAGGGAAGAAGCCAGGAGATAAGGAGAAACTGAAAATCTGTGAGAGGAAATGACTACTGTAACTATGACCACAAACTTCTATTATCTGACATTTATCTGGATCTTTAAGGTTTACAAAGTCTTTTCCAAAGATTGTGTCATTAGAATTTCACAACATTATATGGCAAGCATTGCAGACATAACTAGTCCCTCTTTAGATAGAAGAAAACTGAGGCTCTAAGAGGTTCAATGACTTTGCTCATGGCTACCACACAGCTAGGAGCAGCTAGGTTGCACAATGGATAGAGTGCCAGGCTCGGAGTCAGGAAGACCTGAGTTCAAATCCGGCCTCATACATTTACAAGCTTTGTGACCCTGGGCAAGACATTTAACCTTGTTTGCCTCAGTTTTCTCATTTGTGAAATGAGCTGGAGAAGGAAATGGCAAACCATTCTAATATTTCTGCCAAGAAAACCCCAAAAAGGGTCATGAAGAGTGGGACATGATTGAAACAATTGAACAACAACATGGTATCAGAGGTGAGATTTGAACCTAAGCCTTTTGGACTCAAAGGGCAGTGCTCTATCCATCTATGTTCCAAGGGGATAAGGTTTTGGTGGATATGAGAGGGGTTGGGGCCAAGTTCACAAATGGAGGGATTAGCCTTGATAAAGAAAATAGCCTCTTTTTTTTTTTCCAGTGAGGCAATTGGGGTTAAGTGACTTGCCCAGGGTCACACAGCTAGTAAGTGTTAAGTGTCTGAGGCTGGATTTGAATTCAGGTACTCCTGACTCCAGGGCCGGTGCTTTATCCACTGCGCCATCTAGCTGCCCAAATAGCCTCTTTCTTAAAGACAGAAGCAAGGGAGGGCAGAATCAGGGCTGATAACGAAAGCTTTTGTGATACGAAAAAGGGAAGAATAGGAAACTCAATGGATAACTTCTATTTCTCAATAAGAAGAGGGAGAGGGAGCAGGTAGGTGGCGCAGTAGATAAAGCACCAGCCCTGAATTCAGTAGTATCTGAATTCAAATCTGGCCTCAGACACTTGACACTTACTAGCTGTGTGACCCTCGGCAAGTCACTTAAACCCCATTATCCCGAAAAACAAACAAACAACTTGGACAGCTAGGTGGTGCAGTGGATAGAGCACCGGCCCTGGAGTCAGGAGTACCTGAGTTCAAATCCAGCCTCAGACACTTAACAACTTACTAGCTGTGTGACTCTGGGCAAGTCACTTAACCCCAATTACCTCACTACAAAAACAAACAAAAAAAAAAAGAAGAGGAAGAGGGGGAGAGAATGGTATAGGAAGTATGATAGTGACATCCAGATTTCCTTATATTAGCAATTAAGCCTAATTAAAACCTACTTGATATTTAAAACACTACATATTTAAGCCTAGTTTTGAGCTTAAAACCTAGTACCATACAGCTATTCTCAAGTCGGACAGAAGGGGGAGTCTCTTACTTAATTTTAAATACTGTAAGGCGATACCTTTTTTGGGTGTGTGAGGGGAGAAAGGTAGAGCTAAAATGAAAGGCCCCCAGGCTAATCAAAGTTAAAGACTTTCTCTCCAGAAGTTAGGTACCTCCGAGCCAAGGTGGTATTTCTTTAACTAGCCATCTTCTACTTCAGGAACTGCTGCGGAAAGAATCGAACAGTAGCATCGGTTTTTTTTTTTTTAGGCTCTTTCCATGTTATTCATTAACCCTGAATCTATTTTAGTTCTACATCTTGCACATTAATATTTTTAGTTGGCATTTAGGAGGTTTCACTTCCATCTTCTCAGATTTCACAAGTTACTACTGCCCGTTTCTGAGTAAAAGTGGGGAGTTACGGTTATCAGTTTACAGATTGCATTTGCTAAATATTCTGACCGAGATCCATCCATTTGACTTTTTTTTTTTTAATTTCACCACCCCACCCCACCCCCCACTTCACTGTAAGCGAATCGCTCCCTGCCTCCTTTGCTCTACCAGTTCACGCAGGAGCCTCAAGCACAGATGCAGTACTGCCTTTCCAAACTTCATTTCCCGATCTTCGCAGCTTATTGCAAGTCCAGCAGCCATGCTTCGGGTCATTGTGGAGTCTGCGAGCGATATCCCTAAAGGGAAATTTGGAAAACCAGATCCAATCGTCTCGGTTATTTTTAGGGGTAAGACAACTTTATTTCTCAGTACCAGGGTCATGTTTGGATTTTGATATCATGCAGTTTCTCGGATAGAGTTTTTTCATGCTTCTGATAATAAAGTGATTGTCCCCTGTTTGTGGGCTCTTGTTACCTGTGCAGAACAGGAAATGGGATTGATTATTTTGGATGGTCTCTTCTATCCCACCCTCCCCCCCACGCTCCCGCAAGGATCTGAGACTTCTCCCAAGAGCTGAAATTTGAACTCTAGGGGGGAAATTATTGCTTTGCTTTTTAAAGGAACATATATTGACTTATCAGCTCTGGTTTTGTAATTAAAAGTCTGTAGAGGTTTTAGTTACAAACTTTAGTTTTTTTTATACATAATTCCTTCTGCCAGTCATAAGCCTCTTTAAAAAAGTAGTCAGCTGTCGCAGCAATTCATGTTCACTAACACAATTCCATGGTGTTAATCCTTTTGATGCATTTTTAGCAATGAAAGGTGGGGGTCGTAGGAACATGGCTAGAAGGGAGCTCAAAATGCACCCCCTTCCCATATTACAGATGAGGAAACTGAGGCTCAGAGAGATTTAAAAAAAAAACTTGCCCAAAGCCACATATTTAGTGTGTAGCAAAGCAAGGATTTGAAACAAGTCAAAGGATCAAAGATTTGAAGCTGGAGGGGACACAGAGGCTATCTAATTTAACCCCCTCTTTTTACAAATGAGGAAACAGAGACCTAGGGAGGTTAAATGACTTGTTTAAGGTCACACAAATAATAAACGTCAGAAGTGGGTTTTGAATCCAGATGCACTGACTCCAGATCTTGGGCTCTTTCTATTGGAGTTATTATTTGTGGGCTAGTTAATGCTATTCTTTTTCTCATTTTTATTGTTTTCTTTTCTAGATGGAAACTATTTAACTTTTTGGTGTTTGAGGGATTGCTAGTTAAATTCTTTATGATTAGGGGGAGCTCTTTAATGGAAAGATTCCTGTACTACTAGCAAAAAGATTAATGGATGGGGAAGAGTGGGTTCTAGTCTCAGTTTTCTCTGTGTGCCCTGGGAAGGGGCATAATTTAGCCCCTCTGGGCCTTAGTTTCCTCACTTATTAAATGAAAGGGTGGGAAGGTCTAAGATCTCTTCCAGTTCTAAGCTATGAGTCATTGAGAAAGTTATTTTTCTACAAACTCCTCTGATCATTACTTAGAATGCTGGACAGAACTGCAGTTTTTAGGGATTGACCATTGGCCATTTGCAAACACAGAGTTTAGAAACTAAAGCCAGTAACAATTAGAGGATAAAGGAGAAGGGGTGAAAGGTGAAGGCAAAGAATAGAAATCTAGATCCATTCATCCTCTCTTGCAGTGCATTCGTCTTCTCTCCCTTGTAGATGCCTGTCCTTTTCTTTTCCTCTTCCCTCTCAGTCCAATGCAATTCAATCAGCCTCTCATGGTTGTTGACATCAACATTATCATTAATTACTGAATTGAACAGACATTCATTGCCTGCTATATTTCAGACACTTGTGTGAGAGATAGCATAACATAGTTAGAGAACAGACTTTGAAGATGGGAAGACTCAGCCTCTGACACTTCCAGGTGTTTGACTGGGGGCAAGTCAATTAACCTTTCACTGCTCTAGGCAATTAAGACTATAAATTGAAGAGCAAATTTTGATCTGCCTTGGTGGATGGAGTTATGTCTCAGGTTCAGTCCAAACAAATGGGGAAGGGGCAGGGCGGGAAGGTGTGTACTGGTCAGCTACTGTTGTCTATTAAAACAGAGTAGAGGGTGATTGGAACCATTTGCTAAAATATGACTAAGAAATCATGTGTGGGTTTCACTTTAAAACAATACATATTTATATAATGCTTTATTATTAAAAAGTGCCTTTTAAAAATTACCTACTTCGGTCATGATAGGGTCACACATCTAAGAGCCTGAAGGAACCTCAGAGGCCAGTTAGATCAACCCCCTCGTTTTACAAATGAGGGAACTGAGGCCCAGGGAAGTTACATGAGTTGTCTGAGGTCATTCAGGGAGTAAGCATTAAAGGTGGAATGCAAAGGTGCAACAATTATACACTAGACATCTAAAGAACTGGATCTCAGTTCTATCACTAAGTAGCTATATGACCTTGGAGAAGTCATTTACTGTCATTGGCCCTCTATTGACTAATCTATAGGGCCTTTGGCAAAAACAGAAAACAGAATCAGGGAGGAGAGAATATGAGAAATGACTTGCCCATGGTTGCTCTGGCCTTAAACACTTACTAGCTGTGTAACCTTGGACAACTCACCTAACCCTGTTTGCCTCAGTTTCCTCATCTGTAAAATGAGCTAGAGAAGGAAATGGTAAACCCTTCTAGTTATCTTTGCCAAGAAAATCCTAAATGGGGTTGAGAAGAGTCAGTCCCAACTCAACCACCACCATCACCACCCAGCTAGTAGGTGGCAGAACCAGTACAACAGCTGTCTTTCAGTATATGAAGGGTTATCCACTAGAAGAGGAATTAAGACTGTAGTCTGGGGAAGACACTTCACTGTTTGGTTGGGTGAGCAAGTAGAAAATGAGAGAGAAGGTATGTCATGGATTAGCTCATGGGGAGAAAGCATGCTGCAGTGGACATTAACACCCTGGGGTAAAGTCTCACTGTCCCTGGCTCTACTCACCTGTAAAATGAAAGGGAAAAACTAAATGGTCTCTAAAGTCTCTTACAGCTCTGGCATTCTATGATTCTATTTATATATATATATATATATATATATATATATATATATATATATATATATATATATATACATGCATGCATATATATGTGTTTATGTGTATATACATATAAATAAATAGAGGAATAAATGAATAAATAGATAAATAAATAAACAAATAAAGAAAGAAATGGAACACTTCACCCATGACTGAAATTTAGAAACTACTTGGATGAAACTTGGCAAAACATGAAAACTACAAGGGAAGGACAGTGAGTCAAAATGGAACAAGCCCGACTTGTTGATAGTTAAGACATCCAGGCTGTTATGGAAAATGACTTGGTTTCTTTCATGATTATAAATTCATCTAAGGCTCTGGAAGTATAAAGCCAAGTACTAAGATGGAAACAGAAATTTTCTGTTAAATTGGGCAAGCTTAGAACACCTAAATGATCACCCTGGATTGGCATTTCATTCCATTATGTTTTTTCCCTTTTTTTTTCCTTGTGGGGCAATGAGGGTTAAGTGACTTGCCCAGGGTCACACAGCTACTAAGTGTCAAGTGTCTGAAGCTATATTTGAACTCAGGTCTTCCTGAATCCAGGGCCAGTGCTTTATCCACTGCGTCACCTAGCTGCCCTCTCCATTATCTTTTTCAACCATTGCAAATGGAGGCATTCACCCTAAGGAATCTGGCTCTCTTTCCCCAAAGAGAAGAGGACTAGAGGGTGCAAAGGCCATCCTTGTGGTACCCAAATTCCTCTTTTCCCAAAGGGGAAGTAAACTGGAGGGAGATGATGTCTGTGAAATCAAGAGTGATCATTGTTTTTTATTATTTTTTATTTTTAATCATAAAAGTATTTTTATTATTTTCCAGTTACATGTAAAGATAGTTCTCAACATTTGTTTTCATAAGATTTTTAGTTCCATATTTTTCTTCCTCCCTCCCTTCCCTTCCCCCTCCCCAAGACAGAAAGCAATATGATACAGGTTATATATGTACAATCACATTCAACATATTTCTGCATTAGTCATGCTGTGAAAAAAGAATCAGAGAAAAAGGAGAAAACCTCAAAAAAGAAAAAAAAAACAAAAATAGAAACATTATGGTTCAATCTGCATTCAGAATCCACAGTTCTTTTTTTTCTGGATGTGGAGAACATTTTCCATCGTGAGTTCTTTGGAATTGTCTTGGATCATTGTATTGTTGAGAAAAGCTAAGTCTATCACAGTTGTGATCATTATTATTTTTTTTTTTGGTGAGACAGTTGGGGTTAAGTGACTTGCCCAGGGTCACACAGCTAGTAAGTGTTAAGTGTCTGAGGCTGGATTTGAACTCAGGTCCTCCTGACTCCAGGGTCGGTGCTCTATCCACTGTGCCACCTAGCTGCCGATCATTATTTTTTTTAAAGAGTGATCTTTATTAAGCAGGTATAAAATGATCATGTGGAGCACACAGCCTAATGATGAAACAGCTCAATCTAGGAAAGCAGGGACATGGTTTATATTATTATTGGACTAAAGGTGGGGAATGGGTTGGTCTGAGGAGGGAAAGGGACGTGTCTCTAGACAAGAGAAGAGGGAGAGTGCCAGGAAGCAGGGGGAGTGAGGAATTCCAGGTTCAAGGATAGTGGCCTTTTGATACATCAAACAGAAAGCAAGGCTTAAACATAAACAGTAAGACAAGAGAATGTCTCCACAAGCCCCATAAAAGCAGAATGTCTCAGAATCCAAGGCTAGCTGATAGGTTGGTTGGTTGTCATCCTTTCTTCTTGAAGAGGACCAAAATTACATCACTATGTTGGAGTCAAGTTACAGTGCAGACCAATACAAGCTTGGAATGCTCTACCACAGGTTGGGCACAAATAGTCCATGTGAACATTTGGGGTGGAGATATCTCTAAATCTGTGCATCTCATGTTTCTTGTGATCTATTGCAATTCTGCTTTGCTCATGGAGCACAGTGCCTTCTTTGATGTGGGCATGCCATGCTGGGCGGTCCTTTGCCAGCTTCTCCCATGTCATGCGGTCAATTCAAAAGTTCTTCAGAGAGACCTTGAGAGTGTCCTTGCATTACTTCTGACCTCTATGTGAGCACCTTCTTTATGTGAGTTCTCCATAAAAGTCTTTTAGGCAAGGGTAGTTTGCATTCTGCTGTAGAGTTTGAATGTTTGGCAGTTTAGTTCAAGAATGAACTTTAGCATCTGGTACCTTATCATGCCAGGTGATCTTCAGAGTCTTTCCAAGACAATTCAAATGGAAGTGATTCGGTTTCCTGGCATGGTGCTGGTCTACTGTACAGGTTTCATAGGCATACAACAATGAGGTCAGCGCACCAGCAAGGTAGACCTTCAGATTGGTAGGCAGTTTAATATATCTTTTTTTCCCACAGTTTCCTTCAGGGCCTCCCAAGCACTGAGCTAGCTCTGGCAACGTGTACATCAACCCCATCGGCTTATCTCCAGAGACCTCTCAAGGCTGGCTTGAGCTAAGCCAGCTGCAGTGTCACTGATTCTGCACTTTTGGATAGGTTTCACTCTCGTTCACCACAAAGGATCGTTGGTTTGTTAAGCCATTCTGAATCCTGATTGGCTAAATCAGTCCCATATAGCTCCCCTTGGTTACCTGGGTAATTGGGGAGAGGAGGGTCTCAAGCAAATCTAGGTAGTTAGTATATCCATTTTCATGCCCTTCTACCATCTTGAATACTTTCGCATTTCTCTATGGTCATTTGATAACATCTCATTCTATTATGGTGAAGACAACTGATTATACCATTAGGTTGAATTGCCTATCACAAGGAGTCTCAGAGATGGAAGGTAATCTGTAGAGATAATCTGGTCCAAACTCCTCAGTTGACAGATGAGGAAACTGAAACTGAGAAGTTAGGTAATTTGCCCAAGATCATCCTAGCATCAGAGGGAGACCTGGAAGCCAGGTCTTTCTCCTGACCCTACTCCCACCTTGATATGTTGCTTTTTAGCTTTTGGGGGCGCTACTTGATTGGCCATATTGCCAAGTAGTAAGAGACTCAAAGGATTAAGAGCTGGATGGGACCTTAGGGAGTTCAACCCTCTCATTTTTCAGAGAGAGACAGAGAGACAGGGAGACAAATAGAGGGAGAAAGAAAGAGACAGACAGAGACAGAGACAGAGAAATAGAAAGAGATAGACAGAGACAGAGAGAGATGAAGTGCCTTGTCCGAGGTCACACAGGCAGTTCATGTCGAGTCACTACTTGAACCCAAGACCTTTGACTACACACCTAGTTCTTTTTCCATAGGACTACATTGCCTCTCCACAGATGGAGATGATCTTTGATGACACCACCTTAGTGCCTTGTTCATTTTTTTTTTCATTTCACTTGATATACAGAACTTGTGATAATTCTAGTATTTCCTTCACCCCTAACTAGTCAAATGACTTTGGGCAAATTCTTCTAAGAATCAGAGAGTGATAGAACTATAGCTGGAAGGGACCCAAGGGGCTCTCTGTTCCAATTCCATCATTTTGCAGAAGAGGAAGAATGAAGTTCATGGAGGTTTAGTGACCTACTTGTCTAAGGACAGACATGGCAGACATCAGGAGCAGATCAATTAGACTGTCCATTCTTCCTAGGGATATACTAGAGTCAGTCCTAACCATGACCCAATTGTTAAATTTTCAGTGTGAACATCTACACCGTGGAAATCTGCGAATACTACAAATCAGGGCTCATTTTGTTATTGTTTAGAGATGGAGAAAATGTTCATAATTCAATTGTTTGGACTTAAGAAAGTGATGAAGAAAATGTTAATGCAGATTAAACTGTGAGAGAAATTTGCTAAATGTTTACTAGCATATTCTTGGCTCTTCCCATCGACTGTGAACTCCTTGAGGACAGGGACTGTTTCGCCTTTCTTGGTATCCCCAGTATTTACAATAGTACGATGTGCACAGGGAGTTTTTAATAAATTCCAAATAGCTGCCTGGCTGCCTGAGAAGTGGGATTAAATCAGAATCTCTTACTCTTCTCTGAGACACAATTGCAGTGTGGTGAGGTAGAAGACCTTGGTTGTGACCCTATCTATGTGATAGATAGACCCTTTCTATCTATGCGATTTCAGGCAATTCACACCACCTCCCTGAGGTTCAGTTTTCTCATCTGTAAGATGGGGATCATGATATTTGTTGGGTATGTTACAGTGGGGCTTCCTTTTGTGTTTGGATTGGACTAGTTGGCCACCAAGGTTCTTAATGTCTATGATTCTGTGATACTTGCACCAGTTACCTCAAATACTTATGATGAAAGTACATTGTAAATTGTTAAGTGCTACAGAAAGGCAAAACCTTATTACATAGAAGTGGAGATAATAATTCCTCATCTGCCTTCAGCCCAGAAGCTCTCTGAAGAATCTCTCCAGCTTTAAATTCTATGATTCATCAGCAATATGCCTTGATTTATGTAAAAGATATATGTCTGAAGAGAGTCATGTGCTGTTATAAAAATGGGAATTTCCTCATTCCGATTTGTTTCTTTCATTTGGGGATGAGTTACAAGCAGAGTCATGCGGAGCTCCTATTTCTGGCCAAATTTCTATGACTGTGGTAGAGTTGGACATGAACAAAGACTTGGGTTCATCTGATTGTGCTCGATTTGTGAAGGCAGGTTCACAAGCAATAGGGACCTTATGTTCTCTGCCATTCAAGGGAATCCCAGAGCTGACAGGACACAGACACAGTTTTCATGGTCTGCTGGCCACTCTACTCACCTTTAGTCCTGTGATTGTCCAAAGAATTCATGGGGTTTGTTTTCATTGAGTTTTGGTCTCTCTGAGCACTTGCAACAGATTATGTCTGCTCTGGGACTTCCCCCTTCTCCTGACTGGTGATTACACATTTTTAACGATTTGGGTTTTTTCAGTTAGGCAATGAGAGTTAAGTGATTTGCCCAGGGTCACATAGCTAGTAAGTGCCAAGTGTCTGAGACTGGATTTGAACTCAGGGCCAGTGCTTTATCCACTGCACCACCTATCTTCCCCCCTTCTCCTGACTGGTAACCTCTTATCTTTTTCTAGAAACTTCCATAAACTCTATGCTGGAAAATTTCTGAACATTGGGGGTCTCACTGGTCAATCCAGAGCTGTCCGTACCTATGGCATCAGACATGGGAAAGCAATCAGGCATGCTTGACAGAGAACTGACACACTTCTATATAATCCATGTCTTTCTGAGGCCTGAGTTAGTTATCCTGATGTAGAAGTGATGAAGGGCTCAGGTGTCCCATGCATTAAGTAGGAGGAGTGATGGGAGACGGCAAAACCTAACTAGGCATGTCCAGTCAAAGAATGGGCTTTTGAAAAACTATCACCAATACCCACCTCCCTTTTTTTTCCCCTAGAGACCTCCTGGGTTGCATTCTTGATTGTCTCTGTCTCACCGTTTCTTCCCAACTCCTTAGTGTCTCATGTTAGGCCTCAGTCCTTCCTTTGTGTGAGTTAAAATGTTCTGTCAGGAAAGCCTACTGCTTTATAAATTCCTAGCCTGTCTAACTTTTGTGAAACCCCTTGTAATTCTTCAAACTTAGTTTGTAAGCAAGGCAAGTCTTATGGTGAAAGGCAAAAAGAGGATCTCCCAAGAGTGTTACTATTATTGCACACTTACTAAATACTTTAAAGAGCAACAGGATTTAACCTACTGAGTCATTAATACCACTTCCTGGAGTTGGGAGATTGGAGACTTTCCATCCACATGGCCCAACCCTACTTAATCCGGGCCTGTTTCAGAAACCCAGGACATGGAGGCCTAGTCTGCTGGCTCCTAGCTATTTGTAAAGGTGGAGCTCCCTTTAATTAGTTGAGTTGGTTTGTTTGTGTTCTTGCCCTCAGCCTCTGGGCATTGTTATTTTTTTTTCCCTTTTTGATGAGAGGATGGAGGATTTGCTGGATTCATTTTCCTGCCCTTCTTGGATATTTTTGTTCACTGCTGGTTATAGAATCTGAGAGCTTCAGGAGATCTTGGAAATTATCTCATCCAATGCCCTCATTTAATAGAGGAGTAAACTGAGGCCCTAAAAGATTGCCCATTGTGGGGAGTCAAACAGGAAGTAAGTGACAGAGCCAAAGTGAAGACCAAAGTTTTCTGGTTCTTAGGACAAAGCCCTTCCTATCGTACCCATACTGCCTCGGGCACTGTTTCACCATTTTCCAGAACAAGGAGCATATTGTTGACACTGAATTTGCATTTTATTTTTTTCATTCAATAAGCAATTATTTTTTCCATTCTGAATTTTGATACAAAGAATCAACAATTGATATCCTGTTTTTACATAACCTTCATTTCTAAATAGAGGGTGTTCCAAAAAGTCTTTATATTTATCAAAGTGCAAAACTGCAATAATACTTTTGGGGACACTTTCTATATATCCCTTTCTCCTTTCCTTACCCAGTGAACCATCCCTGGTAACATATAATAAAACAGAAAGAAGTGAGGAAAAAAAGAAAGCAGTTTTATAACCAATCCATCAACTGAGTCTGATACCATATGCCATGTTCCACAACCTCTCCAAGGAAGGGAGGGAGATAGAGTTTTCATCTTGTCTTCAGGCCCAGTCCTGGTCATTATAATTAAACAATGTTAAGTTTATTTTTTTGTTGTTCTTTTAATTTACATTGTGGTGATTATTGGGTATATTTTTTCTGGTTCTATTTACTTCACTTCAATCTGTTAATATATCTTCTAATGTTTCTCTGTATTCTTAATATTTCTTAATTCTTATGGTACAGTCATATTACAATATATTCATGTACCACAATTTAGCGATTCCACAATCTATGGGTACCTACTTTGTCTCTGGATCTTTTCTCCTACAAAAAGTGCTGCTGCGTAAGTATTATGGTAAACCTCCTCTTTGTGATCTCCTTGGGCTACACTCTTAGCAGTATGACCTTTGGGTCAGTGATATTTGGTCACTATTTTAGCATGGCTCCTAATTGCTTTCCAGAATGATTGGACCAGTTCACAACTCTACTAATCATATGTTGGGAACCTGTCTTTCCACAACTCCTTTATCATTGACCCTTTTGTTATCTCTGTAGATCTATTTTAAAATTATAGAATAATTAGATTGGAAAGGGATTTAAGAAGCAATTTTTTTTTTTGTCCCAAGCCCTGAAAGGTTAGGTGACTTGAATTGCTGAAGGTTATATCTACTTCTTTATCTACTAAGTCAAGTTGCCTCTACTTAAGTTACCATACCATTATAAAATCTTGGACCAGGAAGAACCTTGAAAGGTAATTTAAACAACCTCCCAACTTTCAGGCAATATCACACTTAAACCTGCTTTTTTTGTTGTTGACTAGTCATTTTTCAGTTGTGTCTGACTCTTTGGGACCCTATTTGGGTTTTTTGGGGGAAAGATATTAGAGTGGTTTTCCATTTCCTTCTCCAGCTCATTTTAGAGATGAGGAAACTGAGACAAACAGGGTTAAGTGACTCCCCTAGGGTCACACAGCTAGTGTCCAAGGCTGGATTTGAACTCAGGTCCTCCTGACTCCAGGCCCGGCACTCCATTCACTGTGCCACCTAGTTGCCCTAAACCTGCTTAGCATTCAGTTATGTTGTGGGATAAAAGTTTGACAAAAGGTAGATTCCTGAATGCTTAGCTAACCACTTTCCTAGCAGCTATTTCTAGATGCTAATGGATGAAAGGAGTATCTTAGCACTCTTAAATTTTATTTATTTTTGATTTGTTTGTTTTAATACTGGGTCTGACTGTTGTACCCAGGTTAGAAATTCAGGGACTACTCACTGACATCTCTCAGTCTTTTCAGTACAGGAGTTTTGACCTGCTCAGTTTCTGTCCTAGGCCAATTCACTCCTGCTTAGGCAACCTGGCGGCCCTTTATTCCCTAGGACTCACCATATTAACGTTGGACTTAGTCTGGACACTCAATGGGCTTAACCCACTGATGCTCAAAACTCCTGAGCCCAAGAGATCCACCAGCTTTAGCCTCCCTGGCAAGAGGGATTACATGTGTATGCTGCAACTCTCGGCCCTAGCATTCTTTAGAGTCTCAATTCTGCATTTGAGAGCATTAAAGAGGACAATATGGAACTGTACATACTTATTTTTAAAAAATCTAGTTGGATGCTTTAAAATTTAGACATGCAGGTAATATATAATACCAATCATTTCAAAGGCTCCCATACTTAGGGCTGGCCTGGAGTGAGCAGTGGGGTAACCATCCTATTTGAGGAAGGGGTGGGTAGGTCTCCCCGTCCAAAGATGTTTTCCTCATTTCCTGTCATACTTTTTTGAAGTTCCATCAATGGAAGTTCCTCTCTTTGCTTCTTAAAGGCCTTTCTCTTTCTCCCCCCTCTTTCTTTCTTTCTTTGTTTTCAGTTTCCCAAGTTTTATTGCAATACTGTGAGTGAACCAGAAAAGTGTAAAGGTATCTCTCTCTCCCCTCTTTCTTGATGATCTTATCAGCTCCCATGGGCACAATCATCAATTTGATGCAGATGACTATAACTTTTACTAGTATATATCTACTCTCATCTCTCTCCTGAGCCTCAATCCCACATCACTAAATGCCCATTGGACATTTCTAGTTGAATGTTCTGTAGGCATATCAAACTCAACAGGTTCAAAACAGAACTCATTATCCGTTCCCAAATCTACCCTTTTCATTAACTTACCTATTTCTGTCCAAGGCACCAACATCTTTTCATTCACTCAGGCTTGCAAGCTCAGAGTTATCCTCATCTCTCCGCCCACTTCTGTTGACATCCATTCTTGTTCTGATATCTGAGACCAAGTTTTGTCAATTTTTACCTTCTAAACATTGTTAGCATCTGTTGCCTTTTCTGCATTCCCCAGCCTCCCCTAGTTCAGCCCTTTAGCACCTCTTGCTTGGATTACTGTGATGGCCTCTCCCTTCCAAAATGATATTCCCAAAGCATGCACCTGACCATGTCCCTCCTCTCTTTTGAAAGTGCAAATAGCTCCCTGCTATCTCTAGGATAAAATACAAACTTTGCATTTAAACCCCATACACAGTCTGACTCCAGCCTATCTTTCCAGACTTATTACATATTACTCCCCTTCATAAATGCTCCATTCTAGCCAAATATTCACTTTCTGTACCTCTCACACATCATTCCATCTCCTGCCTTTGAATAGGCTGTCCAGAATTCCGGGAATGTACTCCCTCCTCCTTTCTGGCCTCTTAGTCTCCTTAACCTTCTTAGAATTCACACATTCCTTCAGCCTAAGTGACTCAATAGACAAGGCCTTTCCTGATTTCTCCTCAGTTACTGGTGCCCTACCTTTAAAATTACTCTGTTGGGGGCAGTCAAGTGGCACAGAGGAGGCTCAGTGGATAAAGCACCAGCCCTGGATTCAGGAGGACCTGAGTTCAAATCTAACTTCAGACACTTGACACTTACTAGCTGTGTGGCCCTGGGCAAGTCACTTAACCCTTATTGCCCTGCTCCCCCAAATACCCTGTATTAACTTGGCATATGTTTTCTATTTACTTATATGTATATATATAATTTCTCCTCAATAGAATCATAGCTCCTTGAGGGAGGGATTATATTTTTTTTAAATCTTCTTGTGATCCAAGACAGTTCCAAAGGACTCATGATGGGAAATGCTCTCCACATCTAGAGAGAGAACTATGGAATCTGAATGCAGATTGAAACATACTATTTTCATTTTTTGGTGTGTTTTTTCCCTTTTGTTCTGTTTCTTCTTTCACTACATGACTAATGTGGAAATATGTTCAACATGATTGTGCATGTATAACCTATATCAGATTGCTTGATGTCTTAAGGAGGGGGGAGGGAAAGGAGGGAGGGAGAAAAATTTGAAACTCGAAATCTTATAAAAATGAATGTTGAAAACAATATTTACATGTAATTGGAAAAATAAAATACTATTTAAAAAATAATTCGTTTTATGGTAAAAAATAAAAATACATGAATGAGCAAATGGATTCACTCTTAAAATACAAATAGGAGAGGTAACACCATAGGCTTTCTCAGATAAGAGCTTTTCAGGAAGTAGTTGATAATGGAGAATATAATGTTGCTGGAGTTAAACTCAGAAGATCTAGATTTAAGGTCTAACCCTGCCACTTATTGGCAGTGTAACCTTGGACAAATTCCTTAATTTCTCTGATTTCCTTAGGTTTTCCTTATCCGTGAAATAGGAATTATAATCCTTGCACCTCCTTCCTCACAGGGTTGTTTTGATGATCAATCAATCAAACAGCATTTGGAGATGAAGATCTTTGTAAGCTTAAAGCATGCATTACAGGAATGTCAGATATTACTGTAAGCAACTCCTTAAGGGAATGATGAGGGATGGATACCTTAGTCTTGGGCACGAGGAAGGCAAATAAGAGACCAGGAGAGGAGAGAAAGACTCTGAAAGAGGAACTGGAGGGCAGAGTGCGAGTGGCCCCACAAAGGTGATAAGACAAGATTGTTATTTTATCAGTTCAGTTCAATCCAGCAAAGATTTATATGCTTAAGATATTTAAATCTATGATGTGGGTGATGCTGCAGAGAGAAAGAAAAAAAAATGAAATGGTCCCTGCCCTTGAAGAGCCAACATTCTATTGAGGGGACACAGAGTGCATACTGATAAGTACATATAGAGTAATGATGGGGCAGGAGCAAGGGTGAAGTTAAGAGAAGCTTAAAGGAAGGGGGCATCTGAGCTACCCTTGAAAGTGAGGATGCTGGAAGGTGGATATGTGGAGGGAATAAAAACCAGGCAGGGGACTAGCTTGTACATGCAATGAGGCAAAAGATGAGATGTTGAGGTCATGGGAAGGGAATAAGCATTTATATTATACCTACTATGTGCCTACTACTACTATTATCTCATTTGATTCTCACAACTACCCTGTTGGCTAGGTACTGTTATTATCTTCATTTTACAGTGGATGAAACGGAGGCAAACAGTTAAATGACTTGCCCAAGGTCAAACAGCTAGTAAGTATCTGAGGCTGGATTTGAATTCAGGTCTTCCTGCACTCTCCAGGCTCTGTACTCTCTCTCCTGTGTCACCTAGCTGCCCTACAGCTGCTTAGAGTAATTCCTACATCTTCACTTAATGGGGTTCCTGGGCTCTACTGGGATGGAGCTGGGCCAAGATAACTTTTCCAGGGTTGGCTCTGTTTCACATTGGGCCTGAAGAAACAGAGACTTGGAGCCAAGTTTGCCCACTGAATCATAGCCTGTATCTCAAGAGAAAAAAGAAACAGTTTAGCTGAAAATGAATCAGAGGATTTGTGGGGGCTGGAACTGGGAGATCGTTTCTAGTGTGACCTACTCTCTCTCGCTATTCTGTTCCTCCTCGACCCTAATGAAAAGGGCATTGGAAGTCTTTGTCTTAGGGAGAGTGAGAGAGTAAAGCTGTTACAGAACCGAAGCAAAGATGCATGGTGAGAATCAGAGGGAAAGGGACTTAGGGGCATATGGTGATGGTGTGGCTCCTTGTTGGAGCTGGGTGACAATGACATTCACTTTGCTCTGTGATTAGCTGGCTAGGGAAGAGGTGCCCACCAGAGGACCCGAGAGAGGGAAGCACTGACCTTGTATTGTCTACAACTGATAGTTAGCCCTATGTGAAGTGTGAGGTGAACATCCCATGGAAACTCAGTTGTTAACACTTCTTTGCTTGCTTGCTCAAGGGAGGACTCATGTAGTAATGTGCTTCCATCTCCGAGTTCCATATCAATCCTACATGTGGTAGGTGGGGTGGGGAATGCTGAGGTCTGAGAGAATAGCAAGTTTACAGCTGATGTTTTATTATTCACTGTGTTCTCATGCTATTAAAGTACTCTTATTTGACTTACTGATTCTGTGCTGAGTCATTTCTACCTTTGTAACATCTCTCAAATGGCCTTTTTCTCTCCTCTGACACTGTAACCACCCTGTTGCGGGCCCTCACCACCTCTCACCTGGCCTATTGCAGTATCCTGTGGGTTGGTCTCTCTGCCTCCAGTCTCTCCTCCAATCCATGCCCCACTCAGCTCTCAGCTTGATCTTCCTAAAGTGTAGTCCCCATTCGATAAACTCTAGTGATGCCTATTACTTCCATAATCAAATACAAAATCCTCTTTTAAAGCTCTTCATAACCTAAACCTTCCTACTTTTCCAGTGTTCTTACACATTATTCCATTCCACACGCTCTGCAATCCAGTGACACTGACCTTCTTGCTCTTCCTAGCACAAGACTAAGCAATTTTCACTGGCTGTCCCTGTGCCTAGAAAGCCCTCCCGTCTCATCTCTGCCTCTTAGCATCTCTGGCGTCCTTCAGATCTCAACTAAAATCCCACCCTCTCCAAGAAGCTTTTCCCAGTCCTCTTTAATCTTAGTGCCTTCCTTCTGAGACAAGCTCCAATTTGTCCAGTATATATTTCATTTGTGCAAGGTTATTTGCATGTTGTCCCCCCCATTAGACTGTGAGCTCCTTGAGGTCAGGGAATGTTTTTGTTTTGCTTTGCTTCATATCTCCAGCCCACTTATCTGGTTCCTGGCACTTAGTAGGTGCTTAATTGACTTGGCTTAATTTTAGTAAAAAAACAACAACCCTGTAGACAATATTCCAACATGGGCTTCTGCTTCTGTGGAAACTAATTCCATTACATTAAGGTCAGGTAACTGACTCATTGAAATACTTTTTATTTAAAAGAGAATGCGTATTAGCTAGTGTGCTGGGTCATGATCCTAAGTTCTGATTGGTAGATCAATAAATCAAAATACCCTTAGGCAGCATAGTGAGAACAGGAGCCAAGAGATAGACTCTCTAATAACCACACAGAATGGGCACTTTATTGGCATTTCTTTCCCAATAGGGTGGGCACAGACCTTCAGGGTGAATATGGGAAACCACAGCAAGTAGCTATCAGTGCTAAGTAGTAACAATAGGACCAGCTAGGAGACGGCGATTGCGAATAGATCAGAGTAGGAAGTTTCTTATGGTCTGTCCTTCTGAAGATCCCTAAGTGCACAGTATACTGGAGTACAAAGTATACTGGATTTGGAATTGTAGGACCTGAGTTTGAATCAGGACTCTGCTCCTTAATACTGGCATGATTTTGGTAAACTCAACTAACTTCTCTAGGTTTCAGTTTCCTTATTTGTAAAGTGAGACAAGACTAGAGGATACCTAAAGGGCCTTTTGACTTGAAATCCTATGATTCTATAACTCAAGGAGCCCTGGGCAGCCAGATCTCTTTGTTTTTCTATCTGGTGTTCCCATGGTTCTGATGTAACCAAGAACTGGTTCCACTAGGTAACATGCTACTGCAAATAGGGGTTGGGGGGGGGCAGACAAAAAGGGGAAAAGGGAGAGAAGAAGGGAAGAGAATGAGCTCAGTTTTTGATACTTGAAGATTCTGGTGTCACCAAGCTGTCCAAGTGGAGATGTCTTGTTGTTGAAGAAGGAGGAGGGTCAGTAATTTGTCAACATTTTGTTGAAAACATTTAATCCATCTAGTGATAATGGTGGTGATAGGAGTGTGTGTGTGTGTGTGTGTGTGTGTGTGTGTGTGTATGTATATTGGTGGGGGGGTCAAAAATTAATAATTTTTTGTTAACTAGGATTTGGTGTGGTCAGCAGCCTTTTGTTTTAATGACTTTTTCACTATCAGGTGGTGCAGGCTTAGGGAGAAACATACCCTGAAGCTGTGACCTAAGAAATGCCAGTCTGAGCTAAATAACTGGTCTAGCTGAGTCTTCCTTCTTATCCGAATTATTAAATTACCCAGTAGTGTTCATGTCATGTGTGGACCCAGACTGTAAAAGGAAGAACATCAACCAGAAACAAAAGAATCCTTTCTTTATGGCTCAAGGTGTGGGTTTGCCACAGGATAATGAAATTCCTTTGTAGCTGCTTATGACCGGGCTAGAAAGTAGTTTAGCAATGAATCAGTTCCTTATTGGAGAAATGGGGCCCTTTTATGGGTGACAACTAAAATCACAGAATAAAATCTTATGATGGCAAAGAATTGGACATTGAGGGGATGCCTGTCAATTGGAGAATAGCTGAATAAGTTGTGGCATAGGATTATGATAGAATACTACTGTGCTGTAAGAAATGATGAGCAGCTAGATCTTTAGAAAAACATGAAAAGACTTGCTTGAAATAATGCAGAGTGAAATGAGCTGAGCCAAGAGAATGTTGCATACATTAACGGCAATATTGTTCAAAGGATAACTATGAATGACTAAGCTATTCTGAGTAATATGAGTATTCAAATAAACTACTTAAGGACTTAGGAAAGAAAATGCCATCTACCTCCAGAGAAAAGAACGGATATATGGAAGTATGTATTATATGTTTCCACATATATATCTATTTCAAATGTTGGCCTTCTCTAATGTGAGGTTGGGAGGGAGATAACTTGGAACTCAAAATGTAACAAAAACAAATATTTTTTTAAATTATGAAAGTATTTTTATTATTTTCCAGTTACATGTAGAGATAGTTTTCAACATTTGTTTTTATAAGATTTCTAGTTTCAAATTTTTCTCCCTCTCTCCCCTCCCTCCCCCCCTCCCCAAGACAGCAAGTAATCTGATATAGGTTATATATTTACAATAACATTAAACATTTCTGCATTAGTCATATTATAAGAGAAGAATCAGAGCAAAAAGGAAAAACCTTAAAAAAGGAAAACAACAGCACCAAAAACAAAAGAAATAGTATGGTTCAATCTACATTCATATTCCACAGTTCTTTTTTTTTTCTTCTGGATTTGGAGAGCCTTTTCCATCATGAGTCCTTTGGAACTATCTTGTACTATTGTATTGCTGAAAGAATCAAGTCTATCACAGTTGATCAACACATGATGAAAAACCAAATATTTTGTAAAAATCTAATAAAAGCCGCCATTTGGGTGACAACCCAGCTACCCTGTACCATTGGTTATTTTGATTCTTGGACAATGTGTGCTTGAAAAACTGGGTCATGACCTCAAAGGTTACTGTGAGGCTATCTCATTGGAACATGGTAGGAAAAAATTTTAGCATGTCTGTTCACTGGGCAGATCTCCTAGAAAGCAGGATTTCTGAGGATGAGGCTACTGTTTATTGTTCTTCAATTCTCTGGTTTACTTTTTTCACAATCTGATTTCCTCAGAGCAAGGAACTCCTGGTGTGGTGTGGGAACCTCCTCTAACAAAGTAGATTACATCCCATTTATAATTTAGAAGATACATACTAGGGAGTCTTGCCCGAGATACCTAGAAGTACATAGACTTACTTGTTCATGGTCACTCAGAAGAACCTATAGCTAGTAAACATCACTTTAGGTCTTCCTGACTCTAAGTCCAGCATTCTAGCTACTGTTTTACTATGCTGCCTCTTGTCATACAGTACATATGGTACAGACCTTGCTTTCAATAAACTTCCAATCTGATGGGAGAAAGAAGTGTGCAAATAATTATAATATAAAGGACAGGGGCAGCTAGGTGGTGTAGTGGATAGAGCACTGGCCTTGGATTCAGGAGGGCCTGAGTTCAAATCCAGCCTCAGACACTTAACACACTTACTAGCTGTGTGACCCTGGGCAAGTCACTTAACCCCAATTGCCTCACACACACAAAATTATATAAAGTACAACGATATAACTGTAAACCCATGCAATGAAACAATTGAGGAAGGAGAGACTGTGGCATGGTAGAAAGAACCTTGGGCACCAATCTAGTCTTGTATGATCTCAGGCAAGTCATTTAACTTTCATAGACTTCAGTTTTCTTTCATCAAAATACAGGGGTGAGGATGGGGGGCACAGTATTGGTTTTTTTTGGTGAGGCAATTGGTGTTAAGTGACTTGCCCAGGATCACACGGCTAGTACGTGTCAAGTGTCTGAGACCACATTCGAACTCAGGTCCTCCTGAATTCAGGGCAGGTGCTCTATCCACTGCACCATCTAGCTGCCCCTACAGTGTTGAATTTGATGATCTTGAAGGTCTTTTGCAGCTATAAATACTGTGACCCTATTATCTCTCAGCTGTGAGGGGGGAAGAGAGAAGGGGAGATGAACAAGGCTCTAGGATTCTAGGATCAGGAGTTCCCACTATTTCTTTTTATCAGGGAGGCAAGAGAATGACTGAAGTTTTTTATTTGTTTTGTTCTTTACTAGAGAAATGATTTGGTCAGATTGGTGCCTTTAGGGGGATAACTCAGGCAGCAGTGTGGAGAATGAATTGGAAAGAGGAGAGATTGGAGGCAGGGAGACTCCTTAAGAAGCTATCACGACCATCTAGGTAATCAATGATGACTGCAGTAGGAGAGCAGAGGAGGAGACAAAAATGTAAGAGATACTTAGGAGATAAGACAGATAGGATTTGGCAGCTGTAAATGGATGAGGGTGGTGGGGTGAAGAGTCAAAAATAACTCTCAAGATTATGAACCTGTGTGTGGGGGAGGATGGTGGTGACATAACCCGCAGAAATAGAGCTGTTGGAAGGAGAATCAGGGTTATGGGAAATGATGATGAGTTCAATTATAGACATATAGGGCTTCAGATGTTGATGGTATATCCAAGTGGAGATGTATGGTAAGATGTATAGGACTGGAGATACGTGGAAAAGTTAAGGGTAGACGTGTAGATTTGGAAGTCAATTGCACAGAGGCATAGCTGAAGCTATCAGAATGTAATAGAGAGAAAGAAGAAAAGGGGGCCAAAGATGAAACCTTGGGCGGGGGGAAGGGAACACACCTTTAATGGGATCCAATAAAAGAATCAGGGGAGTACTCAGGGAGGAGAAGAATGAGAATTCACTGTCATGGAAACTGAGGGGGAAGTGGGTTAGAAGCAGGGGTATGCTTTGGAAAGGAAAACAGTTTTTGACCAAACAAGAGATAGAGTATATTGTAAAATGCAAAGTGGATGATTTTGATCACATTAAATTAAAAAATTTTTGTACAAACAGAAGCAATGCATCCAAAATTAGAAGGGAGGCAGAAAGTTGGGAAACAATTTTTGAGGCCAGTACTTCTGATAAAGGCCTCATCTCTAAAATATATAGGGAACTAAATCAAATTTATAAGAACCCAAGTCATTCCCCAATTGAGAAATGGTCAAAGGATATGAACAGGCAGTTTTCTGATGAAGAAACCAAAGCTATCTATTCCCATATGAAAAAATGCTCTAAATCTCTAATGATTAGAGAGATGCAAATAAAAACAACTCTGAGGTACCACCTGACACCTATCAGATTGGCTAAAATGACAAAAAAAAGGAAAATAATAAATGTTGGAGAAGCTGTGGGAAAATTGGAACACTAATCCTTTGTTGGTGGAGCTGTGAACTGATCCAAGCATTCTGGAGAGCAATTTGGAATTTGCCCAAAGGGCGATAAAGCTATGCATACCCTTTGACCCAGCAATACCACTTTTGGGTCTTTTTTCCAAAGAGATCATGGAAGGGGGAAAGGGACCCACATGTACAAAAATATTTATAGCTGCTCTTTACGTGGTGGCAAAGAATTGGAAGTTGAGGGGGTGCCCATCAATTGGGGAATGGCTGGACAAGTTGTGGTATATGAATACAATGGAATACTATTGTGCTATAAGAAACGATGAGCAGGAGGAGTTCAGAGAAACCTGGAGGGTCTTGTGTGGGCTGATGATGAGTGAGATGAGCAGAACTAGAAGAACATTGTACACAGTAACATCAACATTGAGTGTTGATCTGCTGTGATGGACTATATTCTTCTCACCAATGCAATGGCACAGAAGAGTTCCAGGGAACTCGTGATGGAAGAGGATCTCCAAATCCAGGAAAAAAGAACTGCGGAGTATAGATGCTAAATGAACCATACTATTTCTTTTGTTTTTGCTGCTGTTGTTTTTTTTTCTATTTTGAGGTTTTCCATCATTGCTCTGATTTTTTTTCTCTTATAACATGACTAATGCAGAAATAGGATTAATGTTATTATGTGTGTATATATATATAAAACCTATATCAGATTACCTGCTGTCTAGGGGAGGGAGAAAAATCTGAAATTGTAAAGCTTGTATAAACAAAGGTTGAGAACTATCTTTATATGTAATGGAAAAAAAATAAAATACTTTATTAATTAAAAAAAAAGAAGCAGGGGTATGCTGGAGCACACCAGCTCTAACCAGTCTGAGTTGATGGTTAAATTTTCTTTATGAATATTTACACCTCAGAAATAAACTAACTGCAAATCCGGAATTGATTCATTGTTTTGTTGATTGTCCAGACTTAAGAAAATTAATAATGCAGTTTGAAGCCTGGTTGTTAAACGTTTACCAGCATATCATTAGTTGCTCTGTAAACACTGTTTGAGCTCAGCTGGAGCTCAGTAGAAGCTCAGGGAATGAAGTCTGTGCTATACTGGAGGCCTGGTGACTAGGCTAATACTACTAATAATAATGGTTCATTCTTTCAGTCAGGTCTGACTCTTCGTGTCCCCATGGATGCCAGGTTCTTCTAACCTCTATCTCTTGAAGTCCGTCCAAGCTAGTGTTCATTGTTTCCATGATACTATCTATTCATTTCATCCTCTGCTTGTCTGTCCCCCTCTCATTTTGCCTTCAATCTCTCCCAACATCAGGGTCTTTTCCAATGAGTTCTGTCTTCTCATTATGTGGCCAATGTATTTAAGTTTCAGCTTTGGTACCCAACCAATAGTCACGGATAATTTCTTTAAGTATTCACTGATTTGATGTTGCTGTCTAAGAGACTCTCAAAAGTCTTCTCCAGCACCATGATTCAAAAGCATTGATTCTGTGGAGCTTAGCTTTCCTTACAGTGCAAGTCTCACAGCCATTCTTTGCTACTGGAAAAAGCATAGCTTTGACTACATGAACCTTTGTTGGCAAGGTGATATCTCTGCTTTTTACTATGCTGTCCAGATTTACCATGGCTTTCCTTCCAAGGAGCAAGCAGTTTTTAATTTCATGGCAGCCGTTGGCATCTATAGTGATCTTTGAACCCAAGAGTATAAAATCTGACCCTGCTTCCATTTCTTCAGCAAGAGACAGAGAAGCTACTAGAGAGCTGATATAAATAAGGTCATTGGACCTAAGTCATAATTGTCCTTGGAGAGATGTGTTTCAGTAGAGGGATAGAAATGGAAGCCAGAATGGAAGCAACTGAGAATGGAATGAGAGGTAGCAAGTGTAGAATCCTTTTTCTAGAAGCAACTTACGGTCTAAGAAACTTGACCAGTAGAACACTGAGTGGTTAAGTGATTTTCCCAAAGTCAAATAGCTACTATGTGTCAGAGATGGTATTTGAACACAAGTCTTCTTGGCTTTAGAGATCAACTCTGCATTCATTAAGCCATGACTTCTCTTGTAATATAGGGAGATTATCTGTCTGTCCCTCCCACCCATCCATCCATCCATCTCTCTACCTAGCTATCTGTCTGTCTATCTATCTCTACAATCTAGACCAAAGCTTCTTAAACTTTTTCTACTCTCGACCCCCTTTTGCCTGAGAAATTTACATGACCCTGGATATATAGGTGTATAAAATAGGTATACAAATCAAACATTTACTACCAAATTTTTCATGACCCCCATATTCAGTTACCCATAGTTAAAGAAGCTTCAATCTATACATATGTAGATTATAATCCATAGTCTAATCTATATCTATATCTACATACATATACACATTATATATACACACAGACATACATACTTACCATAGGGTAGAATATGGTCAGGACAAACCTATAAATCTATTTTTCCTCATCTCATATTTTTCTCTATTCATTCCTATTTTCCCAGTACACCAAACTTGGCCTGGTCTCAATTTCCTCCCTTAACTATCTAACTTATAGTTTATTTATTCAACTGTGTAGTCTTCCATCTCTGAATCTCTTGGTTTCTCATACTTGTGCTATTCAAGTATTGCTAATCCTCAACCTTTAGAGTCAGTTTTTGCACTCTTACACAAAAGTGAGCTAACTGGGACCACCACAAATCATGCATTATAACTCCTTCAATTCCCCGTTTGACTGTTATGCTCCTAGTGGCTGTTCCAAACTTCTCTCCTTAAGTCTTCTAAGTTCCTCTCTCTCAAAAGAACCTTTCCTATTTTATTGAGAAAACTGAGGTCATCTATTGCAAACACCCTATTTTATATCTTAAAATCTTCCTACATCTTTACCTGTCCTCTCATCCTTTTCTCCCATATAGCATTTCTCACTGCCAACACCAGTAGTCCTACCTTTAGCCTTGATTTCTTACTTTCTTGCCTCTTCCAAAAGCTTATATCATTTATCCTTCCTATGTTCTCCCCCCTTCAATCTTTCCTTATATACTATTGCCTATAAATACCCTCAGGGTTTCCACAATCTCAAAAGAAAAAAAAAATCATGAAGTCCTGCCATCTTCTCAAGCTATTGTTTTATACTTTTCCTTCCTTTCATTGTCAAGCTCCTAGAAAACATTCTCTTCTCTTTCTGTCTCTATTTTCTCACTACCCACTCATTTCTCTGCCCATTGTGGCCCCATCACTCCACTGAAACTGCTCTCTCTGGTTACCAGTGATCTAAATCCTATGCTCTACTTCACTTGACCCTCAACCACGTCTTTCTCCTGAATACTCTCATTGTTCTTGGGTTCCATAACACTGTTCTTACATATCTGACCATTTCTTCCTTACCAACTTTTCCTGGATCTTCAGCCTGCTCCTGCCTGCTAAGTGTGGGTATCCCTTAAGGCCCTGTCCTGGGCTGTATTTTCTTGTCTTGTAAAGGTCTATCTCTTTGGGACTGAATGTCTTCCCCATAGCCCAATTCTTCCCTCTACACACATGACTTCTAAAACTATTTATTCAGTCTAGATCTCTCCTGAATTCTAGTCCTGTGCTGCCAATTGCTTGCCGGACATCACCACCCTGATGTGTAAACTTCAACATATCCAAGACAGATTGTCTTCCCCCTCAGAACATTGCTCTGCCTCTAAATGTCCCTGTTTCTGTCCACAGGATGGAGCCAGGAGGGATTTTAGAGGTCTTTTAGTACAGCCCCCTCATTTGATAAATAAGGAAGCTGAGTCTCTATTCTTTGAAGCCAAGTTCATTCTTTTTTTTTTTAATTTTTTTTTTGTGAGCCAATTGGGGTTAAGTGACTTGCCCAAGGTCACACAGCTAGTAAGTGTTAAGTGTCTGAGGCTGGAACTCAGGTACTCCTGAATCCAGGGCCGGTACTCTATCCACTGTGCCATCTAGCTGCCCCCAAGTTCATTCTTTGTAATTTCACAACATCTATTTTTGTTTTTTCTGTGGCTACATAGTTGTGGTCAATTTCTGTGACTCTGCTTACTTCACTCCTCATTAGTTCATATAAATCTTTCCATGTTTCTTTGCATTCACTATATTCTTTGTTTCTTACAGCACTACAGTGCTCCATTACATGAATGTGTCACAGTGTCTTTATCTATTAACTGATCAATGCCCATCTACTTTGTTTCCAATTCTTTGCTACCACAAAAAGTGTTACTATAAATATTTTAGTGTACTAAATATCGAACCTTTCTTTTTGTCAATGACCTCCTTGAGTATTTGCATAGCCGTGAAATCTGTGGGTAAAAGGGTATTAACATTTTAGCTGCTTTATTTGTATAATTCTAAACTGTTTTCCAGAATGATTGTATTAATTTATAGCTCCACCAACAGTGTATAACCAAGACATTAATTTCATTTATATTTATGCTATAGTCTCTACTTTCCTATAAAATCTTTCTCTAACTAGATTTCTCCTCTGTTCCCTGGCTCCCCAGAGTACATTAAAAAACAACAACCTACAAGTATTTCCTTATAAAGGTGCCAGATTTGGAACTGGAAGCCCTGGTTTCCTACCCTTGTTTCTTTGCCCACTTTTGTGGGTAAGATGCTTAATGTCTTGTTTCCTGAGAGGTAAAACAAGAATAATAATGATAGTTCTTCTACCTACCTCAGGATTATTGCGAGAAAAATGCTTTGTAAATGGTAAAAAAACACTATAAAAATGTGAGTTGTTATTATTGCCAACTCCTCTGCTGATGTATGGTTGATGCCAGGCCTCAAGTTTTCTTTTAATGCCTCATCGTGGTGTGAGAGTAATTCTGGTACCTCAGTGACTGCCAATGAAGGTTAAGCTTGGTGACCAAGTGGTATGTCTGTCCTCCAAGTACCAGCCTACCTAAATCTAGAGAGGTCCATTACTAGGTGGCCGGCTGGGTTATGAATGTTTCAGCAGCAGCAATATTTGAAGAGAGACAGCTAGGTTGTATTGTGCAAAGCTTCTTAAACTGTGGGTTGCAACCCTATATGGGGTCATGTAACTGAATGTGGGGGTTGCAAAAATTTGGCAACAGTAAAAGGTAATGTATACTTATTTTATATACCTATATACCTGGGGTTGCATAAAAATTTCTGGGGCAAAAATGGGTCACTAGTGTCAAAAGTTTAAGAAACCCTGGTATAGCAGATAGAATACTAGGTCCAGAGTCAGGAAGACTCATCTTCCTGAGTTCAAATCTGGCCTCAGACACTTACTATCTGTGTGACCCTGGGCAAGTCACCTAACCCTGTTTGCCTCAGTTTCTTCACCTGTAAAATGAGCTGGAGACGTAAATGGCAAACCTCTCCAGTATCTTTGCCAAGAACATCCCAAATGGGGTCAAGAAGAGTTAGACACAATTGAAATGACTGAACAAAAGACCATCTACCAAATTATGGAGGGGTGGCAATTCATACCTGTAGAGGGACTATGAACAAGAAAGAATCATGGATTCTGTAAGTGCTGAGATCTAAGTGTTATAGTGAGGTTTCAATGCATTAGATCCATTTCTTACAGATAAGGAAACTAAGGCACAGGGAATAGAATGAACATGTTACAAATCACCTGGCTTGTTAGGCACGGGTCTGGGGCTAGAAGTTAGGCATCCTAGTTCGTAGCCTTGTGCCTTTTGGAGAGATGCTGTTTTTTCTGATCCTGAGTATGATATGTACTTGAGAAATCAAAAATCAAGGAAGTCTGCAGAGCCTGGAGATCACCAGCACACAATGGGGTCATCTTAGGTCCTGTAGCAGTAGGCTAAGGAGAGCAATATTTTCTGACAAAGATAGTTTCCATGGAATACTATTTTTTGTTTTTCAACTTGAGGTATTGCCTAAGGTCAGCAGGACTCCGAGTGATAGGGAAGTAGTGTGGTGAATTAGCCCCGCTCCTCTCCTTGGTGTTCCAGTCTATCAGAGCTATCAATTACAGTTTAAAAAAAAAGAAAGAAAACAGTCCAAACGGTCCCATGTTGTATTTCATTAGCAGCTCAGCCAAAGTTCTCTTCCTGAACTTGTTTGGCAACATCACCGTTTAGTGATCAGAAACAGCTGTTTATGCCAGCTTGTTCAGAATTTCTCAAAGTGCTTCTGGAGATTAGAAAGCTTTATGTTTCTTTTCCTCTTGGGATGAAAAGGGCAACATGTTTCCTGGGGTCCTGATGAAAAAAGAGCTTCCTTTTATCCGCCAACCTGGGTTGGTAACTGGAAAGTTATCCCCTTGGGCAAGGATGGGAATGGTTCATGTCAAATTCACTCCAAAGGAGGGGTAGAGTAGAGCCAGTGAGTCAAGTGGAGCATATGACATGTAGATACCTAAATGCTAGGGTTAGCTCCACCCTTGCACTTTCCCAGGTCCATCCAAGTCAGCCTAGCCCAGGGTCCTTCAGCCTGGGGTAACTATTTTGTATGGCATCTTTTCAAAGCCAAAGGAACAATTTTCTACCCCTTCTTCAATGAATAGCATGTCCTCGGAAAAGTTAATGATAGCTATTTCTAGGGGTATGGAAGAGCCAGCTCTAACTCGCTGGAGAGCTGATTGTTAAATTTTCAGTCTGAGCATTTACACACAGAAAAGTGTCATACATTACAAATTAGGGTTTGATTTGTTTTGCTGATTTTTTTAGACTTAAGAAAATGATGGAGAAAACACTAATAATGTAGATTAAACTTAAAAGTGTGTCAGATGTACTTTTTTTTCTGCAGGGCAATGAGGGTTAAATGACTTGCCCAGGGTCACACAGCTAGTAAGTGTCAAGTATCTGAGGCTAGATTTGAACTCAGGTCCTCCTGAATCCAGGGCCAGTGCTTTATCCACTGTGCCACCTACCTGCCCCCAGGTGTACTTTTAAATTAAAAAAAAAATTAGACTTTTTTCAGATCTGGTTGCTAAACATTTACCAGCATACCTTTAGCTATTTCCCACCTTTGCTAGAGGGGACTGGGAGACGGGCTTGGTTCCTTTGGTTCAATCTACTCATTTCATTTTAATTTTTCAATAACAAAATTCATTTGGGAGAAATTTCTCCCTTGACTACAGAATGTAAAGTCTACAGCAACTTTACTGAATTGGACAAAAGTAAAAGATTTGAATTGTCCATTATGCCTCTCAGATTCCTAACAACAACTCACATTTCTACAGCATTCCTAGCTTTACACAGCACTTTCCTCATACACAGTGCTGTAAAGACTAGAAGTGTTTATCCCTGTTTTATAGAGGAGGAAACTCAAGTGATTCTCTAGTAAACGTCAGAACCAGAATTCAGACCCAGGTTCGCCAACTCCAAGCCCAAAGCTCTTTCTATAGTAATAATATGGATGTGTACATAGTGAAGACTTCAAAATCATGATCCCCTTTCTCACAAGCCTGTTTCAACAAGGCTCAGCAAAGAAAACAGATCAAATTTTCTGCTCCAACATATGTGGCTGGACTCTTGTGGGTGTAGCTTTCGACTGCTTGAATTTTTCTAGCCTCCTCATCAGTAGTTAGACATCATCTCCTAGGTAAACTGCAGAGATAATGAATGGTCTAGTCATACAACTGTGCCTGGCAGATTGGCATGATCATGTTTTTAAAATTTGGGAAAGATCCTGGTTGGTGCGTGACTGGCCTTGCCAGCCAAATCTATTGTGACCCTTACAGGAAAGAAAGAATTGTACTGGGTAAGACAATCGGAAAATAGAGAATGCCCAAGGAAATAGCATGTTTCAGTACTGAATGTGCTCTAGGTTTGAACCAGTTATTGTTTTCTGTGTAGAAAATGTTTCATTCCTTTCCATAGAAAGAAAGCCATTTTAATAAAATTGGGGTGAGCACGAGATGAGGGAGCTTCCTGTAATTTAATCTGATGTTTGTAGTCTATAACTTCTGACCCTTTAAAGAAAACATAAGTGGAATTGAATAGCTGAATAATAGAAATATGTGACCCTACAACCACTGATAAGAAAATAACTTGCAAACACATTTTTGGGGCTTAACTTATTTACATGTGAGGCTAGACTTCCAATGAAAATAGAATATATATCATTCTAGTTAAAAATCAAAATAATCAAAGCTAACCCTTCTAAAGAGGGGTGGGGGTGGAGGTGGCTTTCTCCTGGCCAGGAAGCCTGTCCTAGCCCCTAAGAATCAGCTGGGAGCCAGCCAGAGAAGTACCAGGAGAAGCAACAGGAAGTCTCATTTCCCTAACTTCCAACAGGGTAGAAGTTGAATAGCCCCACCTTTTCTACAGTCATTTCTAATTTTCTCTGACTCATGCTTCTCCCTTTTGCCCCAACACACTGTTTGATTATGGCATTCACTAGGTTAGAGCCAATTTTATTACATTCAATTAAATTACGAACTATCCCCATTGGATTATAAACACCTCCATGAAAATGTTTATTCTCCAAGAATACTTAACTGATGTTTATTAAATAATTAATTGGACAGTTTCTTTTTTTTTTTTCTTTTTAGACAGATTCAACAGAGTTGGTTATTCCCCAAAGATTTCCCTCAGGCTAGGTTAGTCCATTGGCATTCCCACTCTTCCAGGAAGTCCAGGAACAGGGCAAAGCAAGAAATAAATATTTGGGGGGAGTCTGATATAATTATGTACATAGCGTCCTTGCCCTTTTATAATTCTAACATCCAACTCTGGGGTCATTCAATGGAGGCTCAGAGTATAGATTCATCCTTAAGTCAAGGTATCTTAGGTCAGAAGTGACTTGGTTTGCTATCAAGCTAGTTCACATGGTGGTTGGTCCTGCTCTGTGTACCTCCAGTTCCAGTAGGTAGGTACTGATCTTGTTCCTTTGTGCTCAAGATACTGCTTCTTTGTACTTCTATTCTATTACCTCAGTCCTTCTATTGTTTCCCTTCTCCTCCCAATCCCATGTTTGAATCCTTGACTTAGTTCTGGTTGTTGATTAATGACCTGGTTTTGAATCTCACCTCTGAAATTTGCTACCAGAGTTACCCTTGGGCAAGTCACTCAACCTCCTTGGATCTCAGTTCCCTCATCTGTAAAAATGAGGTGGGAGAGAAAAGCAGCTTAAGTTTGGGAGCGAGTAGACAGCTTTTAGAACTAGCAGCGCCACTGGATGTGGTATACACTCCATGTAGATATGTCCAGTTCTTTACTGGAACCTCTGACAATGCATCCGGATAATGGGAAATCATTTAACCCAGTCAGAGAAATGTTAAAGCAAACACTCCTTTCCTTTGACATAGTTTCGTTCCCTTATCTCAAGATTTAACCTTTTTTTCATTGTAATCAGATATACAGATTTTGAGGTTTTGGGTTTGATAAGGGAGGCAAGTAGTCAACATAAACATATCAGGGCAAGATCTGGGAAAGTTCCCACCTGATCAAAAGAATAGGCCAGTGACTGGGGTCCTGTGGGTCATACAGCAGGCTCAAACTCAGAAAATAAACACTATACATTTTGACAGAAATGGATGATTTGGGGGTCATTTTGAACCTTAGAAAGGGAGGCTAGTTTAGAATGTTCAGTCTCAAAGCAAGTAGAAATGTTAATACTTAGCAAAGTAAGGGCAATGAGTCATAGACTTGTTATGTTAAGCCCTTGAAAGAATGCAAAATGGAGAGATATTAGGCTTAAAGCTTATCTCTGTATTAGAAAAATAGATGGAAATGGTACATTCAGGCAACATTGGAACAAAGGAAACTCAAGTCAGAAATTGTTTAGTAATCTCTAAAATATGAAAAGGGCAATTTAATCACAGTTAGGAATGAAGAAAAGACTGTATGTGGAGATTTTGCAGTTGGAAGTAAAGGATGAATGAATACTTGTTGGGGGTGGTATAAAAGGGATTCCTATGTGGGTTCAGTGGGAGGTCCTTTCCAACTCAGGGATTCCATGATTCCATCATAATGTACACGAGGGACCTGCAGCATCCAAGTGAGACACTTCTGAGTCACCAGCTTCTGATAGCTTTGCAGCATATGACTACATTTGAATTGAAGTAGGGAATATTCCCTCTTGGGAACCCAAAGAATTAGATTCTCCTTCAAGTTCTTTACTAAATAGCTGTATGACATTGTACAAGTTACATCACCTCTCTGGCCTTCTGTTTCTCCATCTATGAAGAGAGAGGACTGAAATGGATGGTCTTTCCAGATCATGGACATTCTGTGTTTCAGTACAAAATCATTTACTATTGTTCTACCAGCTAGAATAGGAAAAAAAAAAAAGGTGAACCATCTTGTTTTTACTTGAAGGGAGATTCATGAATATGCCACAAAAGTTTATATAGTCGGGGCAGCTAGGTGGTGCAGTGGATAGAGCACCGGCCCTGGATTCAGGAGGGCCTGAGTTCAAATCCGACCCCAGACACTTAACACTTACTAGCTGTGTGACTCTGGGCAAGTCACTTAACCCCAATTGCCTCACACACACAAAAAAAGTTTATAGTCCCCTGTCATTGAAGAAGAGGGATCTTGTATCTGATGAAGTTATTGTCTTTCATTCTTGAAGAATATCAATGACCTCATGAGGGTGATGTCTTGAATTGCAAGTTAGTTGGATGAAGTAGACTGGCACAGAAGGGAATCCAAAGAGGCTTTCTGCCCTCTAGTTTAGTATTATACTATATCTTCTGGAAAATCCTAGTCACTGTGCCAATATGAACATTGGAAATGTGGCGCATTCCTGTGTTAGTATGTATGACTCTCCATCACATCAGTCAGTCAGTGAGCATTTATGAAGTGCCTACTTTGTGCCAGGCACTGTGTTAAGCACTGGGGATGCAAAGAAAGACATGAGCTGGTCTTTGCTCCTGGGAAATCCCACCTCCTTCAGCAACATGTAGACAATAGGGATGATGTGTTGGGGCTCAAGTAATCAACAAGTATTGTCGATAATGGTTGATTAATGTATTTCATTAATTGTTGATTAGTTAATGCATTTATTTATCATAATGGTTACTTAGTTCATTTCTTGGTTGATTGATACATTTCTTTTTTTATATTTTCAGATGAGAAGAAGAAAACAAAAAAAGTTGATAATGAACTCAATCCTATCTGGAATGAGGTAACTTTTTAATTTAATTTTTGTTTAAATATATTCAGTACTTAATTCTTCATCCTATGGGTCAGAAACTAGCCTTGGAATTGGAGAATCTGGATGCCCCCCACTTCCCTTGCAGAAAGAGCAGAGCAATTCTCTAGTACCTCACTCATGTAGCTTCCCAGATGTCCTCCTAGTATGGGAATCAAGACCCTGAGAGCTTGCTCTAAGGTTTCTCTACACAATTCTTAGAAGCTAGCGATGTGTGTAAGGTTCTGCCATCTCCAGGTACATGCTTCTCTATTTAAAACATATGGAGGGGGCAGCTTGGTGGCGCAGTGGATAAAGCACCAGCCCTGGATTCAGAAGGACCTGAGTTCAAATTTGACCTCAGACACTTGACATTTACTAGCTGTGTGACCCTGGGCAAGTCACTTAACCATCATTGCCCCACCAAAACAAAACAATAAAACATATGGAGGGTTCAGACTGAGGGGAGAATCAGGGCAAAGCACTCTGTCTGCCCTGCCAGTGCACAGGGGGAGGTTTTGTGGTCCATTCTTCTCTAGGGCTCCTTGTAGTAATAATAATAACAATTTATATAGTGCTTTAAGATTTACAAAGTGTTCTCTTTTTATCCTCACCAAAACTCTTGGCGGAAGATTCTAATATTACCCCAATATTTACAGTTGGAGAAACCAAGGCAGATAAAGATTAAGTGATTTGCCCAGGGTCTAATCCAGTGTCTGAGACCACATTTGAACTCAACTCTTCTTAACTCCATGTTTAGTGTTCTATTCAGGGTACTCCTTAGTTGCCTACATAAATGGAAAAGGAGGATCAGCCACATTATATGGGCATGGGTAACCTAATAGGGAATAATATTAGCTTTGCAGAAGATGTAGCTAATTCATTAAGGTCTGGGTTAACATTTGTATTGCCAGCTCTAGTAACTCATTTGGATTAAAAGTTATCTGTATTCATTAAGCTATAAGTACCTGTCAAAAATTGGCAAGGTTTCTAAGAAGAAGCCTTTTTCATCCCTTGGTCTGCATGAGGAGATGAGGGATTTGCCCCTTAGATACTGACATCCAGGGGTCACTTACTCCACAGTATAACTACCATCCCTGTACCTTACCTAGTGAGTCTTCACCAACCCATACCACAGTAAGATTTCTTTCTGGCCCTCTACTACTGGTACTCCATCTTAGCCATTGCATCCCTGTCTCCAGGCTTTGTCCTTAAATTCCCATGGGGGCCACCCCTCTCTCAACATGACTGTACTCATAGTTTGTCTTCTGTGCCACCATGACCAAGTCCCTCTCCCCTGACTAAATTTGTCCTAGTTTCAATAATTCCTAGTTATAGCTCAGTTGACCACTTAATGTACTTTTAAAGCTATGGGGAATTTGATAAAACTGTCATGACAGGATTTTAGAAAATTCCTCCCCTACAGGGAGGATATCCCCTAAGGATAACTGGGAGAAGTGGCCAAGAACTGGTAATCAGAGGGCCATCAGCAAACATTCTCTGTAGTGGGGATAAGTTGGAAGTCTTCCCAATAAAATCAGGAGTGAAGCAAGGATGCCCATTATCACCACTATTATTTAATATTATACTAGAAATGTTAGCTGTAGCAATAAGAGAAGAAAAAGAAATTGAAGGAATTAGAATAGACAATGAGGAAACAAAAGTATTGCTCTTTTCAGATGATATGATGTTTATACTTAGAGAATCCTAGAGAATCAACTAAAAAACTACTTGAAATAATTAACAACAAAAATAATCTTATGATTCATCCTCTTGATGATTCATTGAGCTCAGGAACTATCAGTTATCTTAACTCTTCAGATGACTTGAAACCTAGGGATGTCCTATAGGCAAGAAGCAAGAACTTGATAGGAAACCCATAAGGAAACATAAGCCTTGAAACTAGAAGAAACAGGGGATCAATACTGGAGAGAGATGAATGATGCAATAAAGACGGGTTCTAGGGATGGTGCCAGCCTTTGAGGCCAGCTAAGAACTGTAGGCAAAGAACCCTCATCTCAACAAGACAGAGAATAGCCTTCAAGCAAAATGAATAGAAGAGAGAAACTGAAGGGGATTGGCTGGAGCTAAGACTTAAAACATTATAGTGCCCTAGCCTCCAAAGAATGGGGCAAAGGGGGTGTCCACATGGTCACCGAAGCAGGTTAAAATGGATTCCTTGTCCTGGGCACCACAGACTAGAACATGATTCCTAGGGCTAGGAAAGCTGTGGAGTAGAATTGCACCAACATCTTGCACTAGAAAAGATCATCTGAACATCCCATATTTGGAAATAAAACCAAGAAGCATGTTTTAAAGGAGCCTATGGCTCCCTCTGCAACTTCACAGCCAAAGCAGACCAATACCTACTATTGTAATCAAGGGAAAGAGACTGTCTTGAGACAACAAAGAGTTATCCTGCATGTCAGAATTGTGTAGAGAATTTTAATTCACAAATTTATCTAATTGTTCTCTTCCCTCCCAACAATTGCCTTTACTTGGTTTTTAGCTATGATACCCCTTTAGGATTCTCTCCCCAAATGCATAATTGACTCTCTTTATCTATAGTATTCAATTCAAAATAGGTTTACTATGATCAGAGCTCAATGCTTGGACTCTGAGGGAGAAATAAACAATAGATAAGAAATAATAGCAAGTGATCAGAAAGTAACTTTTTTTTTTGCTCAGGATTTAGCATGATTCCTGGAACATAGCAGACCTTAAATAAATGTTCATTGACTGACTGACTATTTGGTGTTGGAGTTAATTATAAGATTATTTTTGTATCTAATTTATGTTCTTAATTGATTTGCTCAGTCAACATTGAAATTAATTTCTTTTCCCTTAGCATGAATCGACTAAGCAGGAAGAAGGGGAAGCAGCCCAGCCATATTCTTGACAATAGGGTAAAGCTAGTCTAGGATGAAGAATACCTTGCAGATGATCTCCAAAATTAACAATCTGTAATCATTTGACAAATGCTTTCATTTGGCAAATATCTGTTTTGTACATGGATAATCAAGAAATATCTGTATATCATATTCTGAATTAATTATCTTAGTGTGTTTAATAAATACAGAGGGGACAGCTAGGTCGCCCTGGATTCAAGAGGATCTGAGTTCAAATCCAGCCTCAGACACTTGATATTTACTAGCTGTGTGGCTCTGGGCAAGTCACTTAACCCTCATTGCTCCGCAAAAAAAAAAAAAAAAGAATAAATACAGAGAGGTAGAGGTAGAATGGTGTTTTGGCTGGCCTTGGAGTAAAGACGACCTGTAGTCAAGTCCTGTCTCTGGTGCACACTGGCAGTGTGACCTTAGGCAAGTCACCTCACTGCTCTCTCAGTGCTCTAGGAAACTCTCTATGACCCTAAGTTATAAGTTATTAGTTGCTGATCTGTATCTGTGGAGGGAGTTTCATATCTGGAAGTTGTCTATACCAACAAAATTTAAGTCCAGATCCACTCCTCTATTCCTTATCCCCTAAATGATACAGGCTATTGAGAAGTAGTTTGGTGTAGCAGAAAGAACATTGGATTTGCAGGCAATGGACCTGGGTGTGAATTCTGGCTCTGTCATTTTATGCCCGTGTGACTTTAGGCAAATCCCTTAACTCTCAGGTCCTTGGTGTCCTGACTGAAAAACCAAACAATTAGACTAGATGACCTGGAAGCTCCTTTCCACCTCCAAATCTTTGATAGGTTATTCATAGGATTGGGCTCTGGGTACTGACTAGGTCTTTCTCTACTTTTACCAAGTTGACTTTTTAAGGAGAGGGGACTTAATAGAGTGGAAAGACTGCAGGATGTAGATTCAGAGGACCTCAATTTGAATCGAAGCTCTGTGAGACCCTTCATCTTTTTGAACCTTGGTTTCCTTGTCTGTAAAATGAGGGATTTGGATAAGATGATTTTTAAGGTCACTTTTAGCTGTAAATCTGTGAGTCTGTGGGGAAAAAAAATGGAAAGAATATCCATTGAGTAAAGCAGTAATGAATGACTTTATGATTTTAAGCTAATTTACATATGTGTTTAAACCACCCCCTACAGATTTACAACTGGCATAGAGAATCTGAAAACCTCTTCACATTCTCCCCAAGAAGGAAAAACAATCTCCAAATAACCAAAAGTCATTTTATAAGTACTAACAATTGCCAGGTTTAAAGCTGCCAGCTTAATACTGTTAATTAGATGCATGAGTTCATTGTTCTGGCTCAGGACAACTTAATATTAGTATAACTATGTACCATATAAAATATGTTGGTGATTTTTTAATTTTAACAACTCTGTATGAGTGGTTGTCAGAGCTCACCTGGCCATTTGCAGACTCATCTTGCAATGGACAGAATTTCTGTGTAAATACATACCTGTTCACTCTGTATCATGTATACATTGTGGGAACATATTAAAATCAGTTCTTAAAACAAATATATCTTTAATTAGCACATTTATGAAGTGAACTAATTACAGTATTATAATTGAGACTCTATAGATAGAAAAAAAGAGAGAAATAAAGTTAAATTCTTTCCTCCAACATTATGATTTGTGTTTGTACTCCAAAGGAAGCTATAGGAGCCATTTACCCTCATCAGGAAAAATGACATCCACTCAGATTATAATCTGATACCTCATCATGGTATGGAGGTGAGCCCTGGATTCATTGAGGGCTATGCCAATATGATCTTGGAAGCTATTTCAGTAGGTGGCCAATGCTAGACTTCATATCTCTGGTCTGAGGACCAGATTTTCAGAGGGTCATTGCCAGATTGGTTTGAGGTCAATGAATTTGTCATCCACAGCAATTCTTAAAGTCTACTGACAGTCATGGAGGGGTTATGATCTACAGCAATAGAGTCATTCCCAAATGATGAAATCACCAATCCTAGAAGTATAGATGTGAAATAGAAATTGACAGTGAACTATTTTTAAAAGAAAGGCAAAAAAGGCAGATTGCTTGGCAGTCGATGAGAGTTCTATAAATGCTTTGGGATATTATTATTTTGAAATCAAGTATCTTGGGGGCAGCTAGGTGGCGCAGTGGATAAAGCACCAGCCCTGGATTTAGGAGGACCTGAGTTCAAATCCAGACTCAGACACTTGACACTAGCTGTGTGACCCTGGGCAAGTCACTTAACCGTCATTGACCTGCAAAAAAAAAAAATCAAGTATCTCAGTCATTGACCTGCTTTTTTGTGCCCTAACATGTATCACTTCCTACCTTTAAGGCCCCTACCCACTCATATTCATACCCAAAAATGACAGTCGAGGAAATTTATTAGGTGTTATAGCTCCTTAGTTTATTGGCTATCTTGGACACTATGAGCCAGAAATAAAGTGCTCTGATCTTCCCTTTTACTATATAAGTCAGTTAAAATGTTATTATCACCACTGACAGTTTTCAGATTTTAAAGATATTTTAAAATCACTTTTCTCAAAGTAAGATCATTACATGGAAAAATGCAAAATCATAGAATCTTAGAGTTGAAAGAGGCTAGAGGTCATCTAATTATTTAAAGCATGGATCCTCTCTAGAGAAACTTCAACAACTGGTTATCCACTGTCTGTTGTAAGAATTTCAGTGATCGGAGACTTACTATCTCTAGGTAAAGTCCATTCCACTTTTGCATAGCTCTAAAATTATTTGAAAGTTTTTCCCTATACTGGATCAAAATCTGCTCTCCCCCCACCTCCATTTTTACAGTAGTTGGGTCTAGTTCTAATTCTTGGGACCACACAGAATTACTCTCATCCCTTTTCCACATCACAAATCTTTAAATAACCCAAGATCCTATTTATGTTTCCCCAAGTCTTCTTAAATTTGAATGTCTTGCAACTTGAGTATATAATGGTGCATCACTTGAATTGTTAATTTGCTTATGTTCAAAGTATGCTCAAGAAAAGCAAAAAAATCAACATATTTCGGATTCAACCATTTCTGTGTCATACTTTGGTAAGAATTTTAAGTAGTTCACAGGAGTATCTGTAGTGAAAATAGTTATATGAGTTGTTATATTATTACAGTTAATTTTCCTGGTCCCTTAAGATAATCTAACTTAAAAAAAAACTTTTTTGTGCACAGATATTTGAATTTGACTTGAAGGGCATACCATTGGACTTTTCATCTGCTCTTGGCATCACCGTGAAAGATTTCGAGACAATTGGACAAAACAAGTAGGTTACTTTTCTGCTATCTTGTGCTGACATCATGTTTTTATAAAAGGAATGTATTTAATATTATACAGTAAAAATTTTCAAATTAAAAAAAAATTTCACTTTGAAATTTTCCATTTCAGTCTCAGTGTTAATGCAGATCACTGTGCAGGGGACTGTGTAGGTGTCTATTAATCATTTAATATGATGATTTTGGTTTGTGTGACTGCTGCTGAATTGGACAGGACCAAAAGATTTGGTTGTTTTTATACACTGGCTTGTGTGTAAGGTTCCATGATGGGCAAGGTAGAGAGAAAAACTCCATCTCTGTGTCTGACTTCTTAGACCATCTCTCATCCAACTTTCAGCTGTTTGTTGCATACTCACTAGGAAATCCTACCAATTCCTCAAAATGTGTATTTTTCTGAATGTAGGGCAAGCTCTGGGTCTCAGGCCCCATTCTCCAGGGCCTGGTTGGTTCCCCAGAGCATGGCTTTTTCTTTCCCCATGGTTCTAAGGGTTACCCTGAAGGATCATTGCCCCATCTGTTGTGTTATCTCCAATATCATTCATTAGTTTCACAAGTTGATATTAATTAACAAAATAACATCAATTAGCTTTTACAAAGAGATATCTACTGAGAAGATCTAGCAAGAACCAAAGCACAGACTGTCCCAAAAGCTGTAGTGCAGTTTAATCTATTAAAGCTATTACTTTCCTACACAAGGTCTACATTTCAGTCAAAATGAGTTCCTTGTGGTACCCAAACTCATCCTCTACCTTTTCCTGCTTGGAATGCCCTCTCCCCTTCTCTCCACCTATCCAAAACCTACCTTTAAAACTCAGATCAGTAGTAGAACCAAGAAAGCATTGTTCACAGAGACAGCAATATTGTTTGATGAAGAACTGTGAATGACTTGACTATTCTCAACAATACAATGATTCAAGACAATCCCAAAGGACTATTGATGAAACATACTATCTACCTTCAAAGAAAGAACTGATATTGATGGAACAGACTGAAGCATGCTATTTTTTACTTTCTTTCATTTTTTCTTTTAATCAAGTTTGCTTGTATAAAATGACAAATATGGTAATGTTTTCCATAATTATACATGTACAACTCATATCTGATTATTTGCCACCTCAGGGAGGGGGGGAGGGGAGGGAGGGAAAGACAGATAAAAATTGGAACCGAAAACTATAAAAAAATAAAAATAAAAAGCATTTTCCTTTCTTCTTCATATAAAAAATAAACTCAGCTCAGATTTCACCTAAAGTCTTTGGTAATTCTCCCTAGTCTAAACTGTTATCTACATAATTCATGTGTCAATTAATCATATACTTCTTTGTGATGTCTTCTTTTTATTGTTGACTTTTTGAACTACTAATTAAATCTTTATTAGCTTTTTAAGTATTTATTTTATCTTCTCAATAAGATGATAAACTTTTTTTTTTAGTGAGGCAATTGGGGTTAAGTGACTTGCCCAGGGTCACACAGCTAGCAAGTATTAAGTGTCTAAGGCCAGATTTGAACTCAGGTCCTCCTGACTCCAGGGCCAGTGCTCTATCCACTGCGCCACCTAGCTGCCCCAAGATGATAAACTTCTTGAAGGCAGGTACTGTGCCTAAGCTTCTTTGTAACCATCACAGTTTGTGTTGATAACAATGCCTTGCCCATAATAGATGTTTAGTGAATCTGTTGCTATAATTTTGATTTGGTAGGGGCAGGAGTGATGTGGGCATGGGGAAAAGCAGTAAAGTGTATAGATATTCAGGGGCAGCTAGTTGGCGCAGTGGACAGAACACCAGCCCTGGAGTCAGGAGGACCTGAGTTCAAATTGGCCCTCAAACACTTGATACTTAACTAGTTGTGTGACCCTTGGCAAGTCACTTAACTCCAATTGCCTCACCAAAAAACCAAACAAACAAAAAAACAACAAAAAAGGTATATAGATTTTCAGTGAGAAAGGAGACACATGTTGGGAGTGTAGTAGAAATCACAGATATTCTATGGGAAGATGATTATTAGGTAGGAATCTGACACCAGTTCAGGAGCCTGAGAAAGAATTGGTCATCTAGCCCACTACTTAAGATTAAGCCCATTAGGCAGCTTGCATGGAGAGTAGAACTAATAGTGTGGTGATAGAACATAGGGACTGGACCTAAGATTTCACTGGTGAAGAATTTCACTCAGTGAAGAAATTCCCTCTACCAATACAGGTGGGCCTTTTCTTTGCAACTTACAATCTTAGAGAGTTGCTTAGAGCACTGAGAGATCAAGTAACTTGTCCAAGGTCACACAACCAGTATGTGTCAGAGGTGGCCTTAAACCTAGGTCTTCTAGTTTTAGAGGCCAGTTCTCTGTCCACTATGTGAAACAATATGGATGATGAAAATGGAGAGGTCATCTTGGGTTATTTCTATAAAATACCAAAATAACCAATCAATTCAGTTAAAATAATTATTCCAGGGGCAGCTAGGTGGCGCAGTGGATAGATCACCGGCCCTGGAGTCAAGAGGACCTGAGTTCAAATCCAGTCTCAGACTTTCTAGCTGTGTGACCCTGGGCAAGTCACTTAACCCCAATTGCCTCACCAAAAATAAAATAAAATAAAATAAAATAATTGTTGGGTATCATATGTGCAAAACAATCATTTGATTAAATTCTTCTCTTCTCCACCTAATAACTCCATATATTCTGGTTGGAATTATTATTCTCCCAGTGAATTCCATAAGCCAGTGATTCCTTACTGAAGGGTAGTAGTCACTCTGGGTTCTCATATACTAGTGGAGCATAATCTGGTGGGTTTCACTAAACTGGAAAGGTTGCTGGTATAAGCCAACCACTGGAGGCTTCAACCAAGGACCTGCCTAGGTGGGTGTGAATAAACTTTCCTTCCCTTGCCTTGCCTTGCCTTCTCTCCCCTTCCCCCTCTCTTCATTTTCCCTAGATGAACAAATTTTCTTCCATAGGTCTAATTATTATCTCTAGGCACATGATTCAGACATAATTTATTTCCATACTTCCAGCAACCTACTAGATATATCCACCTGGATGTTCCATTAACATCTCAAGTTCATCATGTCCATAATGGGATTAATCATCCTCTCTTCTAATTCCCCTTCTCCTCCAAACTTTCCTATTTCTGTTGTAGATACCAATTACCAGGTCACTTCAGTTTACAACCTCAGACTTATCCTAAATTCTTCACTCTTTCTCACTATTTCCCCAATATCCAGTCAGATCCAAGTCCTGGCAATCCTGTTTCCACAGTATTGCTCATGTCAGTCCATTTCTCTCCACTCAGACACAACCTCAGTTCAGGCTCTCATAATCTCTTACCTAGACTTTTATAGTAATCTTTTAATTGGGCTTCATGTTTCTAGTCTTTTTTCCTGACCATAAAATGACATGTTACACACAATTGTCGATTTAATCTTCTAAAGAGATAGATCTGACCATATCATTCTCCTTCTTAAAAACCATTGGCAGTTTCCTGTTGCTTCCAGGAGAAAATACACTCTTTTTTTTTGGCCGGGCAAAGTGACTTGCCCAGAGTCACATAGCTAGTGTCAAGTGTCTGAGGCTGGATTTGAACTCAGGACCTCTTGAATCCAGGGCTGGTACTTTATCCACTGTGCCACCTAGCTGCCCCCAAAATACACTCTTTTTCCTGGTATTTAGGGCCCTCCACACACTTGGCCCAATTTTTACTTTCTATTTTTTTTCTATTCAATTTTATTTTATTTTAAATACTGAATTATCTCACTCTGCCTTCCCCTTCCTCATCTAATGAGAAAGCAAAAAACAAAGACAAAATTTGTTAAAAATATATGTAGTCGGGGCGGCTAGGTGGCACAGTGGATTAAGCACCAGCCCTGGATTCAGGAGTACCTGAGTTCAAATCCAGCCTCAGACACTTGACACTTACTAGCTGTGTAACCCTGGGCAAGTCACTTAACCCCCATTGCCCTGCAAAAAAAAAAAAAAGAAAAAAATATATGTAGTCAATCAAAAAAAAATCCTGCTTTAGCCATTAAAAAAGGTTTCAATCTTCTCTCCAAATCCATCACCTCTCCATCTAGAGCTGGATAACATATACAGCACATTTCATCATGAGTCCTCTTTCTAGCTTTATTTTGAGTAACTCCCCATCACACAGTCTGCATCCTATAGAAACTACTTGTGGTTGCTCCCCAAAGATGACATTCCACCTCAGAGGTGTGCTGGCAAATGTTAAACAGATGGAAAGTTTAATTTCCATTATTAACCTTTCCTCCTTCATGTTCTTAAGTCTAGGCAATGAACAAAACAAGAAATCAAGCCCTGTTGTAGCATCTGTCCATTTCTGAGGGGCAAATTCTCACACTGAAAATTTAACAAATGACTGGGGCCTCTGTTGTTCCCCACCTCATCCCACACCATCTACTTTCATGGATTCTAATAAACTCTCTTCCCTACCTAGGAGACATGGCTTACTCATAACCCCCTCCCCTTTCAGAATCCTTATCTTCATTCAAGGCTGAGGGCTCTGGTCTCATGTTCTCCATGAAACCTCTCGCTATCCTCCCTCCCCCCAGTTGTTCCTTCTTTCCTCCAAATATTTACTGAAATGAACATGTACTGTATCTTCCTGGTCAAAAACAGGCTCCATAAGTCCCGGGACTGTTTTGTTTTGTATTAGTATCCCTAGTACCTAACACTGTTCTCGGAGCATAGCCAGCTCTCAATAAATGTCTATTCAATTAATTCAGTGTATTGGCAGCCAAGGGATGAATTTTTCAGCCACAGCAACACATGAAGATGGTCTATTCAGACTCAGAAGGGTAGTAATCAGCATGAGTGGAGGGAGTACCATCACTAATGAAAGTAATGGGGAGTATCATGAATTGGGGAGCAGAGGGACCATTGTATAGGTCAGGAGCTTGAAGTAGGTTTCAAAGGCATGGACTGCCTAACAGGAAAAAGATCCATTTGGTGGGAGTTATGCGTTCAAAATGATTGGTTTTGTCACCCTACACAGACAACGGGGCAATGGGTAAACAAAAACCCAGAGCCCTCTTTTGATAAAGATGGAGATGTGATGTTAAGTAGTGGAAAGAGTGCTGGCCTTGAAGTCACCCAGATTCCGAGAGCCAAAAAAACAGGGCTGCCATTTCCTGCTCCCTCTTCCTTTTCCTTCTCAGAGCAGCTTTTTTATTCCTATATTCCACACTTTCACCCTTGGCTCGGTGACATTTGTTTGTGTAAATTTTATCTCCAGCCCTCCACTAGGCAGGTCTTGCCTTGTCTTAGTCATTATCTCTGTACCCATTGCTTTGCTTAAATGTTTAATTGAATTGAGTGGATCTGACAAACTCATTGAAATAAGGTGTAGAAGGCTTGTGGGTACCATGCCTGATCCTCTCAGAGAACATTTGCATTTCAGGAGAGAGAAGGGGAAGGAATAATATAGTGCCCCCTAAGTGCTGCCTCCTCCTATTCTCCTTAGGTACTTTAACACCAAGAAGTACCTAACAGAAAATTTAGACTCTAGCAGGGCCTAGACAGAGTCTCACCCAGGGCAAGACAACCTGGGGCTTTGCCCCAAGGTGTCAAAACTTAGGGGACAGCACTTGTTTTTGTTTTTGTTTTTGTTTTTGGTGAGGCAATTGGGGTTAAGTGACTTGCCTTGGGTCATACAGCTAGTAAGTACTTGTATTTTTTTTTAATGGGGAGTGACTCCAGAAGAATCTCTAGGGAGAAAGAATGGTACGGTTGAAAATAGCCATGGCTTCGGAACCAGAGGATGTGGGTTCAAATCCTGCCCAGCTACATAATTATCTGAATCACTTTGAGCACACCTCTAACCTCTTTGGGCTTCAAGCTCTTCATCTATTAAAGGAAGGGGCTTAAGTTTGTTGGTACGGTAGAAAGATCACTAGCTCTGGGTTCAGATCCTACAACTGACACACCTGTATGACCTTGGTTAAGTAACTCTACCTCACCCTTTTCTCCACTGCCTCAGTTTCCTGAGGAAATTGGACCAAACGGCCTCAGGAGTAACCTTCAGCTCCAGATCTATGATTCCATGACCACTAAAGTCTCTAAACCTAAGAGACCTTGCCACATCCCAAGATTTCGAGAACCTGGAGCTGACTGATGTTCCAAGGTCTCCAGGGTCTTTCCCACTGTGCAGCCTTGTTTCCTGCCATCTAAAATCTCTTAATCTAATTTGATTTTAGAAACTGATTCAAAGGCCCTTTTCATTTGCCCTAGATGGCATTTTGTAGAGCCTGGTGCCTTAGTGCCTAAAAGCAGGAGCTTCTCCCAAAGGCCTCAGGCTACGGGGGAAGTGGTATTGAATAGACAAAAAAGTCAAATCAGGCTGCAAGAATTGGTTAAGCCCCTCTGTGTGCCAGGCACTGTCCCACATCCTCTGTGGGTACAAAGAAAGGCAAAAACAGGCCCTTGCGTCTGGGGGAGGCAACAGTCAGACAACTATCTAAGAAGCAAGGCACATACAAGATAAATTAGGTAACCTCAGCATCAGGGGAGAAAGCATTTATTTATTTATTTAGTTAGTTTTTTGGTGGGGCAGTGGGGGTTAAGTGACTTGCCCAAGGTTACACAGCTAGTAAGTGTCAAGTGTCTGAGGCCAGATTTGAACTCAGGTCCTCCTGAATCCAGGGCTGGTGCTCTATCCACTGCGCCACCTAGCTGCCCCCAAAAGCATGCATTTAAATAAGCATATACAAAGGAATTTTTTTGAGGTAAACACTAATGTGGCCGGGGGGTGGGGGTGGGGGGACGACAAGAATTTGGGAAAGTTTCATATAGGATGCTGCCACAAACTACATACAATGCCATAATTAGGCAAGTATCTGGAGTTTTCATTTTTAAAAATCCTGCCTGGGCAAAATGGATATTTTTATTGGAATTATGTGTTGTTTGCTCATTTAAACAAAACAAAACAAAATGATAAACTTTACTCTTTTGTAGAGGTTTGATTTTTGAGAGAGGAGTATTCCCTGGATAAAGGTTTTCCTCATCTGTCATGTCCCTAGAGGAAAAACATTCCTTTAGCACTGGAAGGAATGCCCGTATGTCAGAGCTCTGGTTACTGGAAGATAATGGATTAAACTCTTAGCAAACAGTTGCTGTATTTGACATCTGCTTTGCCTATAATTATAAGTAAACAGACCCAGCCCTGAGGGGATGGGTGGGGGTTCTTGGTCACAATTATGTGTGTAAGCATGTATGTATGTTCGACTCTTTGTGACCCTTTGGGGGGTTTTCTTGGCAAATATAATGCCATTTCCTTCTCCAGCTCGTTTTACAGATGAGGAAACTGAGGCAAACAGGGTTAAGTGACTTTCCCACAGTTACACAGCTATTAAATGTCTGAGGCTGGATTTGAACTCAGGTCTTTCCGATCTTAGGCCCAGCACTCTATCTACTGTGCAATCTAGTTGCCAAAGATAGAAAGATAGATAGATATAAACTGTCTAGAAAAAGCTTCATGCTATAAGTAGTGTGGCCATCATACCGTCCCACCTTTAAGCTATGGGATAAGGACAGGCTCTTCTCTAAATCCTATGTTTGTTCCTCCCTTCCTTTCTCCATCTTGGATGGAAGGCCAGCCCAGAAGAAGGAAGGAGTGCTAGCTATATATTTGCATATATACATATGTATGTGTGTATATACATATTTACATATTTGGCGGACATTTACCAAGTGCTCAGACTTCTGGGAACTTCAAACATCTGGAATACAGCCTTGACTTAGAAATAATTATAATCTTTAAAAGTGTTCTTTGCACAAGGTAAATACCTTTCACAAAGTACACATGCTTCATAGAGAGAAGAGGTACTCAATTCTGAGCTGGCAATAACCTTAGAGGTCATCTAGACCAGCTGGGTCATTTTAAGGATGAGGAAACTAAAGCTAAGAGAGAGTACCTGACTTGTCCAAGGTCATATGAAGTTATTAACAAGGTTAGGACAGCATTAAATAGCCTTTGTTAGCTGATTTCCCTTGAAGCATTCGGTTCTTCCAAGGTTACATCACATTGAGCCTGATAGAGTAAATGCTTTTTGACTTGACTTGTTGCAAGAGTTCTGAAGCATCAGAAAAGGAGCCTGATAAAGGGTGATACCCTAAAAACTGATAGGAAAGGCGACCACAGAGGCATCAGAATTATAATATCTGAAGTGTTTGGAGCCAATATCTCCACACATCCCATTAACTTCTGTTGTTCTTGTTGTTGTTTTTGCCAGGCAATGGGGGTTAAGTGACTTGCCCAGGGTCACACAGCTAGTAAGTATCAAGTATCTGAGGCTGGATTTGAGCTCAGGTTCTCCTGAATACAGGGCTGGTGCTCTATCCACTGTGCCACCTAGCTGCCCCATCCAATTAACTTCTGATGGCCTTACTATATCATAGCATAGCCAAGAAGGTTCACATTGATCACTTTTAATTATCGGGAAGAGGTTAAAATTATTCTTGGCAGACTTTGGGTGATCTTTGACAGAGCTAGAACTAGCCCTTTTTGTGTCTTTGATAAGTAGCACAAGAGGCACACCCAGATCAATTGCTTAAAACAAATTCAGGGAGGTGGTATGTGTAGAAACCCTGAGGTACCCCAAGGCCATTCCTTTGGGGGAACAGTTTGGGTCAGGGAGGAAATTACCTTTACTAAGTGCTTTACAAACCTTAAAGCATTATATGAATACTAACAATTTTTATTATCATCATCAACAACAACACCACCAACAAAATGTTTAGAATACAATAAAAGCTTCAGTGTTAAAAGCTGTGGCAACCTTTGATTAGCCAGAAAATTTCTAAATCGGGGGTGCTTCATTTCCCAATGATGCTATCTGGCTGAAGCCTAGATACTTACAGTGCTTTGTGATCTGACAGGCATGCCCATTTAAAGGACCAAGAATTTTGCTCATACACATGTGCCTTAGTCCTAAGTACCGAGTAGAAGGAACCTTTTTCTTGCTGACTTAAAAAATGAAATGTTAATTTAATGATGTATGGATGACTCACGAGGAAGCTTTTCTGTTTGTTGAAAACAGATTATTTCTCAGAGTCTGTTTGCATTTCTTTCTCTTCCCTCTCAGGCACCCTCACAAATGTCCAGTTGGAAACAGATAATCAGAAAATATCGGATGTTGCCTTGTCCACTAAGCTAAAGAAAGAAGCCCAGTAATGCCAGACTTAGAACGAACCCCTCCTCAAAATTCCTAATGAAAGGTCTCAAACCTAAAAGCTTTGCTTTTTGGCCATCAAGTAGGTCAATTAGGACCCTTGAAAATAATAGACATTCCATAAATATTTATTGGTTTGATTAGACAAAGGAACCTATTCAAGCCTGGGAAGGTCTATTGCAGGGGGAAGCAGCAAAAGGAACTACGATTTTGGGGCCTTGTGGAACTGAGAGAAGAAAACTTTGTCTTTGGACAAACTTTTTTGTTTTGGTTTTGGTTTGGTTTTTTTTTTTTTTTTTTAGTGAGGCAATTGGGGTTAAGTGACTTCCCCAGGGTCACACGGCTAGTAAGTGTTAAGTGTCTGAGGCCGGATTTGAACTCGGGTACTCCTGACTCCAAGGCCAGTGCTCTATCCACTGTACCACCTAGCTGCCCCGGACAAACTTTTAAATACAATTCATAGACAAAGGTTTTAAAATTAGGGGAAAGAGCAGAACTTTTTTTGGTATAAAATAAGTTTTTGTCGAGGCTTCTTTTTGGCTTATTAAAATCTCTAGGAGGTGACATCCTTCTAGATTTATTTTTTTCTTATACCAAGTTTATATATCATATATATATATATATATATTTTTTTTTGCAGGGCAATGGGGGTTAAGTGACTTGTCCAGGGTCACACATCCAGTAAGTGTCAAGTGTCTGAGGCCAGATTTGAACTCAGGAACTCCTGAATCCAGGGCCGGTGCTTTATCCACTGCACCACCTAGCCACCCCTGTTTGTTTTTTGTTTTTTGTTTTTTGTCATATATATTTTTAAATCAAGTTTATATATCACATTTTTATATCAACTATACATATCATAAATTTTTTTCTTATATCAAGTTATATCTAGTTTTTGCAATCTTATTTAATTTCTCCTCCATATGTGACCTGGCAAAATCTAAATAAATTGCTCTTATTCCTATAAGTCGTCTTCAGTATCTTTTTTTTTCTGTGAGCTAGGCTGGTTTTTATGGAAAGAAGGGCCCTTAGCACAATGCCAAGTCAGAAAGTGCTGAAGGCATACTTTCCTAATTGAATGACTTACCCTACAACCAAGTGTGCTGAAAATCAAATGCAGATGTTTAGTTTTGTTATCCAAGCAAAGCTTTTAAAAAAAAATTCTCACTTAGATTTGGTACCAAAGTATCAATAAAGTAGAAAATCTGAGCCTGGATAAAAACCATTTGGGGCTGTGCCAACCCTAAATGCTAACTGCAGATAATAAATCCTTATTTAGAAGGCAGTCTGCCTCCAGTAAAGTCCTACTCTGCCATGCCATGATGGCACGGAGTTAACTTTTCTTTTCCTTTCTTTTTTTTTTTTTGTGAGGCAGTTGGTGTTAAGTGACTTGCCCAGGGTCACACAGCTATGGAGTTGATTTTTTAAGGGTGCACTAGTTGAATGTAACTTCTGGCAGGTCCTAGATAGTTAGAAAGTCTTCAAAAATGACACTAAGCAGAGACAGGCCTTTCTGGATGGAAAAAGTCACATCATCAAGGTTTTTCCACTAAAAGATTATTTTTTTCCATCACAGGACCTGATGAAGGTCATCTCCTAAAGTATAGAAAAGAAGATTTTATTGCTCATGGGTACAGGGAAAACCCACACCATTGAAATCACAGATCCTTGAAATATTGGCACACTGTTATTTTGTAATTCAATTCAATGAACTGCCTAATCGCATGTTCAGACCCAAATAGTTCAGCATTAATGGTTCTATTTCACCTTAGCTGGAGGTCTGTCTATATTAGATTATCCCAGGGATCTGTGCTTAGCCTTGTGCTAATTACCATTTTATTAATTAGTTTGATAAATGCATATAATGTATGATCATTTAATTCTCAGGGGACACCAAGTTGGGGAGGATGACAAAGTTGGGATTCTAAAAGATCTCAAATGGCTAGAGCATTGGGCTGAATATAATAAAATGGAAGTCAATAGGGCTGGGTTCAAAAAATAAATACCACAAGTACACGATAGGGGAGGCAATGGTTAGATAGAATTTTATCTGAAAAATATCTGGGGGTCTTAGTGGACTGCAAACTCCATATGAGCAGAAAGATATGGTTGCCAAAAAATATCTAATGTGATATTGGACTACATTAAGAGAGGCATGGTGTCTAGGAAAAAGATGACAGAGTCACTGTACCCTACCTTGCTTGGACTGTTTGTTCTGGGAGCACCAGTTTTAGGAGGTTGTCATGGAGCTAAAAACATCTGAAGGAGAACCAGATTGGTGAAGGACCTTGAGTCTATGCATATGAGAACTAATTAAAGAAACTGGGGTCATTTAGCTTGGAGGAGAGAAGACTTGGTGGAGCTGTATAGTTCTATTTAAGCAATTGAAAATGTCTTGTGGAATAAAGATTAGGCTTCTTCTCTTTGATTTTAGAAGCTAGAACCTAGAGTATGGAATGGAAGTCACACTAGGTGGCTCAGTAGATAGAGCCCCAGACTTGGAGTCAGGAATATGCATCTTCCTGAGTTCAAAACCAGCCTCAGACATACTAGCTGTGTGACCTTGGGCATGTTGCTTCACCCTGTTTGCCTCAGTTCTTCATCTATAAAATGAGCTAGAGAAGGAAACGGCAAACCCTTCCAGTATCTTTGCCAAGAAAACCCCAAATGGGGTCATAGAGAGTCAGATACAACTGAACAACAATGACAACAATATAATGAAGTGTTGGCACAAAGCATGGAAAAGATATCATCAAAGACATGTATGGCTGGAAAAGGAGATGGGCTGGTGAAGTGAGGAAAGTAAAGGATACCCAATGGACAACTTGCATGTTCTATTCATGTCTTGTTTGTTTGTCCTTTTTTTTTTCCATGTGTGTGTGTGTGTGTGTGTGTGTGTGTGTGAGGCAATTGGGGTTAAGTGACTTGCCCAGGGTCACACAGCTAGTAAGTGTAATGTGTCTGAGGCCGGGTTTGAACTCAGGTCCTCCTGACTCCAGGGCCGGTGCTCTATCCACTGCGCCACCTAGCTCCCCCATTTGTTCTTCTTTCTCAAAGAGGGATGACATCGAGGTGATGTCATGACTTGCAGTGAATTGGATTTAAGTGAGAGAGGGCTGTACAAGGTCACCAACCTCACTCTCTCCTCCAGAGCCATCTGGGTCCATTGGCAAGATATACATCAGGACGACTAGAGATGACCCTAGATGTTTTAAGGTAGTTGGGGTTAAGTGACTTGCCCAGGGTCACACAGCTAGTGAGGTGAGATTTGAACTCAGGTCCTCTTGACTCCAGAGCTAGTGCTCTATCCACTGCATCACCTAGCTGCCCTATTGGTATCTACACAATATCAAGAGAGCTAAAGGAAAATTCCTGGAACATCAGGTGTGCTGGTTGGGTAGTTAGGGGTGGTACAGTGGATAGAGCACTGGACTTGAAGTCAGGAAGAAGCAAGTTCAAATCTGACCTCAGATTTATCTGCCAACTATCTATCTCTCCAAGGGCCCTTCCAGTTCTAAAAATCCTATGATCCTAAATGCTTCCCTCACAACAGCCCTGTGTGGGAGGGAACAAGATTGTTGTTCCTCTCATTCTATAGATGAGAAAGCTGAAACCCAGAAGGGTTAAGTGACTTGTCTGTGGTTACACAATTAATAAGTGTCAGAGTTCAGGTCCATACCCAGACCCATCACCTCCAGAGCTCCTTCCCTTTTACATATAAGGCAGCTTGCATAGTGGAAAGAGTGATGTTGAGTCAGGAGGCCTGGATTTACGTTTCTTGGCTCTGATTAGCTGTGTGACCATGAGTAAGTCACTTAGCTTCTACAAGACTGAATTCCTTCATCTATAAAATGGGATGATGATCAAATGAGATATAAAACTTTACAAAACTCTAAAGCCCAACAGTAGTGTCAGTTTCTTTTTGCAGAATTGTTGGGGACCATCATTTCTTCTGCCTCCTTTATCTAAAGAAGATTAAGGAATTGTTCATTCTGACTCATGGGATCTTTGATGGAACATAAAAAACCATGAGGAATTTCCTGTTAAAGGGAGGGACCTTGAAATGAACGGAAGCTTCCACTTCTCTAATGCAGTCATTTTCTCGGCTCCCCTTAGAATTCCAAAAGAAGCACAAAGCTTAGAGTAAAAGGTTAATTGGTTAGCTCCTTTCACACTCTCTAGTTTCAACCTTAAGGTGTCCCATTGGAGAAGGGCAGGATAGACTGTGGTATTGTGTGGCTGCCTCTGGGATTTATCAGATTCATAGTGAAATATCCCCCCTTCCAAACTGGGGGCTGCTGACTGAACCTATTACTAATTCATGCAGTCCACCTTCATTTGGGCCCTTGGAAGTCTGGGCCCAAATTCCTCCATTGTTGCTTCCTTAGCTTAGTCTCCTAAGTAGCTGCACCATTGAAGTCCTCAGTGGTCCACACTCTCCCTCCTATTGTACTTCACTGAATATAGTCCATCAGATATGAAGTCTCTCATTTACTCTCTTGTCTCATCTTGGAATTTCTGCATACCCTTTCATCTTGTTGATAGATGATAGTCAGTCAATAAACATTTATTAAGCTCCTACTATGTGCCAGGCTAAGCACAGTGGGTAGAAACATGAAAAAAGAAAGACAGCCTCTGCCCTCAACAAGCTTAGAATCTAATGATGGAAGACAATACATAAAAGGAAGCTGAAAAGTGGGGAAAGGAGGGAAAGGTAACCAAAATGTAGGTAAGGGAGAAGTACCAAGGTAGTACAGCCAAGTGACAAATGGGGAGGTGTCTGAGCTGAAGTCTCTCCTTAAATGGAGGTTTGGAGTTCATGACCCCCACCATCCAATCAGAGAAGCCAAGGGAAGGGATGGGATGGAGGACTGAGGCTGAGGAAATCTTGTAGCATGCTGAGGTTATCCCAATGATGAGCATTCTTTGGGTCATAATGGAAAAATCAGTCAGAGGAGTCTCAAAGTAGCGCAGCCAGGTAAGAGATAGATAGATAGATAGATAGATAGATAGATAGATAGATAGATAGATAGATAGATAGATAGATAGATAGATAGATAGATGAATGGATGGAGGGAAGGAGGGAAAGAGAAAGAGAGAGAGAGAGAGAGAGAGGGAGGAAGGAAGGAACATATGTATGAGACAGCTAGGTGACATAGTGGATGGAGTGCTAGACCCTAATTAAAATCCAGTCTCAGACATTTACTTGCATATGAGTCATTTAACCACTGTCTGCCTCAGTTTCCTCTTCTATAAATGGGGATAATAATAACACATTCTTCCTAAAGTTGTTGTAAGGATAAAGGGAGATAATGCTTTGCAAACCTAAAATTACTGGAAAGCTTAGTTGTTGTTGTTATATCATGTATATTCATAGTTATTTACATCTTGTCTCCTCATTAGAATGTGAGCTCTTTGAGGGCCAGCACTGTTTCTTTGGTTCTCTTTGTGTCTCCAATAAAGGCTTATAGACTGCCTGTCCCTATCTATCCTTTCCAGCTCATGTATTGTTTCAGAGGAAGGGACACCTTTCCTTTTTCAAGGCCAACCCCTTTTCATATTTTTTTTGCAAGGGACAATGAGGGTTAAGTGACTTGCCCAAGGTCACACAGCTAGTAAGTGTCAAGTGTCTGAAGCCAGATTTGAACTCAGGTCCTCCTGAATTCAGGGCCAGTGCTTTATCTACTGCATCACCTAGCTGCCCCCTTCATATTCTCTTGATATCATTTTCTCCCACTTCCTCTAGGCCCTCAAATTCAAAATGCCCAACTATGAGATTTCTATCCTACTTTAACCAGGGGGGCAAGTAGGCATTTGCTGGGGGAAGGAAGGGCAAGTAAGACAAGCCTGCCTTTGATGAGGATGGAGAGACGATCATCTGGGGCACAGCCTTTAGGGGTAAGAAGCAAACTCCAGGATCCTCCTTTTGGCATCCTCTAAATTTCTGTAGCCTGGGGGCAAAGACTGTTATTACACCCTAGTAATTCTGTTGAGAACCACTGTCATCACCAACAGGAGGGAAAATCCAATTTGAACTGTCAGTCTCCAGAGGTTCAAAGTAGTGTGCCATAGGATTTCTTTTTTTGGGGGCAGCTAGGTGGAACAGTAGAGCACCGGCCCTAGATTCAGGAGGATCTGAATTCAAATCCAGCCTCAGACACTTGACACTTACTAGCTGTATAACCCTGGGTAAATCACTTAACCCTCCTTGGCCAGAAAAAAAAAAAGATTTCTTCTCTTGAGCCTTTTGGTTCCCAGTTATTTTTCTGAAAGGAATTTCCAGCAATCCATGTGAACTGATCTCACTGTTATACAGAAGAAAAACTTAATACAAGTCAGTCTCCCCAGTCATGAACTCTGCCAGCAAGTTACTCATTGCTAAGGCATGCTTCTGTAAAGTTTATGCTGAAGTTAATAATAAGCATGTTTTTTCTATTTCTCTTCTCGTAATATTTTGTTCTGTACCCCATTAAAAGAAAACCACTGGTAATGAAACTCTTAACCAATACACATAAGATCATTTACAGTTAGAGATACACTATACATATACACATATTGTAAATGAGTATAATTATATATGTGTCTGTATATGTAATATACATATGTATACATATGTATGTATACAAACATACTAGCCAACCTTTTTGCATTGTTTTCTCTAATTAGAATGTAAGCTCTGGGGCAGCTAGGTGGCACAGTGGATAAAGCACCAGCCCTGGATTCAGGAGGACCTAAGTTCAAATCTGGCCTCAGACACTTGACACTTACTAGCTGTGTGACCCTGGGCAAGTCACTTAACCCTCATTGCCCTGAAAAAAAATGTAAGCTCTTTGAGAATAGAGACCCTCTTGCTTTATTATATTTGTAATGTTAGCACTCAGCACAGTGCTCTGCATATAATAAACACTTAATAAATGTTCTCTATCTATCTATCTATCCATCTATCCATCTATCCATGTATCCATCCATCCATCCATCCAACCATTCATCCATCTGCCTATCTGTCTGTCTCCCTATGTGTATACAATACCAAGTTATTGCTATCTCTACCAGCCATTATGGCATTCAATTCCTAGGCAGATGATGCTCATGCATGGTAATCAACCTGGCCTCCCAGGGAGGCACCACGCTCTAATGGAAAGTGCACTGAATTTTACAGCCTGGGAGAAGATGTGGGTTCAAATTCCACTTGTCACTGCCCATGTGAGCTTGAGCAAATCTCTCAATTTCTCTGGGCCTCAGTTTAACCCTAGGTAAAATGAAGAAATTGGATTAGGTGAATCCCAAGGTCCCCACCATCTCCAAATCTATGATCCCATGTAGTAAATAAGTAGTGAGAGATTTAGGAAGGCAATAGTTAACTCTCCTCTCCCCCTTACATTTTTTTCCTGAAAACATCTGTAATTTATAACCTCCCTGAACATAGCTAAAGAGCCTAAAGACTATAATCTCCTTTCCTACATGAAGTTTCCTGAGGAGAAGGCTTGTCATCTTTTTTTTTAAGCTGGGGTCTAGTTTAACTAAACTCTCTTACTTTTCTGTGAAAATAAAACAATAACAATAAAAACAACAGCAGGAAATCCAACCTCCACCATGTCTCCAGGTTTAAAAACACCAGGAAGACAAAAGAAAAAGTTGCTGGTTTGAGTGCGGCTTTCCTCTAAAGAAAGTCAGTTTGTGGTCAGACTGAATGTTCTTGTCCCATGTGTAGGAGGCCAAATCATCATTTTCCAGGCTCTCTGAGTATTTTGTAACTAGGCAACGTTTTAGAAAATAGGCCAGGGAGGCCCTTAATCTTAGCCATGGAGTGCAGACTTCTCCAAAGGGAATGGTTTATTTCAGCCGGCATTAATCTTATTAAAAGTTTTAGTTATATAAGCTACATTCTTTCTTCAACTGAAACTGTTTCTAAAATGATTTTTTTTTCTTGACCTGAAGTCCATGAACCTTTTATTATTTTTCTTTTCCATATAAATATTTTATTATTTTCCAGTTACATTTAGAGATGGTTTTCAGCATTTGTTTTTATAAGATTTCTAGTTTCAAATTTTTCTCCCTCCCCTCTCTCTCCCCCCCCAAAACAGCAAATAATCTGATATAGGTTATATATGTACAATCACAATAAACATATTTCTGCATTAGGCATGTTATGAGAGAAGAATTAGAGCAAAAAGGAAAAACCTCAAAAAAGAAAAACAACAACAAAAACAATAGAAGTGGTATGGTTTGATCTGCATCCAGATTCCACAGTTCTTTTTTTTCTGGATTGGGAGTGCATTTTCCATCATGAGTCCTTTGGAACTCTCTTGGACCATTGTATTGCTGAGAAGAATCAAGTCTATCACAGTTGATCAACACACAATGTTGTTGATACTGTGTACAATGTTCTCCTGGTTCTGCTCATCTCACTCTACATCAGTTCATGCAAGTCTTTCCAGGTCTAAAACTATTTTTTAGTGGGAACGTCTCTAAAAGAAAGTAATCTCCTCCATCAAGAATTAAATATACAGTTGTTGTTTTTTACAGTCGTCTCTTCAAAGGATTAATAATTTATGAAGGAAAATTTCTTGAAGGTTAGGAAATGGGGTGCAGTGCCTCCCAGCAAGGGGCATTTTGACTGCTCAGAGACAATAATTGACTCCATGTTTTTTCTGTCCTATTCCCAGTCAACTCCCCTCTTGTTAGGAAAAAAAAAAAGGAGCAGATGTAGGCTGAGTCAGAATGGAGAATGTGAAACTCCATGTGTTAGTGATAAGAGCAGGAATCACTCCGGGTGGGATGGGCTTGGCATTCTGCCTGCGTATATGTGCTTTTAAAACTGCTAAACAGTATTTAGACACATAGTAAATAGATTTCTTGTAAATGAAAAGTTCAGAGAATTTGGGAAGAAGAGAGAAGGAAATTTCTGGTCTTGAAGCCTGAGATGAAGTTTCCTAAGTAGGTAAATACTCTACAGAGCCTAACTTCTTAAACTGTAGGTTGTGATCCCATCTGGAGTCAAGTGATGGAATGTGAGGGTTGTGAAAAATTGGCAACAGTAAAAGGTTGTGTATACTTATTTTCTATATCTATATACCTGGGATCATGTAAAAATTTCTTGGGCAAAAAGGGGTTGCCCATGGAAAAAGTTTAAGAAGCCCTGGTATAGCATGGGAAGTCTTGGGGAGTAGATAGGAAAGTGGACTTGTCAAGAACATGAGGGTAAAAAAAAAAAGAAGATGAGGGTTCAAATCCCACCTCAGGTGCTTGATATTGGTATGGCCCTGGGTAAGTCATTAAACCCCTCTAGGTCCCAGTTTCCTTTTCTGTAAAATAAGGAGAAAGAACTAGATAACCTTGAAGTTTTCTTCCAGATCTAAGCCTGACATCCTAAGAATGTTATGTATAAGGTCTTGATCTAGAATTTCAGAGCCTAGAGGGACTTTAGAGATAATCTAGTCCTCCCTGGAGAGGTTTCCAATCTAAATGAGGAGGAAACATGGAAATTAGGAGGTGAAACAAAATAAAACAGCATACATGCACAAATGCTGAGCCAAAAATGCAAAATACTATGCAATTAGAATTGTAAAACCAAGAATGCTCTAGAATTGCAGGCCATAGAGTTAAGCAGGATGGCAAAGTGGAAAGAAGGCTTGTCTAGCAATTGGGAAACCTGGGTGGTAGGGTTGGTTCTGCCACTAACTAAAGAGTTTAGGTTAGTTGTTGCATCTTTATGGGTCTCATATTCCTCATCTTTAAAATAAAAGGATTGAATGAAGTGATCTTTTGAGGTCCTTCCATCTCTGGAATACTCCAGTTGGAAGGGACCATAGAGATCACCATAGAAAGTCCAATCTCCTTATTTATTTTAGAGATAGTGACTCACTTTTACCCATCAAATTAAAGTTTACAAAGTTCTTTCTACATAGTAGCCCTGTAACAAAGGTAAAGGAGCAACTACGTGGCTCAGTGGATGGAGTACTGGACCTGTAATAGGGATAGGCTTGAGTTGAAATCTAGCCTTAGACACTTACTAGCTGTGGGACCCTGGGCAAGTCACCCAACTTCTATTTGCCTTAATCCTCTGGAGAAGGAAAACATGACCCTGTCCAGTACCTTTGCCAAGAAAACCACATAATGGGCTCCCAAAGAATTGGACATGACTGAACAACAATAACAACAGTAAAGCAGGCAAGTATCACCACTTCCATTTTAGAAATGAGGAAACTGAGATTTGGAGATGTTAACTCCTAGGATCCTAGATCTCAACTAGAAGGGACCTCAGAGTTCATTGAGTTTAACTCCTTCATTTACCTTCTCATCATAAGAATGAGGAAACTGAGGCACAAAGAGGTTAAATGGCTAATGCAGAGTGAAGTGAGCAGAACAAAGAAAACAACATATACAATGACTCCAACAAGGTAAACAGAAAACAACCACCACAAAACAATTCAAAGTGAATGTTGCAAAATTACAAAGAACAGGAGGGGAGGGAGAAAAATTTGAAACAAGAGATCTTATAAAAACAAAAGTTGAAAACTATCTCTACATGTAACTGGAAAATAATAAAATACTTTTATGGAAAAAAAATTACAGAGAACAAGCATGACCCCAAAGAGATCTATGAGAAGACTCCTCCCCGAGGCCTTTGCAGAGATGTGACCATGGAGATGCAACATTGCATATATTTTCAGAATCTTTTGATGTATTGATAGATTTTGCTGATTTCTTCTTCCACTTTATCTTTTTTTCTCTAAAAAATATTATTTGTGATATGGGATAGTTCTTTGGGAGAGGGACAGAAGGGATACTTAGTAAAAGCCAAAGATAATAATAAAAAATTATTATTTTAAAAAAGGAGGCCAAGTGACTGATCCAGGATTACTCAGTGTCTGAGGTGAGATTTGACTTCAAAGGCCAGTGTCCTCCTGAGTTTAAGGCCAGCATTCCATCTTCTTACATTAGTAATGCTGCCTCCCCAAGAAATTAACTGTCTTGCCCCAAGACCACACAGTCATTCACTGGTAGACTCCAAACTAGAACACAGTTCTTCTGATATTAGTGCCTCAAATAAGTTGAGCCCATAATTAAGAATTATTTTCCTATATTTTATTTTGAAGATAAACAAACAAACAAACAACCCCCCCCCCTGCCAAAAAACACCCAACCCAACTCCTATCAGGGATTTATTTTTAAAATCCAACTTCTGGGATATGACCTGGGGTCAGTCCCCATTCAGCACAATCTCATACAGCTTCTGCAGTCCTCAGAATAGTGACCACAATGAGGCAATTAGGGTTAAGTGACTTGCCCAGGGACACAGAGTGTCAAATGTCTGAGGCCAGATTTGAACTCAGGTCCTTTTGACTGTAGGGCATGTGCTCTATCAACTGTGCAACCTAACTGCCCCCTCAATGCTTTTTAAGGCAGGAAATGAGAATAGAGGTATTTTATTTTATTTATTATTTGGGGGGGCAGGGCAATGAGAGTTAAATGACTTGCCCAGGGTCACACAGCTAGTAAGTATCAAGTGTCTGAGGGCAGATTTGAACTCAGGCCCTCCTGAATCCAGGGCCAGTGCTTTATCCACTGCGCCACCTAGCTGCAGAGGTATTTTAAAGGGAGTTTTCAACAGAAGTTGGAGCAAAAAGGCTTTCTTGTTCTGGCTCCACAACACTCCCTCCCATGTCTGCCTTCATCCATTTCATCATAACTTGCTGTGAGTCTCTCTAATATGTTAACAATGCATTATTGTGGATCATAAGTGTTGGTGAATAGCTTCATAGTTTAAGTTTAAGAACCCTCAGGAGCAGGGATTCTTGCTTATTTTTGTTTGTTTGTTTGTTTGTTTTGGTGAGGCAATTGGGGTTAAGTGACTTGCCCAAGGTCACACAGCTAGTACAAGTCAAGTGTCAGTCAGGATTCGAACTCCTCCTGACTCTAGGGCCAGTGCTCTTTCTACTGTCCTACCTAGCTGCCCCAGGAACAGGGGTTCTTAACTTGAGGTCTATAGACTCCCAAAAGGTCTGGAATCAATGTCATCGGGGTCTATGAACTTGGATGAGAAAAAAATTACACCTGTTTTCATATACCTCTAATTAAACTATAGCATTTCCTTCAATTATTAATTTTAAAGACCATTATTATATAGAATCACCTCTTTTCTTCCTCTTTCCTCCCCAGATTGATTGGCACTGCAACAATTCCACTGAAGGCTTTGACAGGTGGAGAGAGTCGATCTCTTCCTTATAAAAACATAACTTTGGTAAACGAAAGAGAACAAGATACTGGGGTAAGTGATTTCCCTCTTCCCAGAGAGTATTAATCTCCAATGTTCATATGAAAGCTTTAATATAAGCAACATGTGTGACAATGGTAATGTGTCTGTTATGCGTAAAGCAAAAACATTGCTCCAAGATGAATGAATGAAAAAGCATTTATTAAGTGACGACTGTGTGCACAGCACAGATTAGAAAAGCAAGATCATCTGCTCCAAAGGAGCTCACGTTCCAGTGGGGGAGGCAGCCCACATTGAAGGTGTCAGCTACAAGTCAGATGGAAAGGGTCCCATGGTCCTTAGGGTACAGCAGCAAAGTAAATGGTAACAGTCCTTCTTTAATGTCATTTCCACTAATTAAATCATATGCATTTCTGATGTTGAAACATTTGACAAGGACTTTGGTGGCAAAAACTTTATTTTCTAGGTCACTATGGCTCTTAAGGAGGCAGGCAAAAGCAGCATCAAGAAGGGCTACTTTCCTGAATATTGGCTGTGGGGGCTGGGCTGAGGGCAGGAGTGATGGTAGGCTCTTAGACTTGCCTGCTTGTCAGTGACTGTTAAGAGTTGGGAAGGCAGGCCCACTCTTCACATGAATTTCTTTCCTCAATGATGGCTGTCAATTCAGGTCCTCCTGACTCCAGGGCCGGTGCTCTATCCACTGCGCCACCTAGCTGCCCCAGTCTTCCCAATCTTAAGAAAAGGTCCTGGGGCAGCTAGGTGGTGCAGTGGATAGAGCACCGGCCCTGGAGTCAGGAGGACCTGAGTTCAAATCCGGCCTCAGACACCTAACCTCACTAGCTGTGTGACCCTGGGCAAGTCACTTAACTCCAATTGCCTCACTAAAAAAAAAAAAAAAGATTGGGAAGACTTCCTGTCATTTATGATATATGTCCTCCCTGGCCTGGATATCTCCTCTTTCTTGAAAAATGCTGTTCCTGCCATGTAGATCCCTATGGCCTCTCCATAGATTCCAAGAGAGGGGGTGCATTCCTTCAAAAGCCCTCAAGTGCCCTACAGATGCACTGACTCTGTCTGCCATGATTTATTTTTACTCAGGCCACAATCAACCTGGTGGTTGGCTATGATCCGCCAGCAGCAGTGGCTGCAAATTCAAATGAACCAGGTGGGACTAATGTGGAAGGCACTGGAGGTAAGTAAGCTAAGTTTTTTATCGTCTGGCATTGAAAATATGAGATGAGAGTAATTCCTTAGAGTCATCTAGCATGTCATATAGTTTCCATTACTTTCCCATAGATTATTTCATCTGATTCTCAAGGCCACCTACATAAGTCAAGGAAGGTGTTATTACCTTTATTTTATAGAAGATAATAGGAAACGGGTTCAGAGAGGTTAAGGGCAAGGTGACTCAGCCTGGTTAGTCATGTATCTGGGACTAGAACCCAGAGCCTTCTAGAACTCCTGGGCCTTCTTTCCCATACTGCTTCTCTATATTATCCTGCATCATTTGCCAACTGTTTCATAAATGTTAATCTTGGTTCCCAACTGGACTTAAGTTCTTTGAGGGCAGAAACCTTGTATTATACTTCTTTATATCTCCTGCAATGCCTAGTAAGTACAGTGTTGAACTTAATACAGAGATGATAGCCTGGTTGGTGAATAAATGTGTCTATTCCTCATTGACAATCCCTATTAACACCAGTTCCTATGCCTGTCTTATGCTGGAAGGGGCTACCTATTTTTTTTCCAGGGAAATGAGGGTTAAGTGACTTGCCCGGGGTCACACAGCTAGTAAGTGTCAAGTGTATGAGGATGGATTTGAATTCAGGTCCTCCTGAATCCAGGGCTGGTGCTTTTATCCACTGTGCCACCTAGCTGCCCCCAGGGGCTACCTATTTTTTAAAAGGGGTGGGGATGGGAGAGAGCATAGTGGGTAGAATTATCGGGTCAGATGATCACTGACCTTAAAGTGTCCCTGAGACTGTCACCACACCCTGTTCTCATTGGCACTAAGCCTTAACCTACAGAGCTAACTGGTCTAGGCATGTCAGTAGAGCAGAAAACATTTTGACAGTGAACTTACTTCTCTCAGAAGGGTGTGGTTAACAGAGCATTGAGTTCAGGCCTGCATGCTGACATTTTATACAACGGGGCCCCAGGGGGAGTTATGTAAAAATGTAAGGAACATGTGGGGGCTGGATGGAGGGGGGGGGATGATTTCCAGCTGAGTTCAGGATGTCCCTGATGGGGCAATGCTAAGGGTGCTTACTTCAGATCCAAATTCATTCTCCAGGACAGTACTTGTTTGATGCCAAATAGTTTTCTGTCACTTTAAGGGCAGATTTCCTGCCAAAATGTGTCTTTGCTTTCATGTTAGGAAGTAGCAGGACTGGCTTAAGCTCTCTCCCCCCCCACACACACACACTTCTTTTCACTGATATCTGAGTGGTTGGATAATAGCATTGTGTACAAGACTGATCCCCTGTTTCTCTCCCTTTCTTACCTGCCTCATTCCAAATGACCAATATTTATTGCATGTCTGTCTGTGCATTTAGCACTGTTAGACTTTCCAAGGCATCTTTTTTTTTTTTCTTCCCTTCCTCCTTTCCTCCTCCCAGAATGTGGGAGTAGAGAAGGGCCTCTTTTCTCTGACTGCTCGCCCTTTCCTGAATCTTAGGGGAAGCTTGACTGGATTGGCAAAGTTCATAATGAAGGGCACAATGTACTTCCACTCAGGTCCCTGGCTGCCCAAAGGGGCAGGATAGGGTTGTGATTGTCTGGAGGCTCTAGGACCCCCTTTTTTGGAGCATCTCTGATTCCTCTCACACAGGCAGAAAACATCTCACCAAAAAAACAAAATCTTGGTTCAGATCCTGGCTCTTACTAACTACTAGTTCCTCACCTGTAAGATGAGGGGGCTAGATGATATGATTTCTATTGTCTTTTCCATCTCTAACATTCTAGGATCCCATGAACCTGTTTCTTGATCTGTAAAATGAGGAAGTTGGATCAGACCACGTTCTTAACCTGGAGTCTGTGATTTGAAAAAAAAATTGGGGGATACTATTTCAATATAATCGGTTTCCTTTGTAATCCTGTGGTGGATTTAAAAAAAAATTATTTTATACTTGTAAAAACATGATTTTGACAGGGACTGTATAGGTTTCACCAGATTGCCAAGGGGTCTGTGATACAAAAAAAGTTAAGAATCCCTGGACTAAATCATCTCTTTTGCCCCTTTAATTTCTGAATCTATAATTTTCTGAATCAGATTACCTTAAAAAGAACAAAGAAAGAACTTTGCCTCCCCCACAACTTGGGTGTAGTCACCGACTCCCCACTGTCAGCTTCTGCATCCTTGTTTTGTTTTATGTTAAAAGCTTCTGCCATCGACTCCTCAAAGGGAATAAAACCGGATGATTGTCAGGGGGTGAGATCAGGGTCCTCTATAATTTTGAAGAGTTTAAAGCGTTCCTGAAATAAAAAAAAGTTTGAGAACTACTGGCCTAAGGGGTACAGATGACTTGTTCTGTCTCTGTAGCTAAGACAGATCTCATAGGGGTAAAAAAATAAAAACCCTCACAGGATTTAAAACCACAGGGGCCCTAAAGATCATCTAATTCAGGGATTCTCTTTTAAAAAACATATTTCCATATTAGTCATGTTGTGAAAGAAGAAATAAACTAAAAGAAAAACACACCAAAAAAAGTAAAAATAGTATGCTTTGATCTGCATTCAGACTCCATCAGTTCTTTCTCTGTATATGAACAGCATTTTTCATCATGAGTCCTTTGGAATTGTCTTATAATCCAGGGATTCTTAATCTTTTTTTGAGTCATAACTTTGGCATTCCGGTGAAGCCCATGGTCCTCTTCTGAGAATAGAGTATTTTAAAATGCTTAAAGTAAAATATTAAAATTGCAAAGGAAACTGATTGTATTGAAATATAGTTATTAAAGTACTTTTTAAAAAACAGTTCAGGAACTCCTGTTGAAGTAGTTCAGATCTTGTCCAAGTATCTCATTTTCCAGAAGATGAATCTGAGCCCCAGAGAGGGGAAGGGGCAGTACCAAGTTTGCATAGTGGCAGACCCAGGATTCACACCCAAGTCCCCTGACACCAGTGCTCTCCCTACTATATCATGGGTCAGGGTTAAAAACCTTTACCAAGGAATAAAGGGAAAGATGAAAATAAAACAAAACTAAGTACAAAGTTCCAGATGGTCAAATTTACAAAGAGAAAATTCTTCCATTTAATCCCATCTGTTGGTATTTCAGAAGCCTGGCCAGATACTCTTCTCTTCATTGCTCCTTGGAATTCCCAGTGCCCTCCCAAATCATCAGCCACTGAGACAACCTAGGAACCACTTAAGGATTCCTGTCTCTGGGCAGTGGCCAAAACTATTAAACCCATGGACTAGTGCATTTACCTCTCAGCCATTACTCAGGATATTCTTGTTTACACTTAAGAAGAAATTTTTGAAAGAAAGAGGGGGGGGATAGGAGAGAGGAGGAGGAGGAGGAGGAGGAGGAGGAGGAGGAGGAGGAGGAGGAGGAGGAGGAGAAAAGACCTGAAAAAACTTGTCATTGTGTAGTGGACAGAACATGGGATAGGTGGGGAGGGAAGAAGGGAGCCTGGAAAGGGACCATGTCCCACATAGGACAAGTGTGGGTGAGTTGGGGGAAGGGCAATTGGCATCTTACTGATTCCCTCTCTCGCTTTACACATACACTTTTCTCTTAGAACCCAGGGAACTTGTGTCCTTATGTTAACATTCCCTTGTAAGCTGTTCTTGCAAGGCCTTCTAGGCCTTCCCAGGAGGAAGCTGTTTTCTGGAGATCAAAAGGTTTCTGCCTTCCCAAGCCTTGGTTATGACACATGCTAGAGAGATTTGCAAAAGGGAGGAGGGAAACACCATTTTTGGCCTGGCAGTTGCATTGAAATTACAAATGCTTCTGCCATGAAGATATCCTGGAGATATTATAAAGGCATGGATAAGAGTGTTAGATTTGGAGTTAGGAAAACCCAGGTTTAAATCTAGCTTCAGACACTTACTGTGTGACCCTGGGCAATTCACAGCCTCTCTGTGCCTCAGTTTCCTTATCTGTAAGATGATGAAGTTGGGTTCAGTGGTCTCCAAGGTCCCATCTTATTTTCTGATCCTCTGATCTTTTGATCTTCCCCTTGTACCTTCTTCTAGACTCTGGGATTTCATAGGTTTGAATGCCCTTTGATATAGTAGATCAAAACTCTTTTATGCCTTAGCAATGGTCTTCATGACTTGCTGGGGCTATCCTAGCTTGACTAGCGTGTGGATAGAGCACAGGACTTTAGATCAGGAAGGCCTAGCCATGGGCTGGTTAACCTCTTCAAGCCTCAGTTTTCACGTCTGTAACATGAAGATAACAATTCTTGTTCATCCCTACTGGGCAGGGTATTTGGGAGGCTCAAAGTGGGAGAGACCGAAGGTAAGGAACCTTCCTGAATTTGTCTCTGCCGGTCTTCCCCCTCCAGCAAGGTGCCTGTAGCCAGAGCCTCTCCAGCTTAATAAGAGGTTGTGCTCATCTGCAGTCAAGATAGAGAAGGCCGGGTCACTTCTATGCCATCAGAGGACAACTGTAGTGTGGAGGATGAGTACAGAAACCATCTATAATTAAAAGCTATCAAGGTTGTCAACCCTGCCTTTAAATGGATGCCCACAATGTTGTGCAGGTAGTGGTTTCATGGCCACAATTGTAGAGCTGAAAGGGACCTTTGGATACCATTTAATCCAACCCATTCTTTACTACAGGTAAGGCAACTGGAGTATAGAGAGGTGGAATGATTGACTGGCTCTTGGGCACATGGCTAGTTAGAGGCAGGACCAACTTCTGACTTTTGAGCTAAGTCAATGTCTGTGCTTTAGTAAAGACTCAGAATGCTTTCCACTAGATCTCAGCTGCTGCCCATCTTGACCTCCTCAACACCTCAAGTCCCCTCCAAATACATAACAGGCATTTAAATGTAAAGGAAGTATGTGTGTGTATATAGGTGTGTTGAGTTGGGGTAAAATCTGACTTATTAAGTTCCTCCTTATCCAAGGACTGATGACCTAGTTTGTGAAGACAGTAGCGATGGATTGGAAAGAGCACCGACTTTAGACATAGAATCTAAGTTTGAATTTTGGCTCTGCTACTTTCTAGCTGTAAAACATTAGGCAAGTCCACAAAAATCTTGAAGCCTCCGGTTCATCATCTGTAAAATGTAGATGGCAGGGGCAGCTAGGTGGTGCAGTGGATAAGGCACCGGCCCTGGAATCAGGAGGACCTGAGTTCACATCTGGCCTCAGACCCTTGATACTTACTAGCTATGTGACCCTGGGCAAGTCACTTAACCCCAATTGCCTCACTAAAAAAAAAAATGTAGATGGCAACATGTGCATGACCTAGCTCAGATTATGCAAGTGATGGGAAGGGTCAAATAAGATAATGTAGATAGAGCTGGCAACAGAGCCAGAAAGACCTGAGTTCAAGTTTGACCTCAGGGTCACTCTGGGCAAATCACTTAACTCTCTATGCACTAGGCCAAGGGCATCAAACTAATAATAGAAATGAGCCACTAATGCACATAGGATCCCTGTGGACTGCATATAGACTTAGAAAACCACATATTAACATTATCTATGTTCTGGTGTGTTTTTATTTATTTTGTTAAATGCTCCCCAATTACATTTTGGTTCCTGTCACACTCTAAGAATTTACATTTCATCACAGGGCAGTGAAATGACAGGTCTGGTCTTGATCCTTACCTGTAACTGAGAGGAAATAGAAAACAGGGACTTTGCCTCTGATAGCATGGTGGTGACAGAATTAGGGAATCCAAAAAAAAAAAAAGATTTTTTTCATGCTGGAGCCCTGTCTGATGTAGTTACATCTAATCAGATGAAATTCAATAGGAATAAATTTAAAATCTTGCACTGAGTGTAAAAAAGAAACCAACTTTTCAAGTTCAAGATTAGAGAGGTGTGGTTAACAGTTGTTCTGAAAGAGATCTGGGGGTTTCAGTGGACTACAAGCTTAATCTGAGCCAGCAGTGAGATATGGCAGCCAAAAAAGCATTATGAGAGGCATAGTATTCAGTGTTGGGGAGTCAAAAGGCTCAAGGAATGATGAGGTCTGTTCCTCTGTTCTCTGTTCAAGTCCTAACCATTCTGCAAGTAGAGTGCTGAAGGGAGTCAATGGAAAACAAGTGGAAGGATAATCAGTAGCAGAGAAGTTCAAATCAGATTCCCACTTAGAAATCAACTTCAATTGTACTTTTCCATTTGTCAGTGTCCTCAGTTTCCAAAAGGTCCCTGGGAAGCTCAGGATGAGTCCTGTGATAAAAGTGCTGTATCTTCTTCTTCTTCTTCTTCTTCTTCTTCTTCTTCTTCTTCTTCTTCTTCTTCTTCTTCTTCTTCTTCTTCTTCTTCTACTGGGATTAAGTGACTTGCCCAGAGTCACACAGCTAGTAAGTGTCAAGTGCCTGAGGCCAGATTTGAACTCAGGTCCTCCTGAATCCAGGGCCAATGTTTTATCCACTGCACCACCTAGCTGCCCTAGTGCTGTAACTTCTGATGGAAGACCCAATTTGCATATAGACAGCACTGTGCTCATTTTCTCCACTGGCTTCATGCCACTTCCTTGAAGACATCAAGACTTTGCCTTTGATAAAATCATTATTAGTACCAAAATCCCAAAGTAGTGTCCTAGATCACTCCTAGGAGCTTTTATCTAACTCCATCCCTCACTTACAAGGGCTGGGCAGAACTGTTTGTATCAGAGGCGCTCATGTTCTCTCCCTTAAAAAGGAGGAGTCCTTACCCATTATTCCAAACTAGACCATTTCTTCTCTTAACCATATGACTTTTTCACATATTAGAAGAAGAGGAAGAAGACACAGGAGGTGATGACACTACATTCAATGTCATTACCCCAAGGACTCCAGCTGCAAATGTTTCTGAAGCCCAGCTGGCCCGGAGGATTACAAAAGGAAAGAATACCCGGAGAATGCTTTCCAATAAGCCACAAGATTTCCAGGTAATTGACAGCCAGAGGTCTATGCTTTTTTGTGTCCTGTGGGATGATGCTGCCAAACTGAGCATCGTATGCCATGATGAATAATGGGCATGGTCTTACATGACAGAAAATGGGGAGTCTGTAAAAATAAATAAATAAATAAATAAATAAACCTTTCTCACCATGTTGTCTGATGCAGTTGAGAACATCAGGTTTCTTTTCTTCTTCTTCTCCTTCTTCTAGATTCGTGTTAGAGTGATTGAAGGACGTCAGTTAAGTGGTAATAACATCAAGCCAGTGGTCAAAGTCCATATCTGTGGTCAGACCCATCGAACAAGAATCAAAAGAGGAAACAATCCGTTTTTTGATGAAGTAAGCAGCCAATAGATTTTCATTTGTCCAGGTTTATAAAAGATAACTCTGTGACATGACAAAGAGGATTGAAAGCTGGCCTGCAAATCTGGAAAACCTGGGTTTAAGTGCTACCTATGAGAGATACTTTGGGGGTTGGGGATCAGTCACCGAAAGTCTCAAGGCACCAGGGAACCTTTTAACACTGTGGAGCTAATGCTTTCACTTCCAAGTTATACAGTGTTTTTTGGGAACATGCAACTTTAATTGCATTAGATGTAATAGCATTAGCTACTAATGGCACAAAGTCATATGCTGATTATAGACAGCTAGAGAATACTTTACATTATAAGGTACCAATTGGGTAACAGACAATAAAGGTAAAAGGCCAGAAGAGAAAGAAGGGATTAAGGTGAGCAGGTATCGTCTGGGCTTCATGAAAGAGGCAAGACTTTAGTTTGTGGGTGAAGAATGGGGAGAACACAGTTAAGTAGCAGTGGTGGGGAAGAGGAGCACTTCCCAGGCAGTTAGAATAGCATAAGCAAAGGGGCATATTGGGGGAGGGAATGTTGCTAATTTGGGTGAGATATTTGCCATTTTGAACTTATCGAAGGTTTGTGTTGAGTGGTGGGAGATAACTTTGGACAGGCAGAGTGTGGCCAGATGATAAAAGGTCTTAATAAAACACATCAATACATTTATAATCCAAGCTTGGTTAAAAGAGGCTGACTTCACTAAATGAAGACTTTAGCAAGATCTCAAGAAGAATTTTCACATTCCTTAAAGGACTTGACTCACTGAAAAATCTAGGGACTGGAACAGATTAAATCAGAATCAGAATGTTAGAAGTGAGCTTGATTAACACATTCTCAGTCTCAACAAATCATTTACTTATTTTACCATAGGTTATTCATCATTAGTATTGAAATAATGAAAAAAAAAATGTGAAAGGAGCAATTAAATTTCTGGAGTTTAATTTTAGGCTACTAAATAATCATAATGTTGTTTTAATGTATGAAAAGCATTTTACAAATCATATCTTATATGATCCTCACAAGAAGTCTGTGGAGTAGGTGCTATTATTATCTTCATCTTAGAGTTGAAAAAACTGAATCACACAGAGGTTAAGTGACTTACCCAGCGTCACACAGATATTAGTGACTGAGGCTAGGTCTGGTCTTCCTGGCTCTAGGTCTAGTGTTCTATCTCCTGTTGCCTCAAAATGGCTAAAAGTTACTAAATAATTAATGAGTTAGTACTGAAAGAAGCAACCTCACAGGCTTGTATGGTACAAAAAGCGAGCTGTACCTTTAAGGCACAGAGACTCATCTAGTCAATGACAAAAGTTGGTCTTAGGGCCTTTTCTTATTTTTAGAGGAAACAACCACAAAATATAGGTCTATGTAGATAAAATGGAGGAAGAAATTGATCATATTTTCTAGATAACCTAAGCTTCAGACACAGTTTACCTAAAATAGTCAGTGGTTTGAACTAAGTAGCTACCACCTTCAACTCAGGGAAGCTAGTGGATAGAGTGCCAGGCCTTGAGTAAGGAAGACTTGTCTCCCTGAGTTCAAATCTGGCCTCAGACACTTACTAGCCTTGTGACCCTGGGCAGCTCACTTCACCCTGTTTGCCTCAGTTTTCTCATCTGTAAAATGAGCTGGAGAAGGAAATGGTAAACTTCTTCAGTATCTCTGCCAAGAAAACCCTAAAAGGGGTTGTGAAGAGTTGGGCATGACTGAACAACAACAAAACCTTCAGCTTTGTTTTCCTCGTGTGGCAGAGTAGATGGAGTGCCAGATTTGAAGTCAAGAAGTTTCAACTCATTCCTCTGATTTATAAAGATGTTCATGTGGCCCTGTAGGGTTCAAAATTGAGGCAGTGTGATGAAGTGAACAAAAGACTGGCCTGGGGGAAAAAAAGGGCAAAGAAAAAAAAACTGGTTTAGGAGTCAGGAGAACCTGAATTTGAGTCTTACCTCTGAAAGATCCTAGCTGTGTGACCATGGGCAAATCTCTTTACTCCTTTAAGCCTCAATTTACTCATCTAGAAAATGGAGATATCTGTAACTCCTGCCTTGTGGAGTTGTGAGGCTCAAAAGAGGTAATATTTCTAAAGTGCTTTGTAAGCCTTAAAGTGCTGTGTGAGTATCAGCTATTAATAAGACACTTCAGTTAGTGTCTAGGATAGAGGACAGATAGGGACTGGGGCTATGATTTCATTGGTATAGGGAACTCCTAGATTGACGCCTTCTCTGTAGTTTATAGTCTTAAAGGGTTGAGTGAGTGTCTATCTGGCCCAAATGAACAACTTAATGTGATTAAATACATGACACAGTTAATTACTTAGCTCTTTTTTTTTTCTTATTGTGTCTTACTATACAGCCATAATTCTTTTTTTCCCTTATTTTTGTCTTAACAGTTATTTTTCTACAATGTCCACATGACCCCTCTTGAATTGGTCGATGAGACGATAAGCATTCGGGTAAGAAAAACCAAGGACATCCACAGACCATAGATCAGTCAAGGTCACGCCAAGTCTGTAACTTTGGGCATTTTGCTCTCTTCCAGGTTTATGATTCCCATTCTTTGAGAGCAGACTGTCTGATGGGGGAATTTAAGGTGGGTACCAAGGGAATGCTTTCATCTCACTTCAGTGCTGCATAGAGTCCCAAAGGACACCAAATTCTCTGTCCCATCTTCATTTGCCCCTCTTAGTGAGTCTCAGAGTCATTCTACTCTGGCATCATAGCATTCTCTGAAGGCAAGATGTAATAGTGCCAGGGGAGGGATATCAGCAGAAAACCTGTTATCCTACGTCTAAATTGGTAGTGAAGAATAGAACTTAGAGAGGGCTACAGAAACGAGATGTATACCTACATTACAGTTGAGAAGATTAAGACTTATCCTGCATCATTTATTTATTGGTCCTATTTACAATTCATTGATTTTGTCCTACTACTGCTTTTGCCCTGTAATTGCATAAATCGTGGTTCTTTGTCTCTGAACTTAGTTCAGAATTCAGCTGGCCTGTAATGGGTTAATTTTAGAAATCTAGCTTTTTGGCTAATCACTGATCTATTCTTGCCTCAAGGAATTTAGCTGACCTTGGGGATGTGTATGTACACTGGGGAGTTGGGCCTGATATTTTTATATCCTGAGGCTATCCTTCAAGAATGTCTAGTTTGTTATCTTGCACCTGGACTCTCTGGAGGGAAGAAGGGGGTTTGTTGCTAGCTCCCATTCCCTGAACCTCAGTTCTGTAACCAATCATGTTGCCCTCAGAAATATATATATATATATATATATATATATATATATATATATATACACATACATACATATATATATATATACATACATATATATATATGGAGAGAGAGAGAGAGAGAGAGAGAGAGAGAGAGAGAGAGAGAGAGAGATACTTGGTGAGGCAATTGGGGTTAAGTGACTTGCCCAGGGTCACACCATGCCCTCAGATATATGATGTCAACTACCCTGTTGTGTTCTTTGTTCTTTGTTCTGTACTCCTGAAAACCTTTATGCTTGGGGTCTTTGGCATAAATGGGGGTAATCCATTTATACCCAATTATTGACAGGCAGCATGCCCCTGCTAACAAATTTTATCTTGTGTGGAAATTGCCTCAGTTTACCCTTTCGTTAAATTTTAGTCACAACAGAGGACTTATCACCTCTGTTGGTCCCCCATGTATTAAAATGGTTGGATGTGTAGCAATGCCTGTGGTTCTGTATCTGCCACTGAAATGTTTCTAGGGGAAGCCCATCCTGATGCCTCTTTTATTACAATCTCCTTCCACAGCAATAACTATTGTCAAACTTCCAGTGGAGGTTGGGTGGATGCCATGGGGGTAGACAAAGTAAACCAGAGAAGAATCACAGGAGACTTTTCTGAATATCTGCAATTCAATGGCAAATAGTTTGATGACATATTTCAAATTATTACAAATGTAACAAGCTATCTCATGAGGTAATGAGCTCTCTGTCACCAGATATGTTCAAGCAGAGACCAGATGACCATTTCTCAAGGAAAAGGAGATTCTTACATGGGGTAGGAAGGTGTTCTAGGCAACCGTTATCTCCTCTTTTACTTCCTGCTGTGAGAAAATAATGGGATTTGGCAGATACTCAAAGGCTCACCTGGAGATTAATCTAAACTCATTGACTTTGATTGACTTTGCTGATTAGCCTACTTCAAGTTAATTAGAGTGTAACCACACCTGGCTGGCCCTTAAGAAGGTATTGTTCTCAGAAGCTAAGGACTTTGAACTCAACTCAAGACCACCTTCAAGTCCAGTGAACCAGTGGATTTGGATTATGCCCACCAATCAGCTTGAAGCAGTGTGTAAGGACCGCCTCTTCTCCAGACCTATAAAAAGCTTCCACACTCAGTTTGAAAGAGTTCATAGTTGAAGCAGGCATGTGGCAGAGGACTTGAGGAAGAACCAGACCAGGCTGGAACTCTAGCCTAGATATGTCTTTTCTTAACTCCACGTGTTCTGTTTTTTCTAATACCTAGTATGCTTTAATAAATGCTTAATGCCCAAAGACTGGTGCTAAAGCTTCTAATTTAAGGCGATCACACATTAGATTTTTTAGACATCACATTTAGATTGTAAACATCACACTGGATTCCCTGATTAAATATAAGAAGGGGATCTTAAAATTAATTTCAAAATAATTTTAAATGCTTAAAATCTTTTTTTTTCCAGATTGACATTGGTTACATATATGATGAACCTGGTAAGTAATATCTTGAATCCCAGATTCCTCACTTCTCCCTCAGATAAGACATCTTTGTTAAGGGCCCATAAAGTAAAATAAGAAAAGATCATCAAGGTGGCCTTTAGTCATCTAAACAAATAAGCTAGAATTTGAATGGTAATGCAATGTTGGAAAAGCTCAGAGTTTCTCAACATACATGAGCAGAAATTCATCAATGATTTATTCATTTGGGGTGGGCATTTTGACTTCACCTTGACAAATTTACAAGAGCAGTTAGACCAGACACCTCTGGAAACCTTATCAAATGCAGACCAGAACAGGAAGCATGGGCCTTGCTGGTATTTCTACATGGATTTGTTCGGGGCCTGGGAGATTTGACATTTCCATAACGGCGATCAACTTTTTGAGGAAGAACTGAGGAGGTTTTGTAGGATGAGGAGCCAACTCCCTTATTTTTTTCTCTAACAGACTTAAACCCCACACCCACCAACATTCCTTTAAGTTCTTCTTGCTCAGAAGGGGATTCCATTTCATCTCCTCTTGTTTTTATTTAGGTCATGCTGTCATGAGAAAATGGCTTCTTCTAAATGATCCTGAAGATACAAGTTCTGGTGCTAAAGGTTACATGAAAGTCAGCATGTTTGTCCTTGGAACCGGAGATGAACCCCCAGTGAGTGTTTGTGAAGAAATGTTCTGTTGTCCTCATTTTCCATGAGGGAGCGTGGTCATGTACTAAGGCACCATGGGCAATGGAGGAGTGAGTTAGCACTCAGGAAAATTCCCATTTGACAGCTATTGACATGTCAGTTGTAGGATCATTGAATCCTTGATTAGACCTTAGAGGTCATCCACTCCACCCCCCTTTATTTTGTAGATGAGCCCCTGAGACCCAGAGAGGATAGCGACCTGCCCATGATTACCTATATGGGGCAAGATTTGAACCAAGGTCTTTCTGACTCCAAGTGTAGTGCTCTAACGACTATACCATCCTTCTCCACATCACACAATTTATTGCCATTCTCACCCATAACTTGGCTCTACAGATACAGGCATTTTCCTGCCTTGTGATGTAAATTGGCTCTCTAAAAAGCCATTCTTGGGCTAAATGACATTGTGGCTCCAATTCAACCAACATTTATTAAGCACCTACTATGTGACAGGAATGATACTAGGCACTGAACGAACATGCAATGACAAAAACCAAACAGTCCCTGTCCTTAAGAAATTTACATTCTACTTAGGGGACACAACACACCCCTCCCCTAGATAAGTAAATATAATATGGTGTGGAATAATTTCAAAATGAAGAGGGTATCAACAATGAGATTGTTAATCAGCTAAGACCCTCGAAGGAGGCAGTATTTGAATAGCGTTCCGAAGAAAGCTAGAGATTTAAAGAGATGGAGATGAAGAGTGAGTGCCTTCCAGACCTGGGGGACAACTTGTCCAAAGGCATGGGCTGATGGAGTGTGCATAGTGTGTGCACTAGAATGGAGAAAGTGCAGAGGGTGGGGAATATGAAGTGACGCTGGAAAAGAAGGTAGAAGCCACATTATAAAGGGTATTATATGCCAGGCAGAGGATTTTGTGTTTTATCCCAGAAGCCTATTTTATGCCATATAGATTTTTGAAGGGAGTGGGCATTAACATGGTCAGATCTGTATTTTAAGAGTAGTAATATGCCAGCTATGTGGGAAGTGGATTAGAGAGAGGAGAGACTGGATTCAGGGTGATGAATTAGCAAGCTATTGCAAAAGTACAGGCAAGAGTTGCTGAGGCAATTTAAATATCTATTTACATATTTACAAATAAATACATATTTACATAAATCAAAGGTGATAGGTGCAAAAGTAGGATTTTCATGACTTGGCAAGTGATAGGCTATGTATGAGGGAAGGTGAAGGGTCAAGGATGCTTCCAAGGATGTCAACTTTGGTGACTAAAACACCGGGCATTTAAAATAAGAAAGTTGAAGGACTATGTATAGTTTTGAAAATGTTGAATTCAAGGATGCCTCTGGGATGGACATCAAGTGAAGATGTCTAGGAGGCAATTAATTGGTGATGAAGTAATATTGAGGGTAGAAGTTAGGGTGGGGTTTGGGACTTCTCTGCATAGAGATGATAATTGAACACATGAGTAATTGATGATATCACCAACTGGGGGGGGTGTCGAGGATTGACCTTTGGAAGATGTCCATAACTAATGGGCAAGAGTAGGATGATGACCCAGCAAAAGAGGCTGAGGAGAAACTGTCAGACAGTGACCAAGGGGCTGGCAAGGGGGTGAATATGTGTCAAAATCTTTAGAGAAGTCCTGTCCAGTGAGATCTGAGAGACTACCTTGAGTTCCCAAGAACACTGTTAGGATTTGGCTGATTGTATTAGTGGTTTCATGACATCATGGTGGGGGCTGAGGACACTGTATTGATGAGGTTACTGAGAAATTATGTTGTTCAGAGAAGTGGTATGCAGGGTGTGCCTGGCTTTTATTTAATCTCTCTTAAACCCTAAGCCTAAGGGATCCTGAGTACTTTCAAGGATTACTTAGCAGGGCCATACCACAATGGGGTACTTGGTACTACATCTGTGGACACCGAGATCTCGGCAACACTCCTGAGTGTGACTCCAGCCAGATTCAAGTATAACTGGTAAATATTTAACAAAATAAATAAAAGCATAATGTCTTCCTCTACATAGTGGGGAGGAAGCCACCCAGCTGCAAGGTGGATCTTCCGTGGCTTTGGTGTTTTTGGAGCGATGCTGTATTCTCTGCAGCCTCAGACACTGCTGCCTGGGACCTTCCTGGGCTGAGCAACAAGCAGTTCAAGCAAGTCCTGGGGGGAGGGGGAAGAATAGGAAGAGGGAGTGGTTGTCTCCCTCTGAATTTTTATGTGTCCCATAACTAATTCTGGAGAGGTAGCGAGCGGCGTAGTGCCTAAAGGGATCTCTCTGGAGTTAGGGAAACTAGTTCAGGTCTTGTCTCTGACAACTACTATCTATGTGACCATGAACAATTTGCTGAAGCTCTCCATCTGTATGTAACTTCCCAAGATTATAAATGGAGAGTAAAATAGAAAGTGCTCTGGGTCCAGATCTCACACCTTCTATTGCTATCTGTGTAACACTAGGTAAATCACTTAAACTCACTGGCTCTGTTTCCTATTCAGTAAAATGAAGGGTCTGGATTAGGTGCTTTCTAAGATACCTTTTAGTTCTAGATGTATGATTCTATGGTCTAGATCAGTAAAGGGAGTTTCCATAGTGTCCTAACTGGTACTAACAAAATAAAGTCCTCTAATACCCCAATTAGTTCAGAAGCCTGATTAGCATAAAATTTCTAGTGACTTCACTCAATGGAAAAGCTAATGTTGTATACACTTCTTGTTGTTCAGTCATTTTTCAGTCATGTCTAACTCTTTGTAACCCCCTTGGGGGTTTTCTTGTCAAAGGTACTGGAGTGGTTTGCCATCTCCTTCTCTGGCTCATTTTTATAGATGAGGAAACTGAGGCAAACAGGGTTAAGTGACTTGCCCAGAATCATAGACCTAGTAAGTGTCTGAGGCCAGATTTGAACTCAGAGAGACAAGTCTTCTGACTCCATGCCTAGTGCTCTACCCACTGCACCACCTAGCTGGCCAGTTGTATACACTATCTGTAATAATATACTATGCTACCTCAAAAGGCATTTGTGTCAAACATGAGACTCTCAGACCCATGCAGCCTGCAACACTTAAAATGGAATTGGGCAATACTTAACACAATAAATAAAAATACAATAAAACATTTTTTGGACGAAGTTGATATGTTGCCCTCAGAACCCCTTAGTATGATTACTACCACCCCACCCCATTTCTATTTAACCTCACTGCTCTAAAGAATTAGGAGGAAAGTACCTATGTGCATATGGGCTTCTTTTTATTATTTATTTATTTATTTGCTTTTTTTGCTCACTTTTATTATACAAGAACATTTCTCTGACAACTACATATAATATCAGTGACTCCATTGTCTGTAATTAAGCATGTTTGCACATTGTTCTATTTTTTCCTTTCAATCGTAACAGTATTTTATTTTTTACCACTTACATGTAAAGATAGTTTTCAACATTTGTTTTTATAACATTATGAGTTCCAAATTGTTCTCCTTCCCTTCCCCCTCCCCAGGACAGAAAGAAATCTGATATAGGATGTATATGTATGTATATGTATACATATACATATATATGCATATATGTGTGTGTATATATATATATTTGTGTGTGTATGTATGGCACATGGGCTTCTAAACAGAATTGACAGGAGTACCAGGAACATACATACTTCACTCTATTGATGTTCATCCAGCCAACAAAAGCACAAATTATTTTCTGATGATGGGAGGAAGTAGAAAGGGCACTGATTTGGAATGAGAGGATCTGGGTTCAAATCCTGCCTCTCCCACTTGCTCAAGTCCTTCTCAGTACCTTAGTTTCCTCTTTAAAATGAAGGAGTTGAATTAGATGACCTTTGGAGTCCCTTTCGGGTGTAGATCTCAAAATCTATGATCCTATGATGTTTGGGACCTGACCCCTGGGGAGCACAAGTAACCCAGGGCTTCATCCTGGAAAGTCTCGCAGTTGGTTTTGCATTTTTGCCTTTGTCATTTCAACACACACATAGCAGGTGCTTTGACCATAGTAGGAACTTGCTGTTTATTTGGTTTGTTGATTATAATTAGACCATTTGGTGCACCACACAGGGTGCTTTCTATATGTATAAATTTCTAGTGTGTAATTTGTAACTGTGTGTCCTCCACAGACAGAGAAGAGAGATCGAGACAATGACAATGATGATGTGGAGAGTAACTTGTTACTTCCTGCAGGGATTGCCTTGCGGTGGGTCACTTTCGTCCTGAAAATTTACAGAGCTGAGGATATTCCTCAGAGTAAGTACTCACTTAATCCTGACATTCTGATTGTGGGGCAGTGATCTGTATAATGAAATCTAGGTGTTGTGTTAAAAAAGGCTTTGTGTTGGGGCGGCTAGGTGGCGCAGTGGATAGAGCACCGGCCCTGGAGTCAGGAGTACCTGAGTTCAAATCTGGTCACAGACACTTAACACTTACTAGCTGTGTGACCCTGGGCAAGTCACTTAATCCCAATTGCCTCACTAAAAAAAAAAAAAAAAAAAAAAAGGCTTTGTGTTTTACACACACACACACACACACACACACACACGAGTTTTTCATTCTAACCTTTCTAGCTAGCTGTAGGACTCTGAGCAAGTCATTTAACCATCACAGTCAGTTTCCTTCTTTGAAAAATGGGGGGAGGAGAAGGCAAGGAGTCCAACAAGGCAGTGAGACATAATGGGAAAAATGATGAACTCAAAGTCACATCCAGTTTACATTTCTGGTAGTCCTTACTAGCCACATGGCAGTGGCCAAATCACTGAACTTCTGAATCTCTTTTCTCATCTATAAAATGGAGAAAACGGTACCTGCCTTGCTCACTACCCAAACTTGTTATGAAGAGGGCACGTTACAATCTAGCAAATGCTGGAGAAAGATGAGCCTTCAGCATTCCCAACTCCTCCAATAAAATTCAAATACAGACATAATGAAATTTCCCCAGGAGTATGTTCATTTAGTCACTGGAGAAGGAGTTTGCATTCAAAGTTCCAACAGCTGGGGGCAGCTAGGTGGTGCAGTGGATGGAGCACCGGCCCTGGAGTCAGGAGGACCTGAGTTCAAATCCGGCCTCAGACACTTAACACTTACTAGCTGTGTGACCCTGGGCAAGTCACTTAACCCCAATTGCCTCACTAAATAAAAACAAAGTTCCAATAGCTTTATTCATGTTTGTAAATGGTTTAAAGTTTGTGCAATCCTTAGCTCTCCCTATATCCTTATTTATTTTTCATATTTAAAGGTTTCCTTTGGTTTCCGTGGAAGGGGGCCATAGGAGTGAGTGCCATTTTGTATTTATCTTTGGGTTTCATGAGTTGCTGTGGCCAAAAAAAAATTCAATGAGGGGCATGCTAATCAGTAATGAGCCTCTTCTTACTTAGCTAAGGATGATCACAGAAGGGAGACAATCTGTTGCTGGGAGGGCACTCAAAGCCTTTCCAATAACACTGAGCCTGGCAAAGTCTAATCAACTAGTACAGCCTTCAAGAATTCAGGACTCTATGGCACAACGAGGCATCAGAGTCAGACTTGCAACAAAATAGTTTGATTGCCTAGACAAATCTCTTTGTTCTTGAAACATATGCAAAAACTGGAAATAAAACCAACATCACTCATAAAAAATTAAGCTTCTTCATTGAAGCATGGTAGAGTATGTTTGTGGTCAGGAGGATCCTTGGACTTGTGTATGTTTAACAGAAAAATTCCCACTTAAAAGTCCGCTGTCCACTAAACCCACATTGTTACTTACGATATGTACAGCAGCCCACAGACTGTCACCTTGTCAACTTGCTACCTGAGGAAATCTGGTTTGGGAGGGGGGAGTGTCCTCCTCTCCAATCAATTCAGGGTTGTTGGTCATCCTATACAGAATAGACATGTCCATTTGCACTTTGCTAAAAGAAGGATTGGCTTGATTAAAAGAAAAAAATGAAAGAAAGTGAAAAATAGCATACTTCAGTCTGTGTTCCATCAATATCAGTTCTTTCTTTGGAGGTGGATAGTATGTTTCATCAATAATCCTTTGGGATTGTCTTGGATCATTGTATTGTTGAGAAAGTCAAGTCATTCACAATTCTTCATCGAACAATATTGCTGTCTCTGTGTACAATATTCTCTTGGTTCTGCTCACTTCAAAATACATCATTTCATATGTGTCTTTCCAGGCCTTTCTGAAGTCATCCTGCTTGTCATTTTTTATAGCATAATAATATTCCATCACCATCATATACCACAGTTTATTTAGCCATTTCCCAATTGAGGGGCATTCCTTTGATTTCTAATTCTAAAATGACAAATATGTTAAAGTTTTACATAATTGTACATGTATAACCCATATCTGATTGCTTGCCACCTCAGGCAGGGGGGAGGGGAGGGAGGAAAAGATGGATAAAGATTGGAACCCAAAACTAGAAATAAAAATGTTTATTATAAAAACATTTTAACTAAAAAAATAAATATATTATGGTTGGCAAGAAGAAGAAGAAAAAGAAGAGGAAGAAGAATTGGCAATCCCTGATTGGTTTCCTAGGACTGGGACTGCTCCCAAATAATTGGCTGGCTAGGATTCAGTGGTATGGCCTTTGCATCAACCTGTAAAGGAGAACCAATTGTCATTTTTGCCTCGCCCCCCACCTTGCTGCCTTTTCTCTTGCATCTTTCTTTCAGAGTGCTTATTCCCCAGAAGGAATTAATAGCAATTTATAGCAGAGGCATAGATGTAAACCAGCCCCCAAGAATACAACCAGAATTTGGCAGGGAGGAGATTGGGTCCCTGTATCATGGGTTATTCTGACGCGTTCCAGCTCATATAACCATAGTCCCTCTGCTCTAAACCTTAAAAGGATTTTCTTAATTCAGCACAGTCCTCTGGTGCTCTCAAGTACGTAAATTAAATGTTCTGTGATTGCTAACTGTCTTGTCCTGTTTGATTTAGGAAGCCTGATTTAGGGTTGTCGGTTAGTCATTTAGTCATGTCTGACTCTTCATGCCCCACCACCACCACTGTGGACCAAAGCATACCAGGGCCTTGCCCATTTTCTTGTCAAAGATACTGGATTGATCTGCCAATTCCTTTTCCAGTGGATCACCTTTTGTCAGAACCCTCTACTATGACCTCTCTTTTTTAAATAAAATTTAATTTTTTCCCATATAAATATTTCATTATTTTCCAGTTACATTTAGAAATAGTTTTCAACATTTGTTTTTATAAGATTTCTGGTTTCAAATTTTTCTCCTTCCCTCCCCTCTCCCCAAGACAGCAAGTAATCTGATATAGGTTATATATGTACAATCACAATAAACATATTTCTGCATTAGGCATGTTATGAGAGAAGAATCAGAGCAAAAAGGAAAAACCTCAAAAAAGAAAAATGACAACAACAAAAAAAACCCAATAGAAATAGTATGGTTCAATTTGCATCTAGATTCCACAGTTCTTTTTTTCTGCATTTGGAGAGCATTTTCCATCATGAGTCCTTTGGAACTATCTTGGACCATTGTATTGCTGAGAAGAGTCAAGTCTATCACAGCTGATCAATACATAATGTTGTTGATACTGTGTACAATGTTCTCCTATGACCTGTCTGTCTTGAGTGACCCTGCACAGTACAGCTCATAATTTCACTGAGCTACACAAACCTCTCTGCCGTGACAAGACCGTGATCCAGAATATGTGTAATTTCAAACTGATTAAGTATGGTAGGCTAGCTGCAATAAATGTTTATACAGTTATGATCCTGCTGATCTTACTTCATCCCACTTCATCTAAGTGTTTTCATATTTTTTGATTCTTATGTATTGGTATTATTATACAATAATATTCCTCTACTTTTTTTGGAGGGGGTGAGGAGGGATTAGATCTCAGATTTCATTGGTTTTAGGAACTCCCAGTGTAGAAAACTCTTTCTTCTAACGCAGATCCACAACTCATGTTAGTATCATCAGAGCCTAGATTTAGATCTAGAAGGGACATCCAAGGTCATATAGTCCAGTTCCGTTTTACAGAGGAGGAAACTAATACCCACGAAGATAAAGCTCAAAGTCACACAGATAGCAAGTGGATGCATCTCTGCCAGGCACAGTTGTCCAGGCAATAAATGGCAGAATTGAGGTTCAAACAAAGGTTCTCTAGATTCTAAATTTGGCCCCCATTTCACTGCACTACAATGTAATTTACAATCCTGAAGGGCTGCCTGGGTGCACTGAGAGGTTAATTGACTTACTAATAGTCATTCAATTAGCATTTGACCAAGACAAGATTTGAACCCAGATCTTTATGACTCTGCGTTCAGACCTCTCTCTATCACATCATGTTGCTTTTCATTCTACTTCATTAATTTGCTATATTATACTCAGTCATTCTTCAATCACTGGATATATAGATTGTTTTGTAGCTTTTCATATTATAAGTAAATCTATCAGGTAAATATTTCTATACAACTATGAATGCTTTTGCCCAGAGAGATACAGACGTTGTTATATTTTTAGGATGAATGTCCTAGCCATAAAAACATGCTCGATCAACAAATACCATCATTTTTGTGCTTCATTGCTTGTTACCAGATGGTTTTCCAAAATGTTGGTAACATGCAGCTAAGGGGCATAATGAATAGAGCTCTGGACTTGAAGTCAAGAAGACCTGAGGTCAGATCTAGCCTCTGTCATCTTACTAGCTTATATGACCCTGGATAAGTCACTTAACCTTTGTCAACCTCAGTTTCCTCATCTGTAAAATGTAGAAAATAATAGTACCCATCTCAAAGGGTTGTCCTGGGGACAGCTAGGTGGCACAGTGGATTCAGGAGGACCTGAGTTCAAATCCAGCCTCAGACACTTGACACTTACTAGCTGTGTGACCTTGGGTAAGTCACTTAACCCTCATTGTCCCCCCCCCCACAAAAACCCCCAAACAAACAAAATCAAAAGGTTGTTGTGGGGATCAAACAAGAAAATATATATAAAGTCCTTCTTAAACCAGAAAGGGCTATACAAAGCCTAGCTATTATTATTCCAGTCCCATCCTCAACAATTTTTTGAGTGCCAGTTCCCACGTAGCTCTCCCAATATTAAGTTTTCATTCTTTTCTTGCCATTTTGGTTAGGTTAGTATAAAATAAGGGTTTTATCTCCTTTTCTATCAAAAGTTGGCCACCAAACCCATAGTTAGGATCCTAACTACCTGATTATAACATTGTTATAAAAACCAGAAGTCTACTTAAATCATACTTTTTCTAGGAATACAACTTACCTTAGGTAGGAGGATTGCCTGTGAATTGATTGTGGTTATTTCTCTTCCATGTTTCCTATGTTTTTATTTTCTGTTTTATTGGTCTGGGACATTTCTATCAGTTGACCCTAACTTCTTTTTCAAATTGTTCATGGTAGCCCCATTTCTGATTAAGGCTAAAATCACCTTTAGGACCAAGAGCATGTTAGAACCAGCTCTAACCTGAGCAGATCGTTAAATTTTCAGTGTAAGCATTCACACCTCAGAAACTGGCAAACTCTACAAATTAGGACTTGCGGGGGGGGGGGGGCAGGGGGCAGGGGCAGCACAGTGGATAAAGCACCAGCCCTGGATTCAGGAGGACCTGAGTTCAAATTCGACATCAGCTTGACACTTACTATCTGTATGACCTTGGGCAAGTCACTTAACCCTCATTGCCCCACAAAAACAAACAAACAACAACAACAACAATTAGGACTTGATTTATTGTTTTGTTGATTGTCTCTAGACTTAAGAAAGTGATGGAGAAAACATTAATAACACAAATTAAACTTAAAAGTGTGTCCAGTCCATGTTTTTTTCTCCCTGGAGAGCCAGTTGTTAAACATTTACCAGCATCCCCCTGCACATTCCTTTCTTGCATCCTTTTTTTTTTAACTGAAGCAATTGGGGTTAAGAGACTTGCCCAGGGTCACACAGCTAGTAAGTCTTCAGTGTCTGAGGCCAGATTTGAACTCAGGTACTCCTGACTCCAGGGCCAGTGCTCTATCCACTGCGCCACTTAGTTGCCCCCTTGCATCTTTTAATTACAAATTCTCCTGTGTTCGTTCAGGGCACTCAAGGCATATTTAGTTTTTAATTTCTATGCTTTTAAGATCCAAGTTAGTCTCTCCTGTCTATATTTTCATTTTTAGTGGATGATGCCTTCTCGCAGACTGTCAAGGAAATATTTGGAGGCAATGTAGACAAGAAAAACTTAGTGGATCCATTTGTAGAAGTTTGTTTTGCTGGAAAAAAGGTGCGTATGGACATGAGCTGAGTGAGAATGCTTGTAGGAATAAATGTTTAAAGCTGTGTCAGCTACCTAAAACCAATCATTATACATCAGACAGATTCCCTGCCAAGCTGGCCCTAGGAAAACCATTCTTATTTGAAAAGTCTATGCCCTCATAACTGGTTCATTTCTCAGTTAGTTGGAAAATGGGCCAGGCTCAAGATAATCCCTTCCCCTACCCTACTCATGCTCTAAACTTTCAGACTCCCCACCCCAAATCCTCACAGCAGCCCTGGTAGTCATTAGGCTTCCAGAAATCAAAAGAAACTGTTCTTGGGGCAGCTAGATGGCGCAGTAGATAGAGCACTGACCCTGGAGTCAGGAGTACCTGAGTTCAAATCCGGCCTCAGACACTTAACACTTACTAGCTGTGTGACCCTGGGCAAGTCACTTAACCCCAATTGCCTCACTAAAAAAAAAAGAAAGAAAGAAACTGTTCTTTAGGTGGGAATCTCTACAGTGGGGAGAAATGTAACCATTTCTTTTTGTTTCAAAGATACCATGAACTAAAGATAAGATCCTGCCAAAGCATAACCATAACCTTAAATGAGTAGATTGGTATAGAGGGTGGAGAGCTGAAGTCAGGAAGACCTGCCTGGGTCAAGTCCTCTGCCTTTGACACACACTAGCTGTGTGACCCTGGGCAAGGCCCTTGACCTCTCAATATCCTAGGCAGCTCTTTAAGACTACATGTCAAAGAAAATGCAGATCTGCCTTGCTAGAGAGGAGTTTCTTTACTGGAGAAGTCCCTAAGCCAGTGAAATCATGAATTCGTCTCCATTCCCTATGTTTTAAAGACCTGCCATATTATGTGAATCTAAGCTATTTCTTCTTTTTGCTAGCAGGCTTGGATAGCTCAAACACCTGTTGTTTTGTCTTGGTTTGGTTTCTTTATATTTCTTATGACAATCACATGAGAAATCTGATAGTTAAAAATCTACCGGGGGCGGCTAGGTGGTGCAGTGGATAAAGCACCGGCCCTGGATTCAGGAGGATCTGAGTTCAAATCTGGCCTCAGACACTTGGCACTTACCAGCTGTGTGACCCTGGGCAAGTCACTTAACCCCCATTGCCCCACAAAAAAAAAATCTACCAAGTAACAGATCCAAGAAATGCTTGGCATAGAACAATGATGTGGACTGATATAGGCTATTCATCATAGCTGATCAAATCCTCAGTTACTTCACACACACACACACACACACACACACACAATTGATGAATGAAGGACTCTGTCTGCACGTATTATGTTACTATAGTTCAGAGGAACTGAATCCACAAAATGATGGCACCAGACAGTGAATGCGACATTCTATTATAGAAATTATAAGCTTGAACTAATGTTGCTTTATGCTGGTGATTTTTTTCAGGTTTCCACAAACATAATAGAGAAAAATGCAAATCCAGAGTGGAATCAAGCTGTCAATCTTCAAATCAAGGTTGAGTATTTCATGTTTTGGGAGAATGTTTTTTAAGGTTAAAAAGAATGAGTTTTGGAGTTATTGCCTAGTTTTAAAATGACCTCTTCTTTTTCTATTTTTAATAGTTTCCTTCAGTTTGTGAAAAAATAAAGTTGACAGTGTATGATTGGTAAGTTAAAACTTCTGGTTGGTTTCTGTCTCCATCTAAAAAAAATAATTTCAGCTGAGATTCTTCCTTTGCTTCCAAATTTTCCTAGAGCACTTTGTATCTTTTTGGCCCCCATCGTACCTAGTCTAGTAATTTCCTTTCCTGCTCCTCACCCCCACATTAGAGTGTAAGCTCTATGAGGCTAAGAACTATTTCATTTTTGTCTTTGTGTCTCCAACACCTGGCACAATTTCTGGGACATAATAAATAGGCTTGTAATAAGTGTTTAGTGATTGATATTGATATGTGTACATAAAACATTCTTTGGACTGTATCATTTAAAAAAATATTGTTTATCTTTTTATTCCCAGTGCCTAGAGACAGTGCTTTGTACATAGTCAGGATTTAATAAATAAACAAAGGAAAGAAAAAAGTAAGGGAGGGATATTTTAATGAGTGATACAGAGATGCATTGAGGGGCAATCTAATGCAATGGGTTCTGAGTCAGGTAGAGTTTGACTCAAGGCCTTCCTCTGCCACTTTGACTGGGTGACAAGGGTAAGTCACTTCACTTTGCATTGCCCTCAGGCATTTCCCTGAGACCCTACTTTGCTGGAAAGGCACTGATTTGCATTGATAGAGAGGAATTTCCTCACCAGGAGTTCCTTAAACCAATGAAACCACAGATCTGGATTTCGCTTCCTTTCCTCCCTTTCCAAAAGAGGGGAACCTTAGGTGAAATAACCACCACAGGGTCTTGCTCTCTTGTTGCTTGGCATACTTTGCCATATTTTCACTTTTCCCATAGCCATGCAGAAGTGTTGGGGTCGGGGCAAACCTTCCCTCTGCCT